>NW_026889769.1:1615000-1750000 GCF_033153115.1 Saccostrea echinata
CCTCAAGTAGTGTAGATTCTAAATTGTTCAAATCATGACCCAGGGGTAGGGCGGGGCCACAATAGGGGGAATCCCAAGTTTTACATTGAAATATATAGGAAAAATCTTTAAAAATCTTCTCAAGAACCACTGGACCAGAAAAACTGAAACTTATGTGGAAGCATCCTGGGGTAGTGTAGATTCTAAATTGTTCAAATCATGGCCCCTTGGGGGAGGGTGGGGCCACAATAGGTATTACAAGGGGGGAGTCTGGTAATGAACAGCATGGCCAAAGTTACTCAGGTGAGCAATGTGGCCCATGGGCCTCTTGTTTAACCTTAAATTAGAGGGATCTACCCACTAAAATACCATTTTTTATAACTCGGATAAAGAGTTTTGGACCAACGTTTAACTCTCAAAAGCCCAACTTATAGGTGAGTATATATGGTACATGAATATCTTAAATGAACAAGTTAAATTGTTAAATGTACAGTATGTAGTTGAAAAACTAAAAACATCAAACTGGTAAATATCATTGTCAGCAATTTTCATCAAGTTCCCCTCACCATTAATGTTCAGTTCAAGGTTCTATAAAGAGATTACAAGTTAAATAAACATTTGGTTAACTTGTTCTTCCTCAGGTCACTGTTTGTCTGAGAACTTCTATGTCCGTGGAGACGGCACAAGAGTTTATTTCTTCACACAAGGTAACAATTAAATGTAAACATACACGGAGGATATTCAATGTTTTGTTGTTGGATATGGAATTTATTTCACAAGTGGGACAGGAGTTTTCTGATATTTTTTACAAGTGTAAATCATAAATGAAAAAAAAAATCCTCTCTCAGAAGTGGAATAATCCATATTCAACAATAAAACATTGAATTTACTGTTTATTTGTTTATTATGTTTTTTTTTTTATTTTCATTTTGCCTCTGTCTTTTCCTAATGCAGTGTTGTAGGCTGTGTCTTGATAATTGAGCAGTTGAGACATCATAGATAAGCAATTGTATGATTTTTAAATTTTAAATATGGATTTTAACAACAACATGGAGAAACTTTGATATTAGTCTCTGTCAGGATGGATAATTTACTCTCACCATCTCATATCAGGCTAGGGAGTATTTTTTATATCCTTTGAGATAAAAAGGAAAATCTTCAGTTTTGCTGCACTTTCAATATATTTTCACTCTGAAAATATCACTTTTATTCAATCAATAAATTACAGTATTTCACTGTTGAAAATGTAATAAAGCTATTAAGCTAAACAGAGCCAGTGGTTCAAGTAAAAATTTCTGATCAAAGTTTGTCTTTCATGTATATTGATATGTTTGTCTGATATAAACTATCATTTTGTTATTTTCTCCAGAATGACTGGGCCAACTTTATCAAAACTTGATTAAACAATATGTTGGAATGTTATGATTTGTAGCCTTGTGCATTTATTCAAATTGATGAACACAATGTTCACCTGAGTTACAATTCACTCCCTCACTGGCCAATAAAAACATGTACATACCAGTAATGAGATGAAGGGAAACAAAAACTCCAAATTTCATGGTCTTATTTCCATGGTGCCTGAGTCAGTGAGAAATAAGGCCAAAACCATCAAAATTCATGCAATCTTCAAATTCTTCTTCTTCACCCTGGACATCTAGCAGGAAAACTCTTTGCATGATTATAATTAGCATATTTAGCCTTTACTAAAATTTTAAAATTCATGGTCTGTTTGACCAAGTCCCCAGTGAGGGCAAGTTGGTAATATTTTGTTTAATATCAGGCATATGAGGTTGGTCACCATCAGGGCCCCTAAGATTTTTGTATATTCTCAAAAGGCCTCGTACATGTATTTTAAATGTAGTTGTTTTTGCCTATATAACCTCATGTTACAATTCTTGATAAAAATATTGCTGTTTTTAGCGGAGCTCAGAGATATGATGAAAAAAGCAGGGTTAACAGAAGAACAGAACCATATAGATAGACGACTCCAAGTCAATAGGGGGAGGCAACTCAAAATGTACAGAGTATGGATACAGTGTAAATATAGGAAATAAACAGATATAACCTATTTTTTCTTTGTTATCATAATTTAGAAATCAAATATGAATGTTGTGATGTTGGACAATTTTTAAAAAGAAAATTTTTATTGGTAATGACACAAATGGGCTTGTCCAAGTAATTGAGCAACACCGTGACTTGCTGAAAGTTAATTTCTGTTTAAAAACTAACCCAGAAAAACTTATTTAAACATTAAATACTTTCTCATAATGGTTGCAACATAGCAGGAAAAAAAAATCACTCTGTAAGCTGATTACCTGTATGTAATTTTTTCTAAAATCATTGCAGCCATCATATTCCATGTAACACAGCATTTATTGAGCAAAGACATTTATTCTATGTGCTTAAACCTTCTTTAAATTGATGAAAGTACCACTTGAAATGTTGTAATATTGATCCGTACAGTGCATTGATGGAATAGCTATGAAACGGTTGCGACGGTACATACTGTCGTTAAGTACATACTGTCGTCGGCGATAATATGCATATATTTTCACTGCACATATTGGCATCCATCGACACGTGTTGTCACCGGCTGAAAAATTGTATATATTGTCACTGACGACATGTGCCTACCTTGAATGCACATATTGACGCCCCACAGGGTTTATGACGGTACATACTGTCGCCGGCGATAATATGTACCCACCCTCACTGCACATATTGTCGTCTATCTGTACATATTGTCATCGGCAACAATATGTACAGAGCTACAATATGTACCGTCAGAGCCTTTTTTTCCTCCTGCAGAATGGACGACAAAATGTACAGTCACACATCAGCACATACTGTTATCGGCGACAATACGTACTGTGATCATCTGTACATTTTGTCGCCAAAACGTTTTGAAAATTGTTTCAGACTTAAGTATGTTTTATGTAATATGTACCCACCTTCACTGCACATATTGTCGTCCATCGGTACGTATTTTCCCCGGCTGAAAAGTTACCCATGTACATATTGTCGCTGGCGACATTATGTGCCTACCCTCACTGCACACATTGTCGCCCAACAGATATTGTTGCTTAATATTTTTTTTGTAGGTTTGTGAATGTAATTGGTGTGTAAATCACACTGACGTGATTCGTATGCTATTTCATGCAGCTAGATTGTAACAGTACATATTGTCGTCCTGGATTCAATTTTCAGTCCAAAACCTTTTCTCCTTACAGTATTGCAAGTTAAAATAAATGAAAACAAGATGTTTACTCATCTATTTTGTCTATTCTTCTGTTTGTCTCTATCTTTCTCTTCATGACCCTAGTAAATATTCGTCAAAACAATATATCGGCGATAAAATGTGCAAATGTTCACAGTACATATTGTCGCCGACTACAATAGGCGCCGATGCATAATTTTACATTTTGTCGTCCATAATGCAGGAAGAAAAAAAGGCTCGTCTCGACACATTGTCGCCGGCGACAATATGTACCGATGGACGACGATATATGTAATGAGAGTAGGTACATATTATCGCTGACGACAATATGTACAGAACGACAATATGTACCGTCACCCCCACCCCCTAGCCCCAGTGGTCATGATTTGAACAAACTTAAATCTACACTACCTGAGGATGCTTGATGCTTCATTATAAATATGACTTATCCTGGGCTTGCTTTTCTTGAGAAGAAATTTTTTTTTTTTTAAAGATTTTCTGTATGTATACCTATGTAAAACTTTGATCACCCATTGTAATCCACCCTACCCTTTGGGGCTCATGATCTGAACAAATTTGAATGAATATTATTAATGAAGCTTTCACATAAGTATCAACTCTTCTGGCCCAGTAGTTCTTGAGAAGTAGATTTTGAAAGATTTTTTCCTGTGTAAAATTTTGATCATCTATTGAAGCCCTACCCTTCCCTTTGGGGTCATGATTTGAACGAAATTGAATCTACACTTTATATAATGAAGCTTTCACATAAGTTTTAACTTTTCCTGCACAGTAATTCTTGAGAAAAAGATTTTTTTTAAAATGTCACTAAATGTGCACTAATTCTCAATTATCCCCCCTTGAGTTTGAATCCCGTTTTATTCACGAATGCTTTGTTGTACGTTTCGTTGAAACTGGCCGAGTAAAGTTCTTGAGAAGAAGCTGAAAATGTGAAAAGTTTACAGACGGATGACAGACAAAATATGATCAGATAAGCTCACTTGAGCTTTCAGCTCAATGAGCTAAAAATGACAACCCCCAACCCCAATTATATCGACACATGTAAAAAAAATAAAGCAAAAATAAGATAAAAAAGATAATCATTACTACTTAACACAAATCTAACATTCAATCTCCAGGTATATATAGCGAGAAAAAAGTGCTAAATAAATATATACAATTTGTTTTCTTATCTATCTGCCATGGATTTTGTCTCCTTCTGTCTGTCTCTCTCTCTCTCTCTCCCCGTGTGTGTGTGTCAATCTCTCATTTCATGACCTTAGTCAATATTCGGTCACAATAATATATTGGGCGACAAAATGTGCAATTGTTCACAATACATATTGTTGCCGACGACAGGAGGGAAAAAAAGACTCGTCTCGGCACATATTGTCACCGGTGACAATATGCACCGATGGACAACAATACGTGCAGTGAGGGTAGGTACATATTGTTGCCGACGACAATATGTACAGACTTACAATATGTATCGTCACAGCCCCTCCAATCTTGAAGCCACCCACCTGATTATCGATTCTGTTTAATATATACAGTAGTTTACTTGAGTGGAACTGCATATAAAAGATTTGCCAGAACATTAAGTTTTCACTGCGGTCAAAACCATAGATTCAGACTTTATATCCATGATTTTTATTACAACTGCGGGGGCATTGATTTAAAGTAAGTTTTTTTAATGTGATTAATACAGGAATAAATGACTAGTTTTTGTCGTGTATGAGTCAAAAATCAATTTGGGAGCCCCGTGATAATTTGCGAACCACGCAAGAATTAACACAGGCTTCCTTCTCCTAAGCTAAGGTATTCAGAACACTGTATTACCTTGTTTTAATGGATTAACCTTAAGGTTCAAATTAGCTCAGAGTAAAAAAAAAATACTGCATAAACACTAGTACGGAGGTTCTCTAAACAGGGGGACCCACTAGTCCGAAAGCATTATTTGGTCAAGCAAAGGACAAAAGTATATAAGGCGCTAAAATGGATAACTTACTGCATGGTTTTATTTGCAATTTATTGGAATATTTATATTCACCAATAAGTGAGGTTTATATAATTTTCTTCGTACTCTATCGTGTTTTCTGCAAGTGTTATGAGGTATAGTTAAATATCAAATAAGATAATTATATATTTGTAAAAGGGAGAAACGGATGCTACTGTAGAATCAATGGATAACAAAATAAACAAATCAGAAATACTTTGCTAAACAGAAGACTGAAGAGATTGTATAGCTCTAGTGGTTTGAACTTATTTTAATGTAGTCTAGAATAGTTGAAGTTGTAACATTTTTTTTTCTAATTTTAATTTGAAAAAAAAAGACTTATCGGAAAAGAGCAATATGCTTTCATAATTTAGAAGTAATGAAAAATATTTCAGATATGTTGTCTATAATAATGACAGTTAATCGTTACATTGTTTCATCACTTAATTTGTTAGAGGCATTTGGCTTTCACTTTTTTTTTTAATGTGGTTAATACCAATATTATCTTCTACTGGTAGATTACAATGGATAACAGATAAATCCAATCTGCGGAAATACTGCATCACGGGGATGTATCGAAGACACCAAATGTTTCTGGATATCTTAATGGAACTTCTGGTGACATCGTAGAATTAGAAATGGAAACGGGCTTTTTCGGAGGTTTATTGACCCAATTGATGGGTATCCTCATTATCCTTATTAACATGACAGTGATTGTCACCTTGTGTAAAAACAAGTCACTGCACCAAAACATTTACCACACTCTTGTCATGCTCCTCTCTTTTTGTGATGTTTCAGTTGGTGTTATGGTGGTCATTAGAAGTTTTCGATATATTCTTTCCAACGCCGATTCAATATTTATTTTATGTGCAGCAAGATATGGCATTGCCGTTAGTATCAATGTGTCTCTCATTCAAATGTTACTTATAAGTTTTCAAAGATACATAGTTGTTACTTGGAATTCATTGGCTCCAACGTTAATTATTCTCCAATCAACTGGATTACTGTTATTTCATTTTTGCTTGGGTATTCATCACTATTGTATATGTTGTTGTTGTGTCTACCTCTTCATCATCCGTTTGTATTTCAAGCCCAACTTCAGTTGCAGGTGTTATTAATTTTGTTCTTTTGTTGGCAATATTTTTCTTCTATTTTCTTACTATTCATTCTGTCTTCAAAAGAACAAAGTTAACGAAGAACTCGAAGCAACCTTTTGACAACTTTATTAATAATCTTGCAATTATTCGCAGAAAGAAACTGTTTTCATCTCTCCGACTAATAAGCGTGCTTTTAGTAACATTAATCATTTTCAGAGTTCCTTTAGTTTTATCGAGCTTTATCGGAGATAGTCCAATTATCAGTATAGTAGTTGTAGCGCACTCTCTCTCAAATCCTATCATTTATTGTCGGAATATTCCAGTTCTCCGACAAAATATTAACAAGTTTAAGTCACAGTTAATGTGCCACTGCTCTTTCAAAACAAGGGCAGATAAAGCAACGTCAGATATTTATAGATTAATCTAAACAACATCAGTGTCATGACCTTTAGAAAGAGTTTTCTGAAAATTAAGGCATTGTAATTCCGATTACTCGTGTTGTTTCATGTATTTGTGTTAAAAACTAAAGAGACAAGTAGCCCCCACCCCTCCCCACTTTTTCGATATGAAAACTTTGCTGTTAGTATGGAAATCTTCATTGATCGCACGGTTGCCACTCCTCGTCGGAAAGTTGGAACCTACACTCCCTCTCCCCGCCTGATACTGATTGAATTTTGATTTTTTAAATTATGTTTGTTTATCCAGTATTTTTCTAGGTTTAATCGCCAACTGTTATTTTCCTTCAGAAAAAAAAAAATTAAGAATATATTTTCTTAAATATTTGACCAATTCATTTCTCCAAAATGAAGATGAGTATAGTCAGAAAGAAAATCAGTATGTCAGAAATGAGTGGCTAAAAAAATTGTTCGTCATTAATCCTGACTTTGATGCTCACTGCATAAAGAATTCCTGTAAATGGAAGGAGGCGGGTATAATTTGATTTTTTTAACAAGTTTCGTATTTATAAATCTACTGATGGAAGACAGAGGTAACATTTCTGTCTACCATCCATCTGTGTGTCGAAACAAGAGCGATACCCCATGAATAGAGAAATAGAAATTTTTCATGTCAAAATCACTTTTGGTCAAAATATCCTTAAAGAAGGGGCTGTAAAGTAAATTTGTAAAAGATTTTACACAAAGATAATTTTTTGTATTGTTTGAACATAGTGCTGGAAGAGCTATAAATAAAAAAAAATCCCAAATCACAGCCTGTTACATCAGTTTGGATTAAGTGCAGATTTCATAACCAAAGGATTACTAGCAGTCAGAAATGAGTTGATCAGAATTACGCTAATTAACAAGGTTAGATGTTACACGCACTATGAATCCCGTTGGGAGCATTTTCCATATATTTTTAATTTTATAATTCATAAGTGATATTTGATATATGACACTGATCCCACCTCTATGGCACACTAAATTAACATATATTCAAATATTTGAAGCTATCTTCAAATAATTGAAGCTATCTTCAAATGAATAAGTACAACCAATTAAAGATAGGTCTAAGTGAATTAAAATAAGTGTAAAAAATTACATCTATCTTTAAATAATTAAAATTAGGTTCAAATGAATTACAGATAGATCCAATTGAATTATACCTATCTTTAAATCATTTGAAGACAGGTACAATTGATATAAAAATAGTTACAATTAAAATATCTCTAATTATTTGAAGATAGGTACAGATCACTTATACCTAGGATCAATTCAACTGCACCTATCTTTAAATCAATAATACCTATCTTCTATTCTATAATACCTATCTTCCAATCCGTTGTACCTATCTCCAAATAAATTAAAGATGGAAAGAATTAAACCTATCTTCAATTTATTTGAGATAGGTACAATTGATTTGAACAAATATTTCAAGATAGGTTCAAATCAAATAAATGTACCTGTCTTCAAATAAAAGAACCTATTTCCAAATAAATTGAAGATAAGTACAACTGAATTGAAGATAGGTCAAAATGAATTATAGATGTAAATAATTACACCTATCTTTAAATAATCGAACCTACATTCAAATGACTTAAACCTATCTTCATTTCCATCTCTAAATTATTTGAAGATAAGTACAATTGATTTAAAGATAGGCACAATTCAATTAAAGATAGGTGCAATTGATACATCTCACAAAGACTTTGAAGATAGGTATAAATCAGTTATATCTAGACTCAATTCAATTACACTTATCTTTAAATCAATTACACCTATCTTCAATTCTTAGTATTTGTACCTATTTTCAATTCAATTATAATCTTCAAAACATTTGAACCTATCTATAAATGAATTAAAGATAGGTATAATTGAATCGAGCCTATCTTCAATCCTTTGGAGATAGGTTAAATTGATTTGAATATAGTACAAATATTTGAATATATGTTAATTTGGCCTTCCATACACTTCTGATGTTTTTAGGCGTCCGTGTTTGCTCTGCTCCTAATTTGTTTTCTTTCAAAGGACTTTTGAGCTTTATTCCTGGTTGTTATCTTCATTTTTTCATATAAAAGATTAGATATATAACGACAGAGAATTTAATTAATTTGCTACTTGTAACTTAATATGGACACAAAGCTAGAACTAATATAAATAATTGATTGAACAAAAAGTCACTAATAGATAGGAGTGTAAACAACGAGAAATAAAAGAATCAAACGAAACATTGAGCACTAATTTATTTTGTATTTAAGTCTGAACTTTGTGATAAAAGTACCACGAATAAAACACATAATAACATTAGAGTTAAGTACCTTCGATGCATATGAGATGGTACTCATCCAATTATGAGGCAATTAAAATTCTATTCAATTTTAAAATAAAATACTGTTCAATTTGCCTTCATTTCAAAACCTGATTGATCAAATACGTTGCTGGAAAAGGACTGACGATATTAAACAATATTGTTCTGGCAAAAAACTGCATTTGAGGTTTTGCTGTCAATTTTTCCTCGATGAACAAGGTTTAAACTTTTATAAGCTAAGTAAACGATAACAGTTCCTAAAAGAAAGAAATCGAACGCGCACCACCTAGACCTCTGACATCTCTAAAGCGTTCCGTAAAATGTAGGAGAATGCTGGTGAGTAAGTTTAATTTGAAAAGCGATAAAAAATAAATCCGACACTTTGACATTGATTGTAAACAAAATGGGTCACTGGACTATTAAAACACTTAAAGATAAGAAGGTTACATTGTAAATGAAAAGCACTGAAGAGAGAGAATTATGAACACTCAGTTTAAAATAGCTAGTGTGAAGCCCATTCTTTGTATGATATTCAACAAAAGAGTGAGTTTTTATTTATGTCAAGATTAAAATGTACATGCTTTAGGTACTTTGTGGCTTTAGTTCTTTAAACTCAAAGCATACGAATTTTTCAAGAAACTGTATTAGCACACTCGAAGAATATGCATTTAGAATAGAAGGGTCACTATTATTGTGTTTGACTTGAGATACATTATTTTGCAAAATCGGAGAAAAAAGTCAAAAAATTTAAACCTTATCAATAATGATTAGAAAATAAGATATTCCACCCTACTAGGATTTGATTCTCTCTCTTTAAAAATCCATAATGTATAAAATAGGCTGATATTAATTTCAAGCATTTTAGAATAGAAAAGGCTCTTCAAAAATAGAATTACATTAGCAGTAATTGCTCAACGAAGATTGAACTGAGGTCTTTGGGAATAAGCATATTTTTAAAAAATCAAATTTTAAGAATACCAAAAAAAAAAAAAATTCTTCGATGGAAAGATGTATCAATTATTAAATCATTAAGAATAGAAAAACAACGATTTAGCGATTTTTTTACCAGATAGATTTTTTTCAATTGATTTTTATTTATTAAAAACAAAAGAAAATAAATCTTCAAGGACAACTCAAGGTCCTAAATTAGGACACATTTTGCTTTTACATAGTGATAATTATAAATTGGAACCCTTACATATCTCTTATGTATACAATTTCATTGAATCTGAGGCTGTTAGGGATGGAATATCTTTTACAGTATTTGATCATGTGACCAATCTTGTTCATTTCCCAGTGAAATATTTTGTTATCTATTTCTTAAATACTCATTTTTTTCTAAAAATCACAATCAGAGCATTACTCGTTTTTTCCCGTAAGTCGAGAATTTTTTTATCTCGCTTCGACGGAAAAGGGTGATTGATGTTCTGATCGTAAAAAATAATTGAAATTTTAAATTTAGGACATCATGGCATCGTATCTAAAAATGATGTCGTTAATGACGCAAATATATTACATCAAAAATATTTTTTTATGAAAAAAAAATAAGAAAAAAAATTATCAATGTTTGCAGCTAAAATAGTCTGTGTGGTGTCTGCAGGGTGTTCCTTTGGAAAGGTTTGTAAAAATGAGAATATTTTAAAGATTTTTTTTTTCTAGTGAAAAATTGTTGCAAATAGATTAACAAACATTAGAATGTTAATTACAGATGGCAACAGCTTTCCGATGTCATCATACGACAATTGCAAGATTGTTCCACAAAACAGATGCAACCGGAAGTATGGTGGACGGGGTATGGACTCCAAAGCAATGGGTGACTCCTAGGAGATATGATAGTCAAATCGTTCTACATTATTTGATTTTTGACCGGGAGATCGTTTCTTTTGCAACATTACTGATCACCATTGGTAACTTCATATCACTAACTTCATATCAGTGCAAAACGGTGCGCAGTGGACTTTCCGAAATTGGTTTTCGGTCAAGAAGGTCATTTGAGGGTATTTTCATAACACCAAGACATTTGCCAGTTCGACTGCATTTGACAAAAAGGCATATTAGATATACAAGAGCCGATTAGGCAAATGTCCAATAAACAAATGAGAATATTTAGTGGTGCGTTAGCAATTTTGTCTAGTGCAGATTCAATCGTTACGAGGGGAAAAACTCAACCAACCAACCGATTTAAAACAAAGGTGGAGACTGGGTCATAATGCAAGAGACACAAGACAAAAAGCAGGAAAATAACATAGTTATTAGATTCATTCATTACACAAAAACCGACCTACCAACAGATTTAAAACAAAAGTGGAGACTGGGGGGGGGGGGGGGGATGCAACAGATAGAGAACTTAAAGCAGGAAGATAAAAAGTGATTAGCTGAAATCCTTATTTTAAATAAGAAAAAAAGAATGGAAAAAAAACAAAAAAAACAAAAAAAAAAACAACAGAAAACAAAAAAAATATATATATATATATATATATATATAGAAAAAGGGAACTAGAGTAGATTTTAAATCGGTTTAAATCAGTTATATCAAATAAACATTTGATTTGAGCAAATGAAAAACATGCAAGATCTGCAAAAGATAGCACTACTAATGAAAACTGGAAGCAGGGACATAAAATTATTTCAGTCATTATGTCTAATTGGGAAGATAACCAGACAGAAAAATACGTCGCCCAAACAACAGTTTTCTGGCTACACAACATCTGCAAGTAGCTTACTGAACCAATGCGGTTGGTCTGCTGCAATATGAAGCCAACCCAGGACCTGAATAACCTCTAATAGTCATTTACGAGAAAAAATGGAGAGAAGTGACGCGGCTCCTTATCTGCAGGACGCTCACGGAAAGCGTGCTTGCTCCAATCCAACCTTTCTCGTAAAATAAAAACGGCAACCACCGGCCCTTTATTGAATATTGCACTCAAAACCTAAACTTATCTCCTGTGAATTGAACATATTTTATTGACAAAGTCAAAAGGATCGGACACAAGTTCAGAAACTTAGATAGTCTTCTCCTAATACAACATTTTGTAAAATTGCCAAATCAAAAAAAACATGTATACATATGGTCTACTACATATACATCGTAGTAATAGAAAGAAAAAAAAGTTCTTTAAGTGTACAAGTATAATTTGAATTGGTAAGAAGAAGAAAAAAAATGAAGGTTATTTTGAAAAACGACCACATTCATTTAAGAAAGTTTGAATAGTCTTGAAAAGTTCAGCATTTTGTTCAATAGTAAGAGATTCATCGCCCCATAGCATTAAATGTACATCTATAACATATAAATAATTAAATGACAATAGCTTATTCATTAAGGAATTCCTTGCTTTTACATAATATTTACAAGCAAAAAACAAATGATATGCATCTTCTAGTAGTCCACAAGAACAATTAGGACTGATTATTAGGTTACAGCGATATAAGTCAGAATTTAAAATCCATTTTTTCTCGTAAATTATGTCTTAATCTTGTATGAATTATGTTCAAAAACCTTTTTCCATATGGAAAATATTTTTGAGGTTTTACAATACTGTTGTGCAGATAGTTTTTAAAAATTTTGATAGAAGTTGCCTCCCTTGTTTTAAGACTAAGGGAATTCCACTTTCTAACAGTATCAGGAATAAATGATTTATTATATAGTTCTAATCTGTATTTTGGCAAAGAATAATTTAAGGAATTCCTCGTAGTGTATCCTGAAATATTGCCTCTTGTATCAGGTACTAGATTTTGTAAATAATTAGGTACTAAATTATTGTGCATTTTATACATTGTTATTAGTTTTGCTCTGTTTCTTCTGTATTCCAATGGTTCCCAACCTGTTTCCAAATATAATGAATTTCTTGAAGCAATAATTGTAAGCCCAGTAACTATTCTTGCAGCAAATAATTGTACTTTTTCAAGATTCTCAATGTCTGTTTTTGTGCATCCAGACCAAACTTCAACAGCATATTCAAGCTGTGGTCTAATAAAAGATATATACATCTGGGATAGAATATCTCTTGACACAGTAAATTTTAGTTTTTTAAGAAGCCCCAGTTTTTTTTGTATGCTTTCTGTATAATGATATCAATATGATCAGACCATCCTAAGTTGGACGACAGAAGTATTCCAAGATGTTTGTGTTCTGTAACATATTCCAATTGGCAATTGTCAAAAATATTTTAGGAAACTGCTGCACATTTTTTGAATTAAAAAATACAGCTTTGGTTTTCTGTGGGTTAAATTTCAATAACCATTTCTTTGACCATTCATCTAGTATTTTAAGACCATGATTAAGATTTTGTTCAATATGATTGATATTATCTGAATATTGTTGTAAGGAATTATCGTCAGCATATAATCTACAAACAGATATCATATTTTCAGTCACATCATTTATATACAATAAAAATAACAAGGGACCAAGTACTGAGCCCTGAGGAACTCCAGCTTTTACATGTCCTACAGAGGAAAAGTGATTTCTATACATGATTTGTTGTGTTCTATTGCTTAAATAACTATCAAACCAATCTAGCATATCACCATTGATTCCATACATTTTTAGTTTGTAAATTAAGCCTTTATGCCAGACTCTATCAAATGCCTTGGATAAATCACAAAACACCATACAACAGAATTTACCTTCATCAATACTTTTTACTATAGAATGGTATGTTTCTAAAAGTTGATATACTGTGGAATGACCTGGTAAAAAACCTGCTTGATATTTATAAAATATATTATGTGAATACAAGAAATTGTATACATGTTTAAAAATGATTCTTTCAAAAATTTTGCTTATACAACTCAGCAAAGAGGCTGGTCTATAATTTGAAGTGATGGAAGGGTAATCTTTCTTAAATAGTGGAAGAACATGTGCTAATTTCCAGCTGTCTGGAAAAGTTTTTAGTGTTAGGGATTTGTTGAATAGTATACACAAAGGTTTTGAGATAGTGTCTTTGCAAGATCTCCTGTTTTGGGTCATTTTTTTTTTTCAATGAATGTACTTCATTATAACTAGAAATATCTTTCAGTTGATGGAGGAAAAATGATAAACAAGAGACCAAAGGACCATTACACTCACATTAGTGGAAGATTCTCCACCTGACAAAGATGTTTTATGTTGACCTAAACGTAACTTTATCTTACAGCACTAATTACTCCCTGATATACAAATCGTACAGGCTTATTTTGATCTCCTGGTATAATTCCACTCTAGCCGCAAGGACAAAATGATAGGAAAAGAATTATATTGGGTTGTTCGTTTTTGATTTGGGTTATATTTGTCCTCTTGTCATAGAAAAAAAAAGATTTTTAAAGAATCTTCTTATATGTTCCAATTGTTACAACGTACTTTGAAAAATTACGCACTTTGAAATTTTTTTTCAAAATGCATTAAATTTGGGACCAAGTTAACGCACTTTGAACAGAAAGAAATCTTTTCAAAGTGCTTTAATATCGACCATATAAACTCACTTTGAAAACGAATGAGCACTGCTTGTTCAATATTCTTGCTTTTAAGTATGATAAATAATTATTTCAGCCTGGTTGGATAACTTTTTGGTGATCCAACTTTTTGGTGATGACGTCACTACAGGATCTGAGATTTAGACGTTTTAAAGATATTTAGGGGTTGTCTTGTTCTCACTGTACTCGTAAATATTATAAAAGGCAAATGGGTCTTTTAGAAATAATGGAGGAATGATTGTTTAATAGCAGAATTTTATAAAAATTCAATGTACTAAGGACTTCCTTATACATTTTACTATATTCAGAAGTTTCTTTTTTTTTTTTTTAAATATTCCCCTTAGGGGTAGGAGAAATGCGAGAAAAAAAAGAGGTCCAAGTTTGTATGCTCATTGAAAATAATTTTCCCGCACAATGTGATGATCCTTTTATAATTATTTACTAAGTATTTAAATGTAGAGGTATGAAAAAATGTTTATTCTCGCACAATATGATTTTTTTTTTAAAAAAAAATGTTTGATGAATAGGTTTAAGAGGTATGAAAAAAATTATTTATGTATTTATACTTTATATATATATATATATATATATATATATATATATATATATATATATATATATATATATATATTGGATTTGTGTTGTATTTGAATTAATTTGTAAAGCTACTTTGGCCAAAGTATAGTCAGTTGGCTATTGTTGCTTAGATCAGTGATATGGTCCATGAACCTCTCTTCTTTAATATAATAAGGTGCGTTATTATTTTTTATAGGAAAGCTTATCTCAATTTTTCATTTATTTTACATTAACTCAAATTTATTGAGAGAAAGTATATCAATGTCATACCAGGTATGTAATTATATATACTTGGGTAGGAAAGATAAAGAGTTGGGCTGAGGGACTTCTACCTGTCTTCTCCTAGTTCTCGATGAGGGTATATCAATTCATCATTTTTTCGAAAGAAATATAACAAAATAATGCTGTCTATTACTAAAATTTAAGTTCAGAATTTTTGTTTTATACATATTTTTCAAAGTGCCTTAAGTGTGTCCACGGTAACAAAATGTTGATGTACACTTTTAACGCAAGAGTCCCAAATTTAACGCACCTTGAAATTTTTTTTCAAAATGTGTTGATTTTGTTCCAATTTTAACGCACTTTGAAAATATTTTTCAAAGTGCGTCATTTTCTCAAAGTGTGTTGCCACATCTTACCCATCACCTCCCCAAATCTTGTATATCCACCATGAGATCTCAGCTACTTTCTATTATTTATTTTGATTCAACTTGTTACATTATTTTGAAATCTAATAATATTGTTTGTAACATTCTATGATTTGCAATGCATTGCTTGGCCCTGTTGTTCGCCATCTTTTTGCTTTTATAAGCTTTTGAACAATTTTTCGAAGTTTGTGATTGAACTTATCTGTATTATTATTATTATTATTATTTGTAAAAATATTGTTTTTTTTTTGGGGGGGGGGAGCAGGATAAATGTGATGAAATTTTATGTAACGAGATGACAAAATGTTTGATGTTTGTTGATTTCCCTCTTTTTTGTGAATCCAATAGTTCGTCATTTGTTATTTGAAATAAATGACATATTACATTCCCAGACAATTTTTCCTGTTGTATATGTCAGTTTAAGCAAAAGCAAGCTTCGGTGAGCTGTTTGTAAGGAAAACAGTATAAGACATAAAGAACTTTTTGACTCGCTTCCTTGAAACCATATTCTTAAAGATTATTCACAAGTTTTTTAAAGGAATTTAGTGGAGGCAAAAGGTAGACTATATGATATGTTGTCATAAGTTAAAATCAATAAAGACATTCAGTTTAAACACCTACGGATATGTAACAGGTACATTATGCTGATTTTAAATTTACACTCCCATCGAGAGATTGGTTTATATCAGTATAGTACAACATAATTAAAATCACGAGCACTGTGCATAATATACAGATTTACATTTGAAAGAAACAAGCCACTTATTCACAACACAAACCGGTGATTTTTTTGATAGATAAATACAATTGTAATTTCAGAATCACAAATAAACCAAAGGTCAAAAATCCACTTTGAAAGCACAACGTGGTCGGCAAACGGAAACAGAGAACTTTATCTCATCGGTTGCAATGTAAAGTACGTGTTCTGGTCAATACTTTCAGGATTTGTTTTTAATTTCCATTTTTCTTCCTCTGTCAAGCAAACACTATCGTAATGATGATTATTTGCACTCATCACTCGAGAGTTCGAACGCGTGTTAGTATTGTTCCAACTTCTGTTTTCTACAGTTGAATGGTTCGTGAGTATTTCGGTTTGATGTGTAGTGCTGCTGATCTCATTGTTTTCTGTCTTTAGTTTAGGATGCTGAGGTGGAAGTCTGCAACTAAATATGAATGGCAAGTTTAATTGTTATATCACATTTGTTTGAAAATAAAAAAGATAAAGATAAATTAAGGATAACAAGTTTATATGTACTATATTTTGTACTATTATTTACAATTATTATTTATTTGGGTACTTCACAGTTTTAGTAAAATGCATTTTTTATGAATCAGTTTTAAACATAACAATCTTATATAGCATACTTCTTTTTCACTTTTCTTAGAAACCGTTTTACTCTGCATACAATTTTTATCAGATGATATGTTTACGCAATTCATGACCAAATATTGCTTCAATTTTTTGTCTGCTTTTTAAGAATGACTTCTTTTCTTTATATTCTTCTGTGAGCGTGAATTCATTATCAATGTGTTCGCTGGACATAACTTGTCTTTTACTGTGGAGGGTAACAAATCGGGAATCAAATTTACAAATTTGTTAGGTTAGAGGCAAAACAGTGTTTTTGTTTGAACAGAATCTTCAAAAAGACATCTTAATAAAGTATCAAAGAGAATTAAAGCTTGAAATTCTCTGTTTGGATGACTCTGTCTCAATGAGAAATCTGGTATATTGATATGATAATGACACTTTCTGACTAATGTACAAAAACATTCATTTAATTTTTGTGCATTTAATGTAGAGGAGGACAAATAATAAGTTTTAAGAGCAGGATGCATCAATTACGTTACACTTGCATCAACGGAACATACCACTTCAACAAAAGTACTGTAAAACAGAAAACGAGGAGTAGAATCTGAGATCCTCCAAGGATTAACACCAGCTTTAGTAGAAGTGTACAGCTTTCGTGGTGTATTGGAAAATCCAGAACAGTCTGGGTATCATTATTCCTAGTATCTGCAGAGTAAACAATTAAATTTGTTTCTTATTTTTTATTATATTTTTACATGACATTCATCAGGACTTTGATTTCTGGTTTCCGTTATAAATGAATACATTTTTATGCTTATAGCTGGTATTCAGATGTTCCTTTTTAGCTAATGATTATAAAAACAGTAAGTAGTACTCATGTGATGTGGCGATATATCATATTAAATATTAACTTCCTTCTACCAAAAGTTTTACTTCTAACAAAGAACTTTTTAACAAAAAACAAAAAATGAACTTTTACTGGTTATGAAACAATTCTTGCTGACCCTCCCCCATATATATATATATATATATATATATATATATATATATATATATATATATATATATATATATATATACATATAATATATTGTAAAGACTGGTTGAGTAATGAGAAGGTAAGTTATAATTATGTCAGTAAAATTACTAGAGTGTTCATAATTCATAATAAATATCTTACACATAATTTGGAGATATCCAAATATGGATGACATTATTACATTACATAATAAATATTTTACATATAATTTGGAGACATCCAACGTATGGATTACATTCTTCATCCTCTGTGCAATTACACATCGAATCACACTTCACACCGTAATAATTGGATGGACACGGGGTCATGCAGTTTTCTCCAATAAAACCAACACACTCTGGCAAATAAAAAGAACTCCCCGTTTTGTTCTGACATAAGTACATAAAGTTTAAGTTTTTTCATTAGTTATCAAAAATAAATATGTTGTTTAGGACAGGATTGCATGCTATAAGTAGTTGCTAAATGAAATTACTTACATGTATTAATTTTATTTTGTATGTGTTCTTTTTCAGTACATAGACACCTTTGAAAAAGATCTTTTTAATTCCTTACAAAACATGTCAAATAGATAAAAAAAAAAAAAATAAAGATCCTTACCTGTACAAGTTTTGTTTATTTTTCTGTATCCAGAACAACATTTTTCTTGGTTTCTAAAAATAAAAATGTCAGAGAGTCATTCGTCCGCAAAGGACAAGATATGGTAACGGCCCAATCTGGCCCCTTATTTGATGTAAAAATCAGAACACAGTTAAAATTGTGATAGTTTGTAGTTAGGAACTTAAAATGATGCTTGTTTTAAAACCAGCACTAATTTTGATTTAAAGCTTACAAGAAGGCCACAAGAGGGTGCGGAAGTAGGCCAATCTCCCAAATTTCCTCAGTTCTGGTGGAATTTCGTCAAATTTGAGATACTTTTCACAAAGAGCACCAGCTTGCCTATCTAAGATTTTTATACATAAGATGCATCTGATGCTAGTGTATGAAATATATAAATTTGGCAGATAGGCAAGCTTGTGCTCTATGTTTTCTGAAACAAAATGTGTTGTAAAATCGATGAAAATTTGCATAAAAATAAGAAAATTCGGAAAATGGCATATTTTCTGACCTTCCTGTGACCTCTGTGTATTCCATAACTTAGAACCATTACTTATTTTGTGGCATTGGTGACAACAGGTTTTTATTGATAAACTGTTGCATCATTCTGAAAGACACCCCAAACCGGGAGCCAAAAAGGGGTCTTAGCCTATCTTGTCCTTTATAATATCAAACATAAATGATTGTTAAGTTACTTACTCGTTTGTTGGACATAAAGAACTGTCATTGCGCTCTCCGTATGAAGTCCCAAGAAAAAGAATAAGATAGATAAACCTTGCTGGTTCCATTTTTGCTACCTCCATGGTGAAATAACCTCTTTTCTTGTATGCATCACTTAAATCACTTATACATTCAAGCAGATTTTTAACATCCGTTCTTCCTTCCAGTCTAGATTATAGGTTGAAATTTGCTGTAAAACGGATGCATGTAAGCAGAAAAAATGTTAACAAATATGTGATTTTTCCCAAAGAAGTGTCTTTTTTAAAATCAGATCAGTTCTCTTTTTCATATTGAGAAAAACATCAATAATGAAAGAGAGGATTTAGGTAAAGTGTTCATTATTGGCAGGATGTGACGTTTTTCAGGCCCTCAGAGTTTTTCAAAATCACATATGAGTCTTTTTACACTTCCCCAGTAAAATTTATAATACATAGACGTAGCCTCCTTAAGTACTTGATTATATCAAAGGACAATGATTGTAATACTGTTCAGTGCGTGACAGCACGAGTTTATTTTATTTTTTAAACTTAAGGCAGTGGGAGTATACAATTGCAGGTTTTAAACTGTCAATTATGTTTCCTCGTATACCGATATATATATATATATATATATATATATATATATATATATATATATATATATATATATATATATATATATATATATATATATATATATATATATAATCACTATCTATACATTATAGAATAATACAATACTACGTATGCTATGAAGGGGAGGATTAAACATATTTATACATTTCTTTTCAAATCTTGTTTTTTGGTAAGAGTTAATGGTGTTTAACAAAAGATTATTCCTTTTCTTTAAAAAAAATAAATAAAGGAATGTTCTTTACAAAATAACAACGAATATGAAATTATTATATTTCAATACTGAATTATTAAAACAGAACACGATTAGGTAGTTATAATAAAAAATTTCATTTCGTTTCACAAAATAAAACGTCGTACTCAAATCAGGAAACGGAACTGTCTCGTTCAATAAGTAATGCACAATAACGGTTTATCATAGTAAATGTAGAAGTACTTAATTTTATTATTTCACACTCGAGAAGTACTATTTAAGAACTCATTATCACCGAAAACCGTATGCTTTTTCCTACAGTCTTCGCAAAGAAATTCACTTTTAAAGTAAGCATGGTCACTACACTGAGGTGAGAACTGTTTAATTAAATATGGTCTCTGCCAAGAAGATGAAAATGGGGGCGTATGTAAAATATGTGCTTCATTAAAAAATCGCTCAGGAACCAATATGAACGATGTAATTTTGATATCTGGAAAGACAAGCCTTTCAAGCTGCACAGTCTTCAGATGGATTAAGAAATCCAAAAAATGAAAAAGAAGTGTGACAAGATTGCTGTTGAAGTGGTCAATAAAAATCTGTAGGGACCTAAAAAATGTCGATGCTGTGAGCAACATATGATATCTGTAAATACCAGATTTACAGTGAAAGACATTGCCAAGACACTTAAAATTTTATCACCACAAAAGTTTATAGAGTTCTAATACACTAAATAATTCAAAACCATAGTTCTGACAAGGAAAATATGAATCTAAAAATATTTCTATATCAAAGGGTGCATATTTTTCCTTAACTTGCCTAAGAGAAAACATAGTTACGTTAAATGCGCCGATGGTCTATCAAAAATATACATTATTACAAAAGAAGATGTGATAAACTTGTGTAGTGTTTGTCAAAACATTGGTTCACTTTTAATTGCATAAAAGGAAGAACAATAATTAAAAGTGGAATCAGGGAGAAAGTTGCCGTCTTATCATCGCAAAGAGAAGCCAGAGTTCCAAACATGTCTTAAATAAGTTTTCTGTTTTGTCGAGAGGTCTTGTAATAAATGAAGCTACACCGAAAGGAAGGACCATTAGTGGTAGTTTTTATGTTAAAAGGACTTTGAGGAAAGTTCAGCAGGTTATATTCTGTGAGGGAAGTCCAAATACCGATCCCCGGGTTAATTTCCTTGTGTCTTACAACGCTGCTGCAAATAACAAAGAGCTGTAAAGGGAATTTTGAAGAAATGAACGTTTACAGAGCTTTGCCTTCCTCCGCATTTGCTAGATTTCAGTCATTGTGAGATTTTTTTTATTCCAAAATCTTAAGAAAACAATCAAAAGGAGGACTTTACAATTTTAGGTAGGTCATCGAGAGTGCTATTCATCAGTGTCTTTTCTGCATCTCTGAAAAAGAGAATGCTGAGGTGTTCTGACCATGGGTACAAAGAATTTAGACATATGTAAAGGTTAACAGGGAATACTATGACAGATTGAAAATATGAATATTAAAAAAAAACTGCTTCTTGAGCTTTTCTAATTTTAAGAATGGCAAATCTCATATGAGAAGACATATTTGTTTTTAAATTTCATCTCATACAAGTTACAATTTACATACATCAAAAAAGAATCCGTTTTGACTATTTTTTTTAAAGAGATCTCCTTTATATGTTCCTACAAGTATGTTAAATGATATGCCTGTAATGAGACCCTTGCGTTATATGTAACATAAGGGATCCTGATTTGAATAAACTTCAATTCATATGTCTATGAAAATGTGAAGATGAAATTGTGACCTGGAGCTAAGATGTAAAAAAAAAAAAAAAAATTACATGAACATGAAGAAGCTTGCCAGAGATGAGGTTGTTGAACTAAGTTATTATGATTTGCTGTAGTTAAAATAACTTTTAAAGTCATTTAGTGAACACAAAACAGAGACATAACAACTGTATGTCTGCGTTTGTTAAGAATTCTGAAGATGTTTATCAGTGTCCTAGAATTTCAGACAACAGCACACAATTGCAGTCAATCTATACAGAAAGAAGAAAAATCATACCTCAGAGGTGGGATCAGGTGTCATGAAGGAGCAAACATCCCCTGTCGACAGGTCACACCCGCCGTGTGCTCATTGTCATGATCGAACAAACGGAAAAATTCATAGACAATTCGATTTTAAATAATGGCCTAACAATTAGTATGAAAAAATGTCAGTCAGATTTCAACCTAATGATAAATAGTATTTGCTGACAAGGTCATTGTACTGACCATAGAACTTGCGAAATGATGATTTTAAACGAGACTGTTGATATCTTTATTTCATCAACTTGTTTGTCAATAGATTGCCTCGTTTTAGAAATTGTTTGTTTGTTTGTCGAAATTGTTGAAAATTAATATTCTTAATTCATTAATGTTCATGCCAAACTAAAGAATATAGAAAACTTCTTCTTTTCAGTATGTTTTTAAATAAAATTCTGTTTCGTAACATAAAAACATTTCGACTAAAATTGGGCACAATAAGTACCTACAGGTTAAAAAAACCCAGAACATTAGAAGACCTGGTCATTAAAGACAACAAAAATATTATCAATAAATGTTTTCATGGGGGATGGTTGTATGAAATAGGAAGAAATAAGTTTGCATTTGGCTGATTTTGGAGAGCTTTTTACCATTTCAAATTTCAGTACCTACATTTAATGAACACCACATCTTCTCGAATGTATTGTACAGAACTTCTGAAGTTTCTCCTCACTGTTGTAACTTTTTCGTGAGAAGGAAAGGTTATTTTTTGATAGAACATCGACTGGATCCCGCTATTTATCACATTTTCAACAGTGAAATACTGCTAATTGTTTATTAAATGAAAGTGATATTTTGTCGCTGTGTGAAAGAATATCAGAATATCTCGATTTTTCTTCCATTCACAAAGAGTGTCGTTAAAAATATTCCCTGGCCTGTTGTGTGTGTGTGTGTGTGGGGGGGGGGGCGAGGGGGGTAAATAAACCATCCTGACAGAGACAAAATCTGTCGAAGTTTTTCCATATATGTGGTTGAAATCTCTGTTTACATTGTTTTCGATCTCACAATCTCTTAGCTATGGGTCTCAACCGCTCAGCTATGAGTCACCGTTTTATGATATGATGTTACAAAAAGACAGTATTGGAGACCAAACAGAAAAATGTAGTAAACAGAAAATTATAATTAATACCAGATATATACGTTCATGAAAAGCATAACATGTATTTTACAAAAACTTTATGTGGTTGAATGTTTATCAAAAATAATGACAGTAATTTGCAATTTAATTAATAACATATGATTGAGCCCATGACAAAAGGGCCTTATGGCAATTTTGCTAAAACAGAGAAATAACGTCATAAAGATATGACGTTGCAGACGGTGAGCGTCGACGCAGATTTTTTTTATCCGGGTGTTTTACGTTTTGACACGTCTAGCTCACTTTTGTCGTTGTTCTCAACTTTGAAATAATTATTTATTTTCATTTATATCTTTAATTCACGTCTTGATCTTCTAGTCCACTGATATTAATTAATTATTTAGAATTTTATTAGAGACCCGTTTCTTTACTGCATGTTATTGTACCTTTATACGTCTCTGATCTGGGCTATGCATTTCCTTACTCCTACAAGTAAGAGCCTCGGTTAACGTCCCTACGCTCCTTATATACCTCAGCGCCAAGTCAAAAAGTATCTCGCCGTGAACCTCTAGCATGTTGGAGTATGCATTTCCTATACATGTATAGAAGCTTCAGACAAGGCGATTTTCTGGATAATTGAATATGGATGAACGAATGCGATTTTGATATACAGACAAATTGAAGTTATTTGTTAGACACGGGTATATTATCAAAATATTGCAGAGGAAATCGTTTTCCTGTGTAAGATCCGCCCCACCATTCTCAACACATCGATCAGGTAAACATTGAAGCATTAGTACATCGTGCATAAATTTTTGTTGTAAAATGCTTTAATTGCCAAAATTTGAAACTGATCACACTTCTTTCAACAGAAAATTAAGAAAAGTATTCTTGTAAGTTTTCAAAAAATCTAGCAAAAGAGACGTGATATTATTTTTAAGAACTATAAATAAAAAGAAGAGGGGTAACTCTGACAAGCGAGATACTAGAGAGGTACCAGAGAGGGATTTTCTTTTTCTTTTTTTTAACACCATTCAAAATCAACATACTCATACAAATTTGCTCCCGTAAAAAACGTTTTAATTGTAAGTATTATATTTATACTTTCTTTAAAAGTATTTTTGAAAGCTCATGGAACTAGCTGCTGTCAAAGTGAAAGAGAAGAAAAATATAGAATAAGAAATAGATGCTACATTGAACCAGACTTTCATTTATTTTTTAAATCTGTTACATGTGCATCTATTTATTTTAACATGAAATTAATTTTTAAAATAACTTGAATTTTATTTTTTTTTTCCGGTAATAATGATCATAGATTTAAATAAAATAAAATAAAATGAAATTTAAAAAAAAATTGTTTCGTCTTATTTTTGTTGTTGCCACTTCCGATGTAAGTACTTGAAAACAAACAAAAACTACCGAATGAAATAAAATTGTTCTAATTGTTCTAGCTTAAAAAAAAGTTTACATGTATGTATACCTGATGTGTGTGTGTGTGTTTGTGTGAGAGAGAGAGTGAGAGAGAGATGTTACATTAAATCCAGTTTATTAATACAATGTGAAATGTGAAACTTTAATGAAAAGGCGACTTTTCAAAAACACAACAATATCGTATTATGAAAAGAAATCTCTATCTTTTTTTCTTTTGCTGTCTATTTATTTTCAGTAACTCGAAAATATAACATGTTGGTGTGCATAAAAAAAGTTCAAAGGTTTTAGCTTTATCTGCAGTTTTTAGTTACTTAAAAGTCAAATATATGTAATATATGTAATCCTTGTCATTCATGGAATCTCAGCATTGTATGTCATTACAGTTCTATTATCAATCTAAAACTCGTTTTCTTATTGAAATAATAATCTCAGTTATCGGTTTAGTATGATATTGCTTAACTTGCCGTTGAATTATGTAAACGGACTGATTTTGTTATTTGGATTTATTGAAATAAATTTTGTTAAGATCAAATTGTATTTAAACATGCACTGTACAAATTAAATTAAATGCTAAAAATATACTGCACAAAAGACTAAGAATATTTTTGCAAGTTTTTATTTTTGTGGCAGTGCAGGAGACCGGGGAAGAGGGCCAGGGTCATTATATATTACCGTGACCTAACTCCTGTACAGTGTATCTGTAAAGCTTTACAAGGATAAGCATATCCAAGTCTCTGGCATGGGGCCAGAATGGAATTCTTATATTGTAAAACTTCATATACAATAACAATTGAAAACAATAACATTGGAATTTCATACGATAAAGAAGCCGCGAGAAATGGGGGGGGGGGGGTCTACACACACCATCACATAACAATATTTACATGTACTTAATGTGTGCAACATCGTAAAAATTTGTCATTTAAAAACTCAGCCAGTCGAGGAATATTATGAACCAGTCGCATTTAACTGACTGGATATATAAAACTTTCAATTAATTTTTACATCCCCCCCCCAGCCGAAAAAATTCTATTAATTAATCTGCACGTCATTGATTCATAACAACAACATATATATATAATTATTTATGATTTATTTCTTAGAAAAATCTATTTGATATTAATTTTAAAAAATGACATATTGATTTCATTCAAAGTTCGGATAAAATTTGTTGAAATGATAATAAAATACCCGATATCTATTAATACCCAGTGTATACATGTTTTTCTGAAACCATTTAATTTTACAAAATCAAACAAAATCGTTATTCTAGGACGCAATTTTTCTCATAATTAACTAGATTTGATAGCAGTTAAGTTTCCAGATCCAGGTATGAGGAGCTCATGATCGCTGTATGTTTTGAATTTGACCCTGCTCATATACATGTAAGTAAGGAGAGAGTTCAAGGTGCAAAAACTGATTGAGGAATTATTTCAATAGTATTTCAAACCTAACCAAATGACCTATTTGGAGGTTATGGGGTTGGTGGTGGGAAGGCATCCCCCCTGCACACCTAAAATGTAGGAAGATTTTAAAAATACGACAACCCTCGTATGCTATTAAACTCATGTTAACTACAAGTATTGCATGTTTCTGTCATTTAACCCCCCCCCCCCAAACAATCCAACTACTGGTCATCCTGGATCTGTTCCTTTCATTAATGCATGTGAATTATTATTCATCCATTTGTTTATAATTTATCAACTTGCTTACTTAAAATTAATTATTCAAAAAATTTCCTTGCTATGACTGAAAAAAATGTGTATCATTTCAATTTTAAAAAAAGAAGTTTTGTTACCACATGCGGGCAGAAGTCCTTCTGATTTTTTGTTTGAAATTTTTTTTATTGAATATTGCTTAACATGCTGTGTATCAACTTAATGTCCTTAAATTGTTGTACAGCGTATACGGTAACTCACTACATTTCACAAATTTTCTGTCTAATTATATTTAGAAAACAAAAACAAAAAAGCAACAAATTTTCACTACCCAGCAGCATCTATTTTATTGTTGTTCCCGAGAATTTTTTTGAAATATTTTTTAACTTCACATTTTGAAAGAGATATCGTTTATACTGGATTCAACCCCCCCCCCCCCCCAAAAAAAAAAAGAAAGAAAGAAAAATTGACATCTTGTCCTATCGAAAGCCGTGCTTAAAATGAGATGATTTTCAAATGAATTCTACAGGTTTCTCAAACGATTATTACACGAGATAAATACTTTGGTTTTGAGAGAAGAAATTGATATTGAACAGAAGCCACTTGCTTCTCGGGTTTTCCTGACATTTCAGCATAGTGAAATGTAAAACAAACAAACGAACAAACACTCATAATTCTATACACCACTGCATGATGGATAATAGTTAATACAACTATTTATTATCATATTATACAATTATTAAAAGAGACAATGACTCAAAAATGTTTCTGGAAATGCTCAATAACATACATTTATTACCGTAGTAACATTACAATGCAAAGTGAAAGTCATATTCACTCTGAAAACTTTTGACGTTGGTGCGAAAGTAACGTGACGTCATTGTTTACCTGTTAAAGTATCATTGATATAAATGAAGAAAAAACCTACTTAGAGTTGACGTAGGGCCATAAAAATTCAGATTTGGCAACTTCTAACCTTGCTCTATTAATATCCATGAAGAACTTAAAATGTGTAAAAATTGCCATAAGGCCCTTTTCTCCTGGGTGCAATCATGTATGTTTTGGAATGTAGTTGTAATTTAATAAGATATATATAATAGATGAAAATTGATGATAAAGATGATGTTATCGATTGATTACTATTTTTGATGCTTAATGTGATTAGCGGTATCACTGAAAAGAAAAAAAATATTGTATCGTTCCATTTTCCCACGTAAAACTAAAGCCTTATTGTGACCTCAATCTTGTCCTATTTGAATAAACGTGAATCTTAATTCAAAACAGAACTTTTCATGAAAATTTGTCTTTTCTGACACAGATGTTCTGGAGAAAGTATATTTTTGATGACTACATCCTTTTTTGGACTCTTTGTTTGAGTGTCGATAAAAACTAGCTCAGTCAATATTGAATTGCAATCAGAAAGCAATACTAGTATATTCTTAAAAATAATACTTACTTCAAAACAAAATATTTCCTTTCAATAAAGGAATAGATGCTGTGAAAATCAGAAACGTTCTTAATCATGAAAAAGTTCAATCTTGTATTCCATCATAATTCAAGCTGAAGTCGACACCCTGCAGTTTCTAAATATATTCCCCAATTGTTGCTTCCAAACTTTTCAATTATAAACAAACCTAACAGTGCCTAGATCGTGAACATCTAAAACAAAATCTCTTAGGTGTTTTTGCTCTTCCTCTTCTTTCAAATATAGTCACGCTGAACACGTCATTACTGGTGAGGTAAATGTTGCTGAAAATGACGACCTAAAAGCAATAATTTTAAAAGTACCTAAATACAGAAAGCTCTAATCAGAACTTAATTTCAATTATGAATTCTGTTGATGATTATGCCAGACGATATGCGAAATATGAAGCGGTAGATGAGAACATTTTATCAGAATGAATTAAGCGTTTTAAAATATGTATTGAATAATCGGACTAGGAAGTTATGATTAATTCAATATGCAAATTATATATCCTTCCGTTTTCATTAAATCAAAAGTGATAGAAGAATTAAAAAGACTACATGAACAATATGTTATGTCCAGCAGAAAATGCTTGTAGCATACCGTCTTTGTTAGACTCATTTTTACAACTGTTTTAGAAGAACTTGGTTTTAATTCTACATCTGGAAATCCAATTTACACCCGGAGTTCACTTTCTTAAGATGATATTCTTCAAAATCACATTTCAGTCTTTAAAACTTTTAACATTCCAGTCAACGAAAGTGAGTTCGATCTACCCTATGTATACGGGATTCCTAAATTTCATTAAATCCTTACAAACAAATTAAGTTTCATTGTCGGGTCCAGCAAGTGCTCTACCAAGCCCCTATCTCTACTCCTCATAAAAATATTAACTGCTAAAGGCGAAACTTCAGACTAACTGTGCTACACCATAATCGAGAAGTAATTTAAATCAAATGTGGATCCTAAAAAATTCCAAAGAACTTTTAAAATCACAATTTTTTCTTAAGTCAGTAACATTAAACGTTTGACTATTCACAAACAATTTGATGAAAGAAGAATATCAATTGTTAGACCATTATTTGCCCACTGAATTATCCATAGATTTCTTCGTTTTCCTCGATCATGACAAGGAGTACACGGCGGATGTGATCGGCAGGCAGGGGATGCTCACTCCTCCATGGCACCTGATCCCACCTCTGATGTTTTAGAGGTCCGTGTTTGCTCTGCTCCTGATTTGAATTGTATGAATGGACTTTGGAACTTGAATTCTGTTCGTTATCTCTGTATTTCATTCTACACTTTATACAACTATTTCTCTCGAAAAATTAAAAACTTTATATATTTATATCATATAGACAACTGATTCTTCAATAAAAATGGAATCTTTTTTTTTACTACGTGCATTAAAATACACAATGAAATTTTCATACCTTATGATAGATCGTCTATAGAATTACTTTGTAAAACATCACTCTGATTAAAAACATAAGTACTCTGGAATCGATATAAAAAGATGCTGGAATTCCTCATTGACAACATCTTTATAGTCTTTGGAGACCAGGTTTTCCAACAATCTGCTGGGCATTAATTGTGTTCCTTTATTAGCCAAACTGTTTTATATGTCTATGAAGCAGAATTTATTCAAAACCTTCTACATGAGTAAAAAAGTGCTGTGTCTTTCAACTCGACATTCAGATATATCGATGACGTTTTATCAGTTAACAACAGTTACTTCCATTTATATGTCGACTCGACATATCCCAGTAAACAGAGTCTGCCACATCTGTTTTATATTTGGATGTTTAACTGACTATAGAAGATAAGGGCCAAATAACAAATAACTAAACTATATGACAAATGAGATTTCAGCTTTTCCCTCGTCATCTTTCCATGTCCCACTGTCATCTGTATGTGGTGTTTATGTCTCCCATTTATTCGATACTCATGAGCATGCTCTGAGTACAATCAATTTTTAATCCGAGGCAGATTACAGACAAATGAGTTGATATTACAGGGATTTCAACAGCCTCGTTTAATATAAGAAATTTGCAAATTTTATGGTCGTTACAATGATCTTGTTAGCAAATACAACCTATCATTGGGTCGTATTATGACTGAATATTACATACCCATTGTTAGGCCTTTGTTTTTTATATTAAATTTGATTACGGATTACTCCGTCCCCCTGATCAATACATAAGGGCTCACGGCGGGAGTGACCTGTCGACAGGGGGTGCTTACTCCTCTTAGGCAGCTGATCCCACCTCTGGAATTTCCAGGGGTCATTGTTTTATGCCTGTTCACAAGTTTGTATTGTTTGTCTTTTTTTTCGATCGATCACTGTTCTTTATCTTCACATATTTTATTCTTCACAGTCAATGAAATAACTCGTAATTTTGCATACCTTGTCATTGGTCGCCTGCAAACTTATTTTGTTACAAAAACATTCTGATTCTACACACAAGCATTCCGAGTTTGATATTAAAAAGATGCTTGAGTTTCTGATTGACAATAGCTATGTAGGTTTTGGAGACCAGGTCATCAAACAATCTGTTTAAATTCTCATGGGTACTAATTGTGCCTTGTCAATAGCATTTCTGTTTTTGTATTCATATCAAGCAGAATTTATTAAAAAACAGTCTACATGAAAAGAAGAAGTCTTTTTCTGTGTCCTTCAATTCAACATTAAGATATATCGACGACATTTTATAATAAATCATATCAAGTGTCATCCATACGTTGATTCGATATATCCATTGAACTCGAAGTAACACAAACCACACACAGTTTCGACACATCTGTTTTATCTTTGATTGTTTTACTAGAGAAAGACATTGATGGCAAACTGACAACTAAACTTTGTGAAGAAGGTGATTTCAACTTTCTTTTCGTCAACTTCCCTTATTTATGTAGCAGTATACTATCACTGCATATGAAGTTTATGTCTCCCTATGTCTCCCAGATAATTCAATATGTAAGAGCATGTTCTACATACGAACAATTTCTTAAATGAGACAGGCTATTGACAAATAAGTTGATGATGTAAGGATATCAACAATCTCCTTTAAAGTGACGATCCTATCTCAGTTTTCAGAGGTCCGTGTTTGCTCTTCGCATAATTTATATTGTTTTGATTGACCTTTGACTACAATTACTGTACGTTATCTTCACTTTTCATACGATGATATAAATAAATATTGAGTCATTTCGATTTTTTGAAAATAGTTTGTTTTTTTAGTACTTGCATTAAAATACACAAAATTATAGGTTTAGAATGAATGAATCAATTAGCTATAAGCTTTCATTAAGGATTACAGTTATCTGTGAACAGGGTCACAGATAAATTAGCTTACATTAGAAAATAATGCCCAGGTTATTAATACAAAAGAGTTGCATTTGAACTGAATCTTGTCTTTTTGTTTTAGAATCGGAAACACATTCGACTTTTCATAGTTAAAAAAAGGAACAATTAGAATATGTCAATATTAAAAACAAAAGACAAAAAAAAATCACTTTAAATAAAATACGAAACAAATGCTTTGTTTGTAAACACCAAAAAAAAATTATCGTAAAAAATATAATATATAGTGGGTCATTTTTTATTCACACACTCAAATGTCATCCGTGCTAAATCATTCACCGGCCAATAGATATTTCATTAGGTAATATTTCAATGCATTCAGGACGACTTTCTTCTGCCAGTGATAGTAATAGCCACGTTAGTCTTGTTTACATTTCTTGGCGTTTCGCTTGGTTAATCAATGAACGCGTATACTGTTTAGGTATAAATATCCGACACTTGAATTTTAATTAACAGTGTTGTAACTTCACAAGGAGTGATTAATTAGAGAACATCTGTTAATCTTAAGTAAGTGCTTGATTAGGATATTTTCTCTGAGTTTTCTCATAGTAAGTATAAATCTTTATAACTACAGTATAAGGATGATTACTTTAAAAAAAAGAGTACAGATGTTATCATTCTTTATTGGTTCCATTGTATCTTTGAAATGAAATAATGAGAGTAAGAAAGAAAATTTCATTTCAAGTCACTACAAAAAGTGTATTAGGTTCATTGTGGTAAGATGTAATGGAAAGCTATCGATATGTCGATATGATTTGCAATTTTTTGTAATTACCATACTTTGATTTACGTAAGTAAAGTGCAGATATGTCATAAATGAACAATTATCATTGTAAGCATTTTACTCAAGCTGCAAGTGTAAATTAATCCATCATATTTTATGCTAACGGTAAAGGATTATAAGTCGAATCATGAAGTATAATGTGTAGTTGTTGAAAGCTATTACTATGAAAACAAAAAATCTGATACAAATGAAAAAATAATATTCACTAGTTTTGGAGACTAGCTACATTGACCAACAAACTGTTTTTCCATTGTGAGGGAAGCGTCACGTACTAAAAGCATGCAGTTCTTTTCTCCAGTTAACAACTGTCTTAGTTTCAGACTCCTCTTTTGACCCAAGTATCAGTTCTGGAAAAGGTTATGATTAATTAATTCAATCAAACAATTGCTAAATTGAAACAAGAGTTGCCCTTATTCATATACTTCTTTTTTAATTTTTAACCTCGGCTTTAAAAAGCAATTTATATTAGATTATTTGTTTTCACAGTAACAGCTGCTCTTAACCTCACACAGCACTTCATGATTTGATTTATAATCTTTACTTTTAGCATAAATTAAAGTGGATTTATGAATGCATGTGCACCTCGAGGCAAATTGTGGACTATGGTAAATGTGCAAACATGACTGTATCAAATTTTACTTTTCTGAATCAAAGCATGGTAATTACAAGAATGTGTTCGATAATTAGCAATTAGTTCTGAATACAAAGAACTTAAACTTATTTTTGCAGTAAATTAGTGACTCAAATATGCAACTTTCCAATGCCATGATTTCCTTTTACAGACAATTAGCCACTTTCTAATTTAAGGAAAAATAGTTACATTTATATTTTTTTAAGTAGGAATAAACCTATTGAATTCAAAGAATGAAAATCAAACACATTTCGATAATGTCACATAATTTACCTTTATTTCTTCTGAAGCCTTTTATTTTAAAAAAGGAATCTTTTTCTTTTTGTTTTATAACTGTGAGTACGCCGTGCTTTTTTCAGATCAATGCCATAGGAACCATATTTTAAATTAAATCGCTAAATTACGCTATTTTTTCGATTGTTCAAATTTATGAAATCAATGCTGTACAAAAGTATACTCAACTTTGTTAAATAACATAAGAAAGAAAAAGCAGTAAATTCAGAAACTAACTTAAAGTTCATTTTGAAAATTAAGGATATTATACCTTTTGGATTTTTTTTCTACGTAATTTTAACAAGTAAATAAAAACCCTCAAGCGATGTTTTTTTTAATTTCATTTTTATATTTATTTCATGACAGTAAATATGCACTATTCAACGTTACATTACATCTAGTAACTTTCAATAACAACATGGTAACTACCCAATCATTTTATTGCGGTTTTTAAAAAAGGAAACTTGTGAATATTATATTTCTATTAGTGTTTTACCTAAATTATCATTTTCCTTAAAGTAAAATCAACGTGTTTAAAATATTTGCAAAAGTTGAATAAAACTGCAATTAAAGACTAAAATCTGGATGAATTTTGACAAATTAAAGAGATTCAGAACAATTTACAGTCAGCTTTTGCCAATACAAATTGAGTGAGGTTTAACATATCGTATTTAAGGGCCCTATCATCTGGACATATTTTACATTAATTTCCGTGATTTAAACTATAAGAATTGCCTCAAATATTGAGCTGTTTTAATTATACATATATAAAAAAAGCGATGATTTTTTTTAATAATAATAATTATATTTTTTTTGTTTAAAATATTTTGATCATGAATGATTGCAGCATAATCTGCCTAAGAAATTTTAGTATTAATGAAAAAAGTTGTTGAAATCGATGGTTCAATTTTTAGCATTATTCGTACTCTGTCCAGTCAATTAAAATCAGTTGGTGCCAACCATAATGAAGGGAAAATTAAATTGAGAAAAACTCTACTTTGAATAATGGCAATATTTGGTTTATTTTGAATAATTTTACCAGATTTAGTATTTTTTGGACTGCACTGAGCTACCAATTGGCTTTCTGTTGTAAGGGAAGCAATTCATTGTTTGCGACGCGCACGTATCGAAGGCATTTTTTCTTGTCCAGTTAACAACTGATCCTAATTTAACAAACAGTATCAGTTTGGATAAAGGTTGTCTATCAATTGATTACTGAATTGAAATTAGAGTTGCCAAATTTAGACACTTCTTGAATTTAGTCTAATGCCTTTATACAGCAATCATTGACATAACCATGTAAATTTGATAATGAAATCATATAAACCAAAAGAACCAGGTCGGAACCAAGGAAAATCCAGAGGTGGGATCAGGTGCCTAGGAGGAGTAAGCATCCCCTGTCCTACGGTCACGCCTGCAGGTATATTGAAATAGATGGGACAGCCTCTGTTGTATCTTATATTTCTAGTTCACTGTGATATATTGATATATGAATTATTCTAACTTTTGTTAATAAAAACTCGTCGATATTTCTAAACATTGAATTGAAGGCTATAACTAGACTTTTCTTCCTCTCAGGAAGAAGTTTATGAGTATGTTCTGCTTCATAAGAATATGAAAACAAGTAGACTAATTAAGGATCACAATCATGTCCATCAGAATTCCAGCAGATTTTTGGAAGACATAGTCTACAAAGACTACATAAATATTGTCTATGATGAATACAGCATCCTTTATTCACAAATCATTTTGACTGAGGAAAATCTTCCCATCAAAAAAAAAAAAAAAAAATCGTTGACAAAAATTTAAAACTGCACAGAGTAAAAGAATGCCAAATTCTGAATCATCAGTTTCTCAACTTTTTCGGAATACGAGCACTTCCCCTTCAGATTTTAATGTTATCTATTATGATCAAAATATTTTAAAATCAACAGCATTTTTGATTGCATAATACACTTCAAAACAATTGACATATGTTTTACACAGTTAGAGAGCTTTTATGTGTTTTTTACTGTATTACATTTTATATCAAGAAAGTGAATATGAAATAGATAATCGGACTCTTAAAAACGGTATAATTGTCTGGGTGTACATGTATATGAGCACCTGCGGACTGAATATCGTACCAAAGCTCTTTAATTGTCAAGATTCAACAAGATGTGCAACATTACATTCTTCTTGTATATTAAATGTCATAAATTTAAAACTGATATGAAAATGCACGAATAGATGACATTTTTTTGGCTTGTGGTTGCGTTTGTTGTTGAAAATATGAATTAAATGCTTTCTTGGTAGGGCGAGCACTTTTGACCTCTCTTTAAGTTTCCTCTTGTCCTGTCCTCAGAACTCCATCTTTTTCTCTTCAGTAAAAAGGATGTACTACTACATTCATTCGTGACATTTAACGTGTGTTCCATGGGCAGGAAAAATCAGTTTCATGCGTATTGATTATGTTGAGGCTAATCCCTGAAATGCATGGATCTGAACACACCATGGACTAAGAAAAAAGTTAGTGATACAATAAAAATATTAATTCATTAAATTAAAGATACAAATTTTACCAACTTATCAACAAAACTTGAACAAGCAAAGTTTTCCTCTCGATTCGTCATAAGTGTTACAAGAATATATGCATTTTCAGGCACCTGACAACATGAAGCCCGTATGTACAGTGCTTACACCATTCAGAAGACGCCAGGGAATATATGTTTTCTTTCTGGTAGCAATTGTCATTTTCTTTACTCTGTTTTCAAAAGGTAAGACTGTTGACAAAATGACTTGTAGTATATCCCTACCTCTTACGTAATAAGGCCTTGCTTTTATGAAGATAAATTATAATCTTTTCTCTTTATTCTGAATTACATAACAGCAAAAAAAGGCAATGAATATGAATCATCTCTGCCCCACAATACCAAGCATAACTAGTTTAAATGGGAGTAATTTCATTTTAATTGAATAAGATCGGTGCAAATTGAGTTAAAAAACCAAACAAAACAAAGAAAGAAACAAAACAAAACCAAAAAACCAATAACAAACAAAAAATGTCTTCTTTTTCAGAACTGCATTTGTTAGTTGTCATTTATGGTAATTGGAACCCTCACTGAAATTAATTTTTAAAAGGGTCGTTTTTGACACATCTGTTTCATATTTGGATATTTTACTAGAAAAAGACATTAATGGTAATATAACAACAAAGCTTTATGATAAACGTGATGACTTAAACTTTTCAATCGTCAACGTCCTTATGTAGCAATATACCCTTATCACCTGCATATGGGGTGTATATCTCTCAGTTAGTTCTATACACAAGAACATGCTCTACGCATGAACAATTTCTAAAACGAGGTGAGTTATTGACAAACAAGCTGATGAAAAAATAATACATGTATCAATAGTCTCATTTAAAGTAATCATTTTTTAAGTTCTATGGTCGATACAATGACCTTGTCAGCAAATACAGTCTACCATTAAGTCATATGCTGACTGACGTTTTTCATACTAATTGTTAGGCCCTTGTTTACACACTGAATTGTCGACAGGTTTTTCCGTTATTTCCCGATCAAGACAAGGAGCACATGGCCGGTGTGAGAGGTCGGCAGGGGATGCTCACTCCTCCATGGCACCTGATCCCATCTCTGATGTTTTTGGAGGTCCTTGTTTGCTCTACTCCTATTTTGTATTGTTTAATGGACTTTTGAGCTTAAATACTGTTCGTTATCTCCACGTTTCAATTTTATTACACAAAATAACACAAGAAATAGTTAAAGACTTAGTTTTTGTGCGCCAAGCTGCACACATTAAAGATAAAGCATCAAATAAAGATTAAATTTGTAGCGTTTCCAAACGTTTCAAGCAATTATATCTTGGCGTTTTCAATCTTCAAACATTCAAATTTTTTAGTTTCAATTTAGTATGGGAATTCTGTAGCTAGCGAAAAATGAAAATCTGTTCAACATATTATCATAATCATTCTGATTGTTCAATACAATATATTTTGAGATAGAATCAGAATTGACTTGAATGAACTTAATTGTGATTGAATGTGAAAGAAGATTTTTTTGATATGAATAATTAAAGTCAGCAAATGTGTGTAGAAATATATTTTTTCTTCTTTATCTGTGCTTAATATCAGTTCAACACCCTTCATGATATGATAAGCATTATAGAAACAGTTTAAAAAGTCTCTTTTTGCATAAAAGATCGTTGTTTATATGGATAGTAGATGTGGGATGTAAATAATTTGAACAACCGCTGTAATCCGGATCCTTAGCTGACGAGTAATGTAATTTTTGAACCTTGATTTATTACCAATTTAACTTAATGTAATCTGCATAGAACTCCCCTTTGGACTTGTATTTGATCATTGCTTCATGGAAGGCAGATGTAAAATCTCATCGATGCCTAAGATGCACATACAATTAAGCAACGCATATAAGTTTTACGATCTTGAGTTAAATAGTTAAGTATTTTGCGCTATAGTTTATGCATGCATATGCACTATTGTAAAGACTTAGCTACATTATAAATAACTAGAATCTTTATATCCCAAGAATGGATTTTTTCATCATCAAAATTCAAAATCGATGATATAAAACATGTGCCTGTAAATGTACAGATCATGTAAAGCGTTTTTAAGACCTTTTGTATTTCGATCAGTATATGTAAAATCAATATTAAAGATTTGGTAATCTGCATTTTGAACGAGAAATCCTAAAGGCCTGCGACTATTATAATATTTATGAGTGCTTTATAAATGATGCTTTAAGTACATTGCAAGTGCATTGATGAACAATGTATCTAAATATAAAGGTAACATCGATTAGTTAACTAAATGAGAATGATCAATAAGGACTTTATGGTATGAAATTGATGCTAAGAAATCAAAGTTTATGATGTACTCAGACAAAATACAGAGGCAATTAGGGATTCAAGCATAAAAGGTTTGATAAGTCTCAAATACATATACATGTATTAGTTTTCTTTGCACGACTTTTGGCACCTAGGCAGAATATCGTTTGTTTTCAAAAGCGTTGTAACGATAGAATATATTTGTTTATTTCTTTGTTGTTTAACGTCCCTCTCGAGAATTTTTCTCTCATGTAGAGACGCCACCACTTGCCGGTGGAGGGCTGCAAATTAAAACCTATACTGGGCACTCAGGGTCATTGAGCAGCGAGGGATCTTTTTCGTACGAGCACCTACTGCAACATTGGACCTCGGTCTATACGGTCCCACACGGGAGACTTGTAGAATATAATTCAACGAGTTGAAAAGAAATGAATGCATTGGAGAGAATGCTTAGATAACAGCCTCCTCAAGAACTTGATCGAAACATTTCATACAACATTTCATATCATTGCTTTAATAATCTTAATGGACAGGCCATTAATATAATTTATCATGGCCCAGTTAATGCAGTTCTTGAGAAGTTCTTTAAAGATTTTTTTCTATATTCTATATAAGCGGTTCTTCATCAGAAGACTTATGAATTCGCAGTTTCTTCATCATTTCCCCTAGAAAGAGACGTGGCCCTTCATTTGAACAAATCTAAATCCCGTGTACCAAATTAAAAATTAAAGTTATTTTCAGCTCTTCATGCTCAACATCTAGAATGAAATATAGGAGATAACGAACAGTATTCAAGCTCAAAAGTCCATTAAACAATACAAAATAGGAGCAGAGCAAACACAGACCTCCAAAACATCGGAGGTGGTATCAGGTGCCATGGAGGAGTGAGCATCCCCTGCCGACCGGTTACATCGGCCGTGTACTCCTTGTCATGATCGGGAAATAACGGTAAAATCCGTCGACAATTCAGTTTGTCTCAGTTTATCATAGAAAATATGAATAAAACAAGTTGCAAATCAGTACAAATACCTGTACTTTTACATAATCCCTCTCTTCCGGCCTTAAAAGTTCTATAGTTCTGAGATATGTGTTATTAAATGAATATTAAAGGAAAATATATTACCTATACTAAAATATATGAAACATCTTTCTGAAATAGCACATGCTATCGAAAAAGATTTGTTATGTTTGCCTCCTCCCTTCCCCTCTCCCTCGCCTGCATTGGTGGTCTTAAGTCATTGCTGATCAAGAACTCATTCGCCGTGCTTGTAAAGCAGCATTCGACAAGACCAGGTCTCTCAATACATATGTACCTTTTATTATATCCTAAAGTTGCTAGTCGTCTCAAATAGGATACATTCAAATAGTTATTCAATAAAAAAAATCACTTAAAAAAGTTAATATTTTACTCTAAACTTAAAACATATAATGATTTTTATATCTACTGTTGTCGTACAGGATTTGCTCTTCTCAGTACATGTGGTACCTTGATTGTACTGTTCATCAAATTATCAAATTAATTAAGAACTTTTAAATTGCAGATAGTAAAACAGAAAATATTTTATCAACTGTATCCACAAGGGTCATAACAAAGCACGTACTTTCCCACCTGAGACTTGAACCATTACCAACAGTGCCATATATTACAATACCAAAGGGTAAGTACATCAGTCCCTAAGATCATGAAACAGACTTTGACTGAATTAATTATTGAATTAATCTCTAAATAACACTTTTGTATGGCGATATTTGAAAAAATATTTTAAATTTGGTCTGCTTGATTCTACAAAATACTTAAATAAGGAATAACTGTCTGTTTTTTTGTTTTTGTTTGTTTGTTTGTTTTTTGTTTGTTTGTTTTTGTTTTGTTTTGTTTTGTTTTGTATTTTGTTTTTGTTTTATGATGAGATCAATCAGTTTGCCTGTGTAAAATTGATTGATCATCATAAAACCAAACCAGAAGTCTCTGACGAGACTGTAGCTCTACTGGTTTGTATTTAAAAGTAGCACTTGGACTTGAAACTTTGCAACAGCAATACATAGAATAATGATCCTTGGTGTAGTCTCTTTTTGTTTTATTGAGATTTTTGTATCATTAAGATTTATTGCAATCAGAATAAATCTCTAGGATGAGTAGCCTTTTAAAAGAATTTTACAGAAATTTCAATTTTAGTAACCATGACAACATCATTCAACAAAGTCAAAAAACAATAAAGACAATTTTGTATCATAGTGTTGTCTACCTGTGTGCCAAGTTATACTGAAATCAGATCAAAACTTTAGGAAGAGTAGCATTTTGAAAGTATTTCAAGGAAATTTCTATTTTTAGTAACAATGGCAACAACATTCATCGAAATGAAAAACCGATACACAGAATTATGTATCTTAGTATAGTCTACTTGTGTGCCAAGTTATACTGAAATCAGCCCAAAACTGTAGGAGGAGTAGGGTTTTAAAAGAGTTTCGCAGAAATTTCTAATTTTAGTAACCATGACAACACCGTTCATCGAAATCAAAAACCGATACACAGAATTATGTATGATAGTCTAGTCTACTTGTGTGCCAAGTTATAATGAAATCTGGTCAAAACTGTAGGAGGAGTAGCGTTTTGAAAGTATTTCAAGGAAATTTCTATTTTTAATAACCATGGCAACACCGTTCATCGAAATCATAACCCATACATAGAATTACATGTATGTATCTTAGTGTAGTCTACTTGTGTGCCAAGTTATATTGAAATCAGACTAAAACTGTAGGAGGAGTAGCGTTTTGAAAAATTGTTTACAGACGGACAGACAGACGGACGGACGGACGACGGACACCTTACTATTGCATAAGCTGTTCTGGTCTCTGACCAGTAGAGCTAAAAACCAGACAGTTTTTCCTTATGTTTACATTTTTTCATGATCCTTGATTCAATAAAAAAAAACTATTTTATTCAATAATAAGAAATCTAAGCATCCCCGCCATGTGTATTACTAAGCAACAGACAGCGAGAAAGTATGCAGTTCTGTGACATGCTGAGCAAATCTCTTCATGAGGTTATAAAGCTATTACCTTATTTGTATATTTGTAGTTTATCTCGGACAAAGACATTGGAAAATGTAAATATTACAGCATAAAGATTTTGTTTCCTGAACCCCGAGCCAGCTGGCACTACACATGTATTATCAGGATTTGTCCTACACTGTTACATTTCTTTTATTCAGAAAATGACTGAATTTTTACATAGATCTATCTGCCTGCAAATGAACTCTATGAGCTCGTAAGATGACAACGTATTTAGACATTCTAGGAGAATTTATTTATTTAGGACTCCAATTCAAACCTATAAATTCTAACATGCATTCGTTTTACTTCATGTCAGGCCCAAAATGTTATAATTTTCAAAGAATGTTTAGAAGTTTATACTGAAAAAGGGTAGCTTACTACGATCCTGAGTCTACTTTGTTTCAGCAAGGACGGGTCAACTGTGCCTTTTAAAAATGTATTTGTTCCGTAAAGGCATTTTCTAGTTTCGTCAATTTTTTCCAAGTTACAAATAGGTTGCTCTTGATGGCTCATAAACATTTTCAAGTTGTGTACAAGATTGGTTCGCGTAGGTTTAAATCATGAGTTACACTGTCATGGATACTTTAAACTATTTCTTTTGGGAGATTTTGGTAAAGATTACTTCAAACTTTAATCATTTATCAATATTATCCCCGTCTTTGATACCAATAATGATAGTCATTTTGAAGATTTTCTGTAGGCCATCTGGAAATACTCTAAGTTCATAGCAAATACTATAAACTACTCTATCCTTAAAATGCGTGATTAAGTTAACAAAGAGCAACAAATAAAGTGAAACTATATCTAGGCATCTGGTTCCTCTTTTCAAAGGCACCACAAACAATGATTCCTGCAAAGAAAATAAATGATTTATATTCAATGTTTCATAAGTTAACTGATTTCTTTATTCAAGTGCTTTGTGCATTACTTTTGCCCTGAATCTATTTTATGATTGAAATTTATTTTTTCAAAATTAAATATGCTTACAAGCATCGGCGATCTTTTCATATGATATGCGCAATTTATTCAGAGAAACGAAAATAAAATGCGTACGTAGATCTTAATTGTATCTCGTTTTAGCTTCTTTATGTCATGTTTTATTATTTTATATAACAGATCCTCCATTAAACAGGAGAGCCCCAATCTTGCTCCTGACTTACTTGCGCAGTGGGTCAACATTTACAGCTGATGTCATACAACAATCCCCGGATGTGTTTTATTTATATGAACCTCTCAAAGCTTTCACAGACCAGTTTTATTTTACTCAGTCAAAATTATGTTCTTTTACAAACAAAGGATGCAGGTAATTTGCGGGTTATTTTATTTATGAACGAATCAGAGAAGTGTATGCATTTTAAACTACTAAAGGGTTTTCCCTATTTTAAAACCAACACATTCATGACCTTCTTTCTATGACGAGAAAACTTAATTCATTATAAACTTAAAGTGCAGTTTAAAATAAAAAGTTAAATATATAGAGGACACTCAATGTTTTGTAGTTGGATATGGAATTCATTTCAAGAGTGGGACAGTATTTTTTGATATTTTCGTGCGAAGCACGCATGAAAATATCAAAAAATCTATCGTATCCAACTAGAAAACATAATTTTCTGTTTATTACAATTTCTTTGATTTCCGATTGCCTCTGACTTTTTTTAATCAGTGTCATGCATGTAGGTTGTGACGTCATAGTTGAGCTGTTGAGGCATCATAGCTTAGCAATTTTGAGATTGAAAACATTGTAGCATGAATTTTAGCAACATTTTTTGGAAGAAATTGGCAGTTTTAGTCTCTATTAAGATGGTTTAGTTACTATCTCCATCATATGACAAACCAGAATTTATTTTTTTTATTTACTTTGATATCCTTTCACACTGTGACAGAATATCACTTTGGTATCCTTTCACGCTGTGACAGAATATCACTTATTCAATAAATAATTCACAGTATTTTACTGTTGAAAATGTAATAAATACTTATATCATTTGATTATAAAGCACGAAAGAATATCACATATCAAGAATATAATACAATTTTATAAAAGACACAAAGCTAAAGATTAATCTTGATGTTCCAGTGCAAAATACTTATCTGTCTTCTTTGGAATAGAACAGCATAATCATTATATGCATGATACCCAGCAAAATGAAGGAAGATATTTCCACAGCTTTGTTAAACTACAATATTCTTTTTTTTAGATTACCAAAAACAAAACTTGAAGATGGAAGTTATATAGTGCGGAATATTTTAAACTTATTCTTATGCGACTTTCAGCACGTTGATAAGCACATTCTACAAGTCATGACCATACCATCTATGAGCAACACACAAGATCAATATGCTGATTGCTTAAAAAGTAAAAATATCACTAATAAAACTGATGTGTGTACAATGAAAATGCAAGAGATGTGTGTCAACAAGAGTGTTTTTATAAAAACAATTCGCCTCGCTATGGAAGTCGTCGCTCTTCTCCTTGAACTAATTCCAGATCTGAAGGTCATACACCTTATAAGGGATCCACGAGGGGTTATGTTTTCTCGTTATCGAGGACGTTTTGTGAATGATACAAACTTAAGAATAAGTGCTAAGTCATTTTGTAATAGAATGCTGATGGATATCATGCGAAGTTATTATTTAAAGTTAAAATTTCCTCACAGAATAAAAACACAACTGTATGAATATCTGGCTGAAAATCCCTTGGAATCAATGTACGATCTACATAACTTTACAAATACAAAAGTTTTACCTTCTATGAAGAAATATGTGTATAATCATACGATGGCTGGTCGAAAAAATAGGAAATATTACAACACGGTCCGAGGAAACTCTACAGTGACATCTATAACATGGCGCATGCGCATGAAGTGGGAGGCTGTGCAAGTTATAGACAGCGAATGCAAGGAATTATATGATCATGTTGGATTTATTCCGTTTTCAAACAAGGCTCAGCTTACTAATTTATCATTCAAAACCAGGAAGAAAGAGAGTCCACTTTTTGAAAAGTTTTGAAAGACTTAGAAAGATTTTTCTTTATCGATTAAATTCTAGTATTTTTAATTGATTCATATTTTTCCATGATGATAAGATTGTTTGTGGATGTATCTTTTCAGTTGTTTACACATTTTTTCTGATTACTGAGAGTTTAAACAATTTTTATTGACAATTTTACAAATAAATGAATAAAAATAATGTACATGTACCATACAACTGCAATTTGGAGACAAGCTAATAGGGCAAGCTAAAAATCTGCTTTCAAATATGTTCTCGATGTTATTTTTTCCCCCAAATAATGTCTTTTCCAAACATTCATATGACATATGCAGCCTCCTCAGTTAGAATTATAATACCCCATTTGTATACACCATGTGTTCACCGGAAAGAGGTGAAAATAGTATATTTTGAGTACGATTAACGTTTAATAATTTGAATTACTAACATTTCTGCATCAAATTGCAAGGGATCGATCAGTTTAGATCCTGCGTGTTTCGATTTTTTTCTGGAGTTTCACAGGCAATCAGTATCATATATATATAATTTTTGATTGACAATAATCCAATCATCAAAGAGGTGTTTTGAGATTTGTTCTGTCAAAACTTAAATAAAAGTAAGGAAATGAACAAAACCAATGTATGAAAATGTTTAACACTGAAAAAATCACTTTAGAAATTTGTTCTTTAATGATATAAATTTGTAACTTTTTATTTATATTAATAAGATGCCGGCATTTCTCATTCACACTATTTGTGTAATCTTTAGAGAGCAAGTCTTTAAGAAATTAAGGATAACGAACATTGATCAATCCCGTAGATCCTGTATACAATACGAATTATTAATAAGGAAATAATGGACCACTGGAAATACCAGATGCGGAATCAGGTGCCTAGAAGGAGTAAGTACCCCCGTCGACCTGGTCATACCCACAGTGAGTCCTCTAAATTAGTATAAATACAATGACCTTAGAATTGGTATGAAACACCAATTAATATACTTCCCAACCACCTTTGGAATACTGATAGTGATTGGCACTTAATATGTTCCTTTATTAGTTAACCATGTTTTAAAATTCTTAAGAAGTATAACTTTTTCAAAAACCTTAACATTAGAAGAAGAAATGTCTTGCTTTTAATTCAACATTTAGATAGCGAGGATGGTTTGTCAATTGAATTAACAATAGTTAAAAAACTTCAATGACGTCACCCATTGTTATTAGTCTACGTATATTTGACCGATTTTCAACCATCACTAGTTGGATATTTAGAGATCCAACTGTCCATCAGTTGGATATTCAAACAAATATCCAATTGCCTATCAGTTGGATATCTAAATATCCAACTGTGCATTAAACATAATTAAACAATGGACAAAAGAGATAAAGGGGTTTAAAATGTATTTCCAATACACATGAAAAATAAGAATTACTCCGAATTTGCCACACTATTAGAATTTATTTTGCTAAAAAGGGTAATTCCCAAGCACACGGAATCAATTACTTCGCATTTTTCACAGCATTAGAATCTTGTTAAAAATGCACTTCCAATGCACACAAATTAACAATTCCTCCGAATTTTGCACACTATTAGAATCTTGTTTTCAATAAAATATCCAAAACTTATCCAATGGCATTTTACCGAAATGTTTCTTAAATTTTGAAAGCATCACTTTTTGAAACGTTTATAAATATATTTTCACCTTGAATCTTAAACCACATCACTTCCTGTTGATAAATATTATTTCAGGAGGTCTGTTATAAGCAAATCCCCTCAGATTATTCGAAGTTCTTCTCTGTTCTCGTACTTTCCCAGCCTATGATGTTTTACAGGACGTAGACGTAAATTGCCAACTAACAATTTAACCGTGATGAATGACCTCAGCATTTCCATTGCAAACTTACCCTTTTTAAGATGTAATATTCCACCATTACTTGCACATGGTGTTTATGTCTAGCATATGATTCAGCACGCATAAATATGCTTTTGAAAAAAAAACTTAAGTTAAAGTTTTAGTGCTTTTAACGACGTCGTTCAAAGTCAGCATTTCACAAATTCTATGATAGTTATAATAATCTTTTTTTCCAAATACATCCTACTATTGATTCAAATTTTGACTGGCATGGTTCATACCAATTCTAAAGCCATGGTTGTTTTATACATATTTTGACTATGGATTACGCCGTTTACCTGCTCAATACAGAGGACTTAAGGAAGCGATAGCAAGGGTCCTGAAAAAAAATCCGCTCAATGAATTTTTCTAATTTTTACATATAATTTGTCTTACGTTTATGGTATCATAATATGAAAATTTCAACCATTGTCATCAGGGTTATAAGGATGTATATATAATGGACTTTTTTTTCATTGGCACAATCATATCACGCCCCTTATTCCGGAAATGGCTACCGTAAACTTTCTTTTTTTAAACATCACATGAGTCGATCACGTGACGCCTTGCAATCGCTTCCTTAAAGCGGTTGTGGATGCTTACTCCTCTCGGGCACCTGATCCCACTTCTCGTGTTTCAATGAGTCCGTGTTTTGCCTTGTTCACGATTTATATGTGGTATTGCTCGTTGTTCGTTATTTTCACATTTTTGCGTTATACTAGTATAAGATTGTAAGATATCTATGTTATACATTCCCCCTCCCTCCATGGGTTTGTTTGTATTCTTTAATTGTATAGAGCAAGTGTCATATTTTCTTGTGTATTGACATGTTTTAATATCACTAACTGTATCTGTATTTATATTATTACTTTTTGTTACTTCAACCTTATTTTTCTGTGTTTTTTCTGTATGTCGTTTAGTTATTTAGATTTCATCTGAAAATTTGAAATGTTTTTTTTTTAAATTCAACATGCATATATAATTTCAAACTTTATTTATTTATTTGCAAAATAAACCGCTTACAACCGTGTTTATCTGTACTACCTAAAAGGGTCTGTTGCTTGTTTCAGTATCTTTCTGATCTTGTCTGTATCATATGTTTGTTATTTTCACATAAAATGTGGTTAATTCCGCTTGACTATATAAATATGTACAAAACCAAACAATAAACAAGCACAAGAACTTTGTCTCAAACGTGTTTTGCAATGCGCTGTGTTATACATGAGAATTTTATTTACTAGTACACAACTTGCAAATCATAAGAATTTGGATTTATTTTAGGAATGACTCTAATTCTTGGCCAAATTATTCGAGTATAACCTGGTTTGGGTCAGTTTACGCTTTATAATCCGCGAAGCGGATTATAAAACAGCGTAAACTGACCCAAACCAGGTTATACTCGAATAATTTGGCCAAGAATTAGAGTCATTCCTTGTAATTTAATTTTAAAATCATTAAATAACTATGGGTGTAAAATTTCGTTACTTTTTATTAGTTCAAATTTGCCGCTCAATAATACAACCGTAGTAACGGAAGTAACGGAAGTGATGGGAAGCGAGGGGAGGTAAAACCTGATACATAGGCCTAGCAGCCATGTTGTTTGGTTACATGTGGTAAGATCGAGTTATCGTTTGAAATTAAAGGTACATTTATTAAATCTGGAATTTTCCATCAATCCCGAGGACTGGAAATGAGAGGATTGTATGGATACAGATGATTCAGCTGGTTGTCAAGGGGGGGTGTCCCCATACCAAACCAGGTTATACAGAAATAATTTGTGTTCCTTTTTGGATATTAACCAATCAGAGGCTAGAATACAAACAAAATTAAATTATATACATGTAATAAGAATAATAAGAATTTGCATTTATATACATGTAATAAATTTCTGCCAATTAGTCCTTTCTTTTTACCTATTGATTTCCTTTTTTGTACACAACTTTACAGCTCAAAAACATTTAAAAAAAAAAAAAAATCATTTTAACAAATTTAATCCCATTTTGGATTGAAAGATGTTAGTAATGTTGCTACTGAACAAAGATATGAAGATATGATATTTTTTTTTTTCATTTTATTATAGTTTTTAAGAGCCTTTCTTTGTAATTACTTTAAATTTTATATAGGAGATGTGTGCGCACGCATAGTCTTAGAATTCCTCAAAACTCTCTAGGCTAAAAATTAATGATTGGTTATTTACTATTTTACTTTCTAGCACTTAGTTGATCCCCTTTTGTGCACGAATAACAGCCTTAATAGAAGGGTAAGCCATGATTTAATTTACACAGATTGTGTATTACTTAGTGCCTTCAGTAGCATGTTTTGAGCAATGACCAGTCTTCTTTATTGGATCCAAATTGTTTTCACATGAATTTAAACAAGATTGTTTCCAATTCACAGAAGTGTAGAAATATCATTGCTTTTGCTATGGCACGGTGCTTATATTAAATACAACTCGCTATGGGAAATATTCAACAAGCATACTTGGTACTATCATCTCTCAGTTTCTCTTCTGAGCACAAAAGATTTTTTTCTCAATTGCAATACAGTTTCGACACTTCCGTGGCCGGGAAACAGCCATGATTTAAACTCAGATTAAATCATTTGGGGTATAAAAAAGAAGACTGAGGTTAAAATATGCCAATGATTAAAAAGATGCGAGAGAGACTAAAGCGAGAGAGACTAAAGCAAGAATAGTGCTCAATTCCAAAAACTTTCTGCCAAAACTTAATTCATAGCATGCCTAATCGCATAAGGCTGTCATTCTTACAAAAAGGCAACAACTATATACTATAAGTAGAATATCAATAACCGATGTAAAAACTATAAATTGTAAAAAAAAAAAAAAAAAAAAAAAAAAAAAAAAAAAAAAAAATCATCATAAATTTTGTTCGCGTCTTTGATAATTAACAATATATTGTTTTGTTCCAAAATGTACATCTAATTTGTTTACATGCGCATGTTCGGTAAAAACTTTTTGAGCTGTATATCCCTTTGTAAATTTTCAACGTATCACACTTTTTAATTTATTTTAAAAAATCATATCAAATTTGAGGATCGAACACAAAATTATCAATTCAGTTATTTAAAGGGAAAGAATCAAACCATTGAACCTACTCCTGGTAAAAAAAAATTATTGAATATTTCAAATAGTTGTATAAAATAACGTTAACATAGTGAATTGAATATAAAAAGCTTTTAATATGTTACCTTTGCAACAAATGCTTTGTTTGTCTACAATCATGTAAATGAAAAAAACTTACTTTATTGAGAATATGAAGAAATATAAATAAGACATTGATGAAATTTTACTTTTTATACGCTGTCCTATATTTCCAGGATTATACCCAAAGTGCCTAAAACCTTCTTAATAGGTTTATGATTTTGCTTTTATTTGTTTATTTTTTTCCATTTGTATTCAATTATGTACACACAAAAAATATATATCCAGTTTAAATTGGGACTGGGAGTATTTGAAATGTTCCTAACCATCCAGTTAGTATCTTGGAGTATGTTAAAGCTTACATATAAAAAGCAACTCGAAGTTATAGGAACAAACCGAAATGTTGAGTTTGGAATGAATTATTTTCAATGTCAATATTCTTTTCCTACATTATATTTACAATTAAAAATTTATAGCTTATTTTAAGGCACTTTCTTAATGCGATATCCATTTATTAAATGAAACCATCCTTAATAATCATAATTATTGATTCCAGATGAATGTTTTCAATCCGATTGAATTACACCGAGATCACATTTATTTTCGTCGTCTCAGTGTGCAAATTCAAAAATAAATTATTATATGTTATTAATACGATAGTCAGTCAAAGAAAAATAGACAGGAATAGAAAATAAGAATAAAACATGCATGAATACTAATAATACCCTTGGGAAAAAATGTCATTATAATTATACAAACGCTGCAAAAACAGCATGGATTGTATTAAACAGTGATTTATTGAAAACTTGATTGCTGAAAATTATAGAAACATATTATAACTAGTATCTACTCTTTGAAATGAAAGTTAAAACCTAAGTGTTTGCATTGGGCTCATATACAAAATGTCTACATGTAGAATGCATCCTGAGATGCCATAACTTATATCAATGTAAGATTTACAATGTCTGTAATTCGTTTTTGAGGTGCGAAAAAAGCATTTCCCCATACAATCCTGTAGTAGATGTAACTGAATTTTGAGATGGTCCATAAAAATACCACACTGGTAGATTTTCCTGAAACTTTGCACATACATTGAAGTCAGTGTAGGCAGTGTTGTAATAAAAGTAAAGAGTTCCTCTTCGTAGTTTTTCACAATAAAACCCCAATCAGTTCCGTTCATTTGCCAAGAAGGCAACTATTAATTGCAAAACTACACACAAAAATAAAAAAAAATCTTTGAGAAATAAAGTTCCTAGAATGATTAACAAGGAATCCACTGAGTGTTTTAAGCTTGTAAAACAGGCATGGTTACAGAAAATTTAACATTTGCCAGTTATTCCTATACCCTTACTCCCACAAAAGATTTTATAAAATTGATTTCGTAAGGCTCCCTCTATGATATTTTCAACAGTCGGGTTTGGACTTTTCCACAATTCCACTGAGATCCTTGTGACACAAGTTTAAAGATCAATTCTTTGAAATTAACGCTTTATACAAATTTACGAATTAAACATTCCATTACAGGAATGAGTTCATAAAAGATCCGCTGACAATCAATAGTTAAGTTAATAAAGAGAGAAAACCAAATAAAGTGGAATGCTGCAGAGACGAAGATCCTTGTTTCTAATTATGATCCCCATTGAATTATGATTTCATGCGTGGTAAAGTAAAAAAACGCTATGGATAGAAATTGTGAATAGACTCTAAATAAATTATTGATATCTGGGGAAGATATGGAGACAATTCTGCTACTACTTGCTCGGAACTATTGTACTGTTGATCAGAGAATATACTATCCGTGTCATTTCACAAAGGCTCTGTTCCATAGGCGTTTCTGATTTGACAAAAAGATATAAATTTGGAATTATACAATTTTTTCTGAGATAATTTCACGCATGTAGAGATTAAGACTAAACAAAAATGGAATTTTACCTCAACATGGGGTTTTAACTTGGTCTTTGTTAGAACACATAATTTAGAGAAAATATTCTAATGGAGAATACGACGGAAAGTGTCAAACATGACGTTTCTGGATATCGTAAAGTCCATGGCTACCTGTGTGTTGTAATTTGCACAATAGGAGTCCTGCTCAACAGTGTTAATTTCTTAGCGTGGACTAGGAAAGTTCCAGCTGTCTCCGATACCCTTCTCTCTACCTTAGGAGTGAGCGATGGTTTCTCCGTGTTATCATATTTAATATATAGTGCTTACTTTTTCATCGTCTCTGGACCAAGTAAAAGCATATATCACTCACAAAGTGGGATGTATGTGGTTATGATCAGTTTTCATGCTTTCCTCACCTTTCACATGTTCTCAAACTGGCTTACCCTGGCTTTAGCCATAGTTCGTTATCTTCAAGTGTGTAGAGGTTTTACGCAAAAGAGGATATGTACAACGAAAATAGCAAATTTTATAACGATCCTTGGTCTCATTACAACTATCTTGGTAGCTTTGCCGTTTTATTTCTATTACGAAATTTACGATCTGAATGTTGAATCAACAAATCTGAGTGGATTTTGGATCAGAAAAACAGATTTCACAGAAGATCATGCCTATGAATTCCAAGTGCCTCTGATATGGCTATATGGTGTGGTATTTAAATTGGTACCGTGTACCCTCATGATTCTTCTTAGTGGGAGCATGGTGAACTTCCTTCGTCGAGCGAAAAGGAGAAAAGACCTGATGACAAATAGATCCATTTATCTAAATAACAGAAGGATTTCCATGGAATATAATAAAACAACTCTTATGCTTGTGACAATTGTTATGATATATGTGCTGTCTGAGACCCCCATAGCTATTTCAGCCTTTTTGTCTGGTCTACAGAGAGCGGAGGGACACTTCTTTTATTTCCTATTGTATTCTGCTGTTGGGGATATTTTAGACCTGTTAACGGTTCTTAATGCCAGTGCAAATTTTTTTGTGTATATAACAATGTGTCATCAATATAGAAAACGTGTAAAAATGCTCTTCAGATGGTGATATTTCCAGTAATGTTCGTTCAATAGATGTCTGCGAGACAATCGAATTCTATAGAGCAGCAGTGACATACTAGCTTGATATACATTGTACCTGTGTTCGGTACTCCTCAATATTTGATTGAAAGCCCTGATACTGCAGATGAAATATCATATACTTTTCATTGATTCCTTGGGATTTATTGAGATAGTACGTTTATCTAAATCAATATCATTTGATGATATCCCGAATGGGAAGGGTTTGTTCACTTTACTAAATCAAGGTATAAGTTAAACTGGATTTTTCGATATATCATTAAATAATTTAATTTCTTTGCTGCTTATTGCGATGCTTGATACACTTTACTGACAATTGATCTAAAAATAAAAAGCATTAAAATGGTTGCCAAAATTCAATCTGATAATCTTAAGGGCATAAAATAATGCAAAGAAAAATATCGTTTCTTTACGAATAAAACATATTAATTACTATAGTAATCGCAACATTTTTCTTATACAAATGTGTTTTCATTCCTCCTCCATAGGTTGTGTTAATTTTAACTAAACTGGTCAAAGACCAGAAAAGCATAATTATTTATATGCGATGGTTATGTGTCCATAGTCCGTATATTTGCTAGCATGTAAACAAATTTTCAAAAATGCTACTACTCCTTCAATGTTGGTCCGATTTCAATAAAACTTCCTACTTAAGTACAGAATTCTGTATCAAATCTTTTTTTTTTTAATTTCGACAAAAGGTGTTGACATGGTTACTAGAAGTATAAAAAAAAATATGTGAAATTCTTACACCACTCCTCCTACAATTATGACAGTTTACGTCTGATTTCATTAAAACATACTAAACAAGGACACGTGATTCATGAATTTTTTTTCGAACTGAAGGATGTCGGAAATCATGTCTTGAAAAAAATTAAAATATTAAGTGTATACGCTGCCTTTGAAATCAAAGTACACTAAAGACTTCAGTAGAACAGAATAACCATAAGAGCTAAGATTGCAATGACTCTTCAAACATTTTCAGTCTTGTAATTCTTGAGGGATTGTTTGTAAATTATCTTCAATCCAGCTCTGTTCTGTCTGGGACACGTGTAAAATGAGTTATCAAGCCTTAGAACAATCAATAACAATACCGAAATGATGTAGAAATGCTTTAGTTTTATACCACAAATAGCAATCAGAGACTGAAGACTTTATTGAACTGAAATTTTATCTATAAGAGCTATTGCCATGGGGCCTGTTTGGATGATTGCTCTGAATTTTGTGTCTGGCCAATGAGAACTCATGATTTACTACTTTTATTAATTGGAGACAGTTATTCAGCAAAATAATCATCAATAAAACAAAATGTACATACAAAACAACATGTAAGGACTGCAAAATAGCTCAAATACTCTCTCTCTCTCTCTCTCTCTCATATTGAGTGGTATGTAATATCATTCTAGCTGACCAAGTAGTACAAAATACTATACTTGTGTCACCAGCACTCAATGATATCACACTTTAATAAGCCATTCCTCACAATAACTTAAGACTAGGTTTATTAACAACATCGACAACAGTTTCTTCAACAAAAATGGAATTCAGAAAATTTCCTATTTTGTGATTGCTCATCTGCAAAATAATTTTGTAAAATAAACATTCTGATTGCAAACAGAAGTACTCTGAATTTGATATGAAAAAAAGGTGCTGGAGTTCCTCATTGACAATATCTAAATGAGTTTTTTTCCCCTTTTTTGAGTATTGTTCTGTTAGAAATCCGATGGGTACTAATTGTGTTCTGATCTGTTTTTACATTCTTATGAAGCAGAATATATTCAAAACGTCTAGACGAAAAGGTTTGCTGTAACCTTCAGTTCTATGAGGCGCCATTTTCATATTTTTGAGGTAATTTTTAAATCAAAAAAGGAATTCTTGATATCAATATTTCGAATTCTTGATATCAGAAAAATTCTTGATATCAAAAATTAATTCTTGATATCAAGAATTTAAATTTTTGATATCAGAAAATCATTTTCTGATATCAAAAATTCGATTTCTTTTATATCAGAAAATGATTTTTTTATAACAGGAAATCAAATTTTTGATATCAGAAATTAATGTAGATTTTCTGATATCAAAAAGTCGAATTCTTGATATCAAAAAATTATTTTCTGATATCAGAAAATCGATTTTTTGATATCAGAAAATGAAGTTCAAAAAATTGATTTTCTGATATCAGAAAATATGAGTGAAATAAATAGAACTTACATTAATGAATGTCCCCTTATTCCATATTGTTAGTTTACTCATATTAGAGTCATCCTGAATATCGATCCCGCTGCAACATTGTATGTTCTGTTTACTGTGATTTGTGTTTTCACTAATGTTTTTTTTAATTTTTGTATAGATTAATGCAGAGATAAAAATGAATATACATAAATTGATACATGCATTCATAATGCTTAAAAGTAACTCAAATGTGCGAATTCCAAATTAGTCTTGAAGCCCCTTGAGTTGTAATGGAAAGAAATTTGTAGGAAATGTAGAAATTAAATAAGTAATTAACACTTTATGCATTCAGTAAGTTTTCTTTACATCATAAACACCGAAACTTGTAAACCTCATTTTGTAACATATACAAGTTCGAGTTTCCACTCATTCTTTAGAGAATAGTACAAAACCCAAACGCAGTGAAGCCATACTCTTGGGGAGAATTGATTATCCGTATGAGCCCAAACACTAATATTTGTTGAATTTCTGATATAAAAAAAAGGATTTTGTGATATCAAAAAATCTATATAAATTTCTGATATCACAAAATGATTTTTGATATCAGAAATTCGAATTTTTGATATCAAAAAATGAATTTCTGATGTCAGAAATTCGAATTATTGATATCAAGAAATCTCGTTTATTTTTTGATATCAAAAATTCTTTCAAAAAATTTTAAAAATGATATCAGAAAATCATTTTTGGATATCAAGAAAACGAATTTTTGATATCAGAAAATACTTTAAAAATATTAAAACGGCGCCTCATACAGCTCGACATTTAGATATTAGTATACCGACGATGTTTTATCAATTAACAATAGTTATTTTCATTCATATGTCGATAAAGCCAAGTGAAGTCGATATAAGACAGAGTTTGTCATATCTGTTCGACAGAAATGGCCATCGAACAACAAAGCTAAATATTTATATAAACGGGATGTTTAAGGGGTTTTTTTATTCACCACTTTCCTTTTTCCTATGCAATAATTCTACTATCATCTACATATGGTGCTTTGTCTCCGAACTGATTCAGTAAGTAAGAGCAAGTTCTGAGTCTGATTAATTTTTAAACCAAGCCAGGCTAGTGACAAATCAATTGATCTTTCAACAATCTTGTACAAAGTCAACATTTTGCAAAATTCTATAGTTGTTACAATGACCTTGTTTGAAAATATAACTAAACTATTTGGTCGAATATTGACTGATATGTTTTATACCGATTATATGACTTTATACTCATTTTGATTACGGACTACTCTGTTTACTTTATCAAGACAGAGGACTTACTTTGGGTGTGACAGTTTGACAGAGAATGTGTTCTCCTAGATACCTGATTCACTTCTGGTATTTCTTTTGCCCTGCTCACGATTCGAATTGGTTATTCAACATGTCAAAATTAGGTGTTTTAAGATGTAGCAAATAAATGAATAAATCTTGCATGACATAAATATGATCTATTTGCATTGTTTATCTAATTGCACAGTGTTACATTAGATAAGAGTTAATTTTAAGATTTCTTTTTTTCCCTCTTTTTGTATCTTATTAGACATGCTGAAGACGTAGTTTTTTTCCGCATGGGATTAATTTACGCTATGTAGTCACAAATTTTCAGTCTATATTTTTCACAGCATACTTATACAGTAAAACTTTACATACTGACAGTAAAAGATATTTCATTGATATAAAACAAAAACTGACCCCCTCCCCCTCCCCCCCAAAAAAAATCTTTAAAACTTACTAAGGACACTGTATCTTTGTCAAACTTGGCTTAGGGCTACAAAAATACATTCTTATGTGATTGAATGTCAACGTTATTAAAAGCAATGAACACATATTTTGGGGATCTTTTCCCAAATTTCTTTTATGTGATTTGCACATAAGAGTAAATACTCTTTTGATTAATACATATTATAACTTTTGTTTCCATTTCTTCACCATTGTCTGTTAGGTACCAAAATTATTTAATCTCAGTCTGAATACTTCTATAAATCAATAATGCACGAAGCAGTATGATATGATAAACGTGAGACGAGACAGAGAAAATGCTTCTGTTAGGTATTTAAGATTGTCTCTACTATAAGTTTAGCAATATACAATGTATATTGCATCAATAATACACGACAACAAGGAAGTCATCTCTCTACTAAGAAAAAAAAATCCAAATTAAAATATAACAATGATGGGAGAAAAAGTCTCGAAACTTTAATTTTGGAATATAAGGACAGTTACAGAGGTCAATTACTTGTTCATTGCCATACTTTTTTTTTTGCTTTTTGCAATATAATTATTTAAATTTGCCTTTTGTCAATAGATATGTTTTAATTTACAAATGTAAAATAACGATCCCTTTCTGCTTATTACAAATGATAAATTTGCTTTTTGTTGATAAATACAGGAATTATGTTGAAATTTAAAATAAAATTCCCATAAATCAACTTGACATTTGCTTACTAGTATTGTATTCCTGGTTGTAAACTTTGAATGGTGATTTGTTTTCCAAGGGAAGATTAAGTTGTGACATGTGTGGAAGAAGTTCTGAACGGCATTTAACATTTTAATGAAGTTAGAAATTTTTTTGCAAGATAAGCACATTTTAAATTTTGAACCTCGAGCAATACTTATCAATGCCTTTATCTTTACAACTTAATTTGAACGGAGACAGTAGTTTTACTGACAACCAAACTGTTGCAGTATATAAACTTGTACACGAATTCATTACATCATCTATTTCAATGGTGTTTTGGTTTTCTTAGACTTTCACAGTTTTATCTGTATTACTTTCACTAGTCATATATAACATTTAACTACAAACATACATGTATCATCATGATCAGTTTATATATATATGTAACTATTACTTAACTGTTTATTCAGTCTTATTTTTTGTTTTATAAATTTCTTGTGGAATTCTTTTTTAATTTCAATGTAACTGAATATACAGTTATTGACTGGGTATGAGGGCAGCATCGGGCAACATTTTCACCTTTAGGTCCAACAAATCAGATGTTGCCCTCATAAAAATCATTTCTGAAAAAATAAGCAACGCTTCATACCTAATACTATTTTTCATTAGTCCTTAGTATTTTATTTATATTAAATTATGGTATGAATTATTTGCGCATAAAGTATAGAAGAATTTTTAAAAAATTTTTTCATTTAATATTTTCATTTATCTATCCATTCATTCATAAAAAACTTGACTATTTTTCACAAGTTGGGTATAAAACTGTAAATTATTTATATAAATATCTTCTTTAAAACAGCTGACCCTTGAGATAACGAACAATTGAAAATAACAAAAAAATCTACAAACAATACAACTCTGTGAACATGGCATAAAACACGTACCCAGAAGTTCCAGAGGTGAGATCAGGTGCCAAGTAGGAGTAAGTATCCCCTGTTGACCGTTGACACCCGCCATGAGCCCTGTGTATTGATCAGATAGAATGAACATTCTGTAGTCAAATAGTACAAAACAAAGAACTTACAATAGGTATGAAACACGTCAGCCAAAATACGATCCAGTTATAGGTTATATCTGGTCATTACAAGGTCATTACAACGACCATAGAAATTACAAAATGCTGACATTAAAGTAGGTTGTTGAAACTCCTGTAAGATCAATTTATCTATCAGTAGCTTGCCTAAAAATTATGGATGTCAAATCGGTCAATATTTGATAATCGGTTACTCGGGCGATTTTCCGATCGAGTACTCGGGTAATAGGAAAAAATTGTATTAATGTAAAAGTTTGTTGATTTTATTGACCTGTATACCCACTCTATCGATGTTTTCTTTCGTTGATAACATCGAGCCCAACGAAACCGATTTTTTGATACTTAATTTATGTATCAAAAATAAAAGTCTTCCTAAACAACTGTAAAGCATTAATTTTGTAGTCATTGGTGTATTAATTGATCATGTCATTTTGATCAACGTAAGAGAAGGACGCAACTTTGTAATGATTAGTCTAGTGAAAAAGAATATCGTTGTCGTGATCACGAGTCTTATAATATTAACATTTCCAAATGTTTTCTTTGTGATAACTCTGAAAGTTAAGTATGACGATTTTTGTTACTAGTATTTACAACTTCATCCGTTATGCATAAATTATCCCACGTTTCCAACTGCCGTTGATGCTCTGGCATACCCAACAAACTAGACAGTTATTCCTTAAATACATGCCCCCCTCCCCCCCCCCCCCCCGTATACGCTAAATTTACTATGCACAGCTGACTTTTAAGATTTTTTTCATCTCCGGATATTTTTAAACATTCTTCACTTTTGAATTGGTAGAGGTGTTTCTAGGTATGTCCGATTTCGCTACTGTATGCTAATTAAATAATCTAAGAATAATTAATGGATCTATTTAAACAATTGAAACATTGAAATCAAATAATGAAAGCCATCCAAAAATTATCACGAAGAGGTGAGGACAGCTGTGCACAGTGCCAAGTGAGTGGTCACGGTAATTACTGTATGTACATGTACACAGCCACAGGCGATAACGGGTATTAACTAGCGTAGGTGACGCTAATTACTGTATAGACATGGACAGTGCATATTTGAATAACATTTTTGATAAGTTTTTAATAAATATACGCACTTTGAAATGGGTGAATTCAAAATAAATGACCAAACGCATATTTATCAACCCACACTAAAAATACAGGCAATGAAAACAAATTTCTATGTATCAGCATATGTCTTTAGATACTGTCTAAATACCTGCCAAATATCTCACTGATATCTCAATTAACAAAAAAGTTATGCCCAAAAATGATGCTAAAATTGTCAGGAGTGCAACACCTTTTTGCGACATTTTGAAATTTCAATATTTTTTTGAGATCTGTGAAATAAAAAATAATGCTTCATGTTGAAAATAAAGACTTTCCTGATAATATTCAAAGTATTGAGCTTTAAATGTGGACTGTCATAACTTTTGTTTAATCAGGTTATAGTCATGGCTGATGTTTAAAAAAATGTTATACCATGTCAGGAGTGCAACAGAAAAAATGTAGTGTTGCCAAAAAAACATCAATTGTAAAATTCTGATAGAAAATTAAGACAAAAAAGAATTTTGGAAGTGTAAAATAATAACTGAAATACATTTTAAAACTTAAAAATGTTATATAAATCACAAGTAGCATTAATGAGAGTCAAGTATATGTGCATACCCAAAAATGTCAGGAGTGCAACATTTGATGTTTTGCTCTGCTCCCAAGCATGAAAAAACTGTTATCATTATATGATTTTCTGATTTTTATTTTGGAAAATAAAGACACAAAGAACATTTTTACCAAATAGATTTATCAATTACAGGATCTGTCTGTGCTTCAGATCCATATTTCTATGGTCAGGAGTACAACACATTGTTTTAAAGATTCAAGTTGTGTGACGAAAAGACTTCTATTCATGCTTAGAAGTATTCATTAATTAATAATGATCTTTTTGTATAATTTAATGCTAAATTATTGACAGTTTTATTATTAAAATCCTTCCTTTTTCAATTTTATCAATTCAGATGTGTTTTTATCTATTTTGTGATTTTTTTTAATGAACGTTAAAAATAAACACACTAAAACATTGTCATAAAATTCAAGTAATTCCTCCTCAACTTCACTGAAACAACAGAACAAGTTCTTATGTAATTTTCACTTCACAATTCTACTTTAAAGGCCCCAATCTTTTGGTCAGGAGTGCAACAAATGTGTTAGAATTATAAATCATCCAATAAGAATAAAAATAAAGAAAAAATGATGAGTAGAGTTTTTCTGGTGGGTTACTGTGTTTGTCTTCTAAAGGAAAATATGCTTTAAAATATATTTTATCTTCTAAATATACATTTAAGCTAGTTTTTTGGCATAAAATAGGGTATAATTCCAGATAAAATGCGAATTTTAAATACTTTCATCTGTTTTAATTATGAAGTATTGGACTATAAGTATTGCACAATTTCATTACCACTTGATGTTGCCCACACTTTATGAATTTTTGTGTTCTATGGTCTTTATTTTAAACTTTACTGCAGTCAGGAGTGCAACAAAACTGCTTCATAATTACCGATGCTTTTTAACTATCTTTACTAAAAAATAAGTTGAAAAAAAAATGCTTGATACTATTTGATGTTCAAAACACTATGTCTATCAACAAATTACAGAAATTTTACAGTCAATTCAGGGAATAGTTTTCATCATTTCACATATATTTTGAAATACAATTTATATATGTTACACTTTGCAAATAATCATGTTTTAAGGTCTTCAAAATATGAAAAACCTGCTGTAAACGATGAAAAATATCAACATGACAAATTGATTTACAAAATAAGAATGGGTTATTGTGTGTTATAATTTTTAAAACAATGTTAAATAAAATACATATCAGATGTCAGGAGTGCAACACAATAATGTAACATAGGGTCACTTCAAAATCTAGTATTTTTCGTAAAAGAACTCGTATATAACAATTCTTTTTTGGCTTAGATTTAAAGAATTGACTTGAACGGACAAAAAAGTGAATTTTGGGGGAATTTTATTGCTTCATATTTTTTTCTTATTAAAACTTTCAAACCAGAATTGAAAAAAAATTTAAAATAACCATCAAAAAGCCACTTTTTTGTCACATGTACAAGAGAAGATACTCATTCAAGGTCTAGATTTAATCATTTATACATCTTTTACCATTTTGAAGCATAAAAAACTATAATTTCTTGTAATTATATATTTTAGAAAGTCTTTTAAGGTGTAATGATATTTTCTTTTTTCAAAAGAAATTTTACTAATAAAAATTCTGAAACTTTTTAATCCAATTGTCTATTCTATTGCCACTTCAGGATTTTAAACTAGAATGCATTTACAATATGATGATATGAGTGAAAAATATGTTATAAGTAGTTGAATTTTGCCCAAAAAATTCAGTTTGGTGGTCATTTTTTTTAATTCAGCCAAATATGAAAAAAATATACATCCGAGTAACCGAGGAAGCAACTATTGTTAATTGATGAAATGTCGATATATCTGAATGTCGAGTTGACGGCTACAGCAAGTGTTTTCTTCTCATGTAGAAGTTTTTGCTTAAATTCTGCTTCATAGGAACATAAAAACAGGTCGGCTAATAAAGGAGCAAATTAGATCGAATCGAAATTCCAGTTTATTGGAAGAACTGGTATTCAAAGACTACATAAATGTTGTCAATGAGGAACAACGTATCCCTCTGATATCAACTTCAGAGTAATTTTGTGAAAATAAACTAAATAATTAATTTATAATTCAATTATTCCACTGATATTTGAAAAAAAAATTATCATGGATATGTGTGTTAGGGAAATACTACATCTCAGTTGTTAATTACAGGTAATAAACAAACTTTACACAAGTGAATACTTAGGTATGAAAATCCTATTGGGGGGAGGGGGGCTGATGGGGGATAATGAATAAGGTGAAGATAATGAACAGTGATCGATCTTATAAAAACTATGAACACTACAAATCTGTGAACATGGCATAAACACAGACCCCCAGAGATTCCAGAGGTGGGATCAGGTTCCAAGGAGAAGTAAGCATCCCCTGTTGACCGTTGACACCCGCCATGAACCCTATGTATTGATCAGGTAGAATGAACATTCCGTAGTCAAATTTAGTATAAAAACAAAGACCTAACAAGTATGTTATGTGTTTTGTATGAAACAGGTCAGCCAAAATACGACCAAGTGATAGGTCATATTTGCTTAGGATCATTCAAATAACTCATAGAATTTACTAAATGCTGACTTTAAAAAAAGTTGTTGAAACTCCTGTAACATCAACTTTTATGTGAGTAGCATGCCTCGGTTTAAAAATTGATTGCATTCAGAGAATGCTCTTGAGTACGCAGCGAATAAGTTGGGAGATATAAACACCATATGCAGGTGAAAGCGGAATAAAACTACATAAATAAGGAAAGTTGGCGATGGAAACGCTTACGTCATTTCGTTTGTCATAAAATTTAGTTGTTAGTTGGCCTTTGTCGTCTAAAGTCAGTAAAACATCCAAATATGAAACAGATGTAGCAGATTCTATGGTGTCTTTTCTTTCGAGTTCACTGGGATATATCAAGTTGACATATGAATGGGGATAACTATAACTTTAATTGTTAAAACGTCGTCGATATATCTGAATGTCTACATGAAGGCCACAGCAAGTGTTTTCTTCTTCTTATGTAGAAGTTTTTGCATAAATTCTGCTTCACAGGAACAAAAAACAAGTCGGCTAATAGAGTATCAGTCACATTATCCAGCGTTGGGGTATACGATGGGCAACCGATGCGTTTTTTGATAAAAATGGCGTGGTTGCAGGCCCGGACACCCATAGTAATCGGACGGTGACTGAGGCCATCGGGCGAATCGGTGGGGGGTCATCGGGAGACAATATGTTGTAGTTAAAAATCAGCGATGTCTCAAACGATGTCCCACATCGCTCCTCATCGGCAACCCATCATTAACACATCTTTCAAGGATCGGCCGATGTATGGCCGAGCATCGTGCAGTTTCCGTTGAATCTGAAGTCATCGGGGGGTGGGGTGGGGGGTGAGTGGTGTGCAACAGACTTCGGTCGATCATCGGTCGATGTTCGACCAAACATTGGCCCATAGTCGACCGATGTAAGAATGATGTTCACCAATGTATGAGCGTCACCGGCCGAACATTGTAGGATGATCGATGAAAACTATCCGATGTCCGGCCAATAATCGGTGCGACGCAGGTCAAAAATGATTCCCTCTGGAGTCACTCGCCGTACGATCATCGTTAAGGACTATTTGGCCGATGAGGACCGATGTTGGGGCATCGCTCACACCTCCGATTACCACCGGTCTACGGCCACCGGCCGGGAAATCTGACTGAGGCTTAAAGGAGCAAATTAGGTCGAGTTTGTTGTTGACCAATAGCTTGCCTCGTTTTAGAAATTGTTCATATGTAGAGCATGCTCTTGCGTATCAAATCAACTGAGAGACATAAACCCCGAGTATATGTAGGATTTCCAGACTATAATTTTTTCAAAATATAGTTATAATAATGAGCCTTACAAACAAAGACGATATTGTTACCAGCCTAGACTGCTGGAACCATAACATAATGTTCATGTAGTCTCTCTAATTCTTTTGGTGAAAACGGAAGGATATATGGTTCGCATTTTGCCTTTCTAATACGATTCTTTAATATATTTTTAAAACATTTAATCCATTCTCACAAAGTGTTTGGATCTTCCTTTACATATTTAGCCAAACGTTTGGCATAATCTTCTGCCGAATTCATAATAAATATGAAGTTCTGTTGCCAGTTGAAAGACCGGGGCTCGCTGTATTTAGGACCCTTTACGATGATTGATTTTATGTCTTCATTTTCAACTTTATTAACATCACCAGTAATGACGTGTCTAGCGTGACTGTAGTTGAAAGAAGAAGAAGAGCAAGAACACTTAAAAGAGAATTTTGTTTTAGATGCTCGGTATCCAGGCACTGTAGGGTTTCTTTGTATCTGAAAAATTTGGAAGCAACAGTTTGGGAATATCTGTAGGAAATGCAAAGTGTAGACTTCAACTTAAAATATGGTGGAATGCAAGACTGAACTTCTTAAATTATGATTAAGAATGTTACTTATGTTCACAAGCATCTATTTCTTTGTTGTCAAATTTAAGTTTAAGGAACCGACGGGTAGAGTCAGGATTATCTTCCGACACACATGGTGGCACATGGGCAACATCCATAATCACAAACACTAGTTTGTATTCTGCAGTTGAAGAATATTTCATTCGTATTAACAACAGCACGCTATACATTTTTAAAATAAAGAACAAATAGATTGTACAAAATTAAAAACAACTATAAATATTTTGACTGTAAAGAGCTGTAAGAAATAAAGAATTTGATATCAACATCGGGATAAAAAAAAAGTATGTAACGTTGCCTGTTTTTTATTTTTTTCTTTTCTTCCTTGGGTTATGCACAGTTCATTAATATTTATATTAATATATACATGTACATATTAATATTTATATATAATTATATCAGAAATATTTTTTTCTACATGGTTTCAAAGGCTTTGAATAAGAAGTAGTTCTGCAATAATAATAAGACTGCATTTCAAAAAATATGTCAAATACAGAACAAATTATTTTCAAAATCCACTTCAATATTATTTTTTTCTGTTCTTTTTGGTTTTGATTTTTTTTAAAAATTGTTCTCATTTATTATCTATTTATTTATTCATTCCTTTTTGGCTGATGCAACTGTTTTCACAGACCCCACACCATTTCTTTCTTCAATCATCTCACTTGTCTCATGGCCGTAGGAACCGGGGGCACGGGGGAGGGGGGGCCGTGCCCCCCCCCCCCCAATAATTTTGCCAATATATAGATTACTATAGTAAACATAGATACTAAATGCTTGTGCCCCCTCAATAAAACCTCCTGATGACCTTTTTTTTTGTTTGTCGAGGAATATTTGGTAGTTGGCAGATGACGCCCTTTTTTTTTTTTTGCTTGTCAGAAAATTTTTGGTAGTGCCCCCTCAACTGTCAACTGAAAAATGTTTGGCTGTGCCCCCCCCCCCCCCCCCAAACTGAAATTGCTTCCTACGGACCTGTGTCTACAAAGCAATTGAAGTCAATAAAGCTCTGGAATTTCCAGGGGTCTGTGTTTTATGCCCTGGAAGTAAGTGACAACTTTTACATACCACCAGTCTGATTAAAAATAAATTCTTCTTAATATCCCTACTTTTTTCCCTAAAAAAATTTTATATTAGTTTTGACATTCTAACTATCTGAGAGAACATGTTAAAAGAAAGCATGATATTTATCTCTATAATTAACTGCAGACAAAAACTATTTCCTTTTTTTTTTAAAAATCTAAGTCATCCAAAATTTCTCTAGAATTTTCATTTCTTACATAGCTGTTGATCTCTATCATTCTGTAACTAGCTGTTGTCTCTCATAAGTAAAATTCTGGAGATGTAAAACCGTTTGTTTTACACTAAAAATTACATTTACTTATGAGGAACATTTAAGAGTTAAATTACAGGATGATAAAGATCATATAGCTATGTGATAAGGATCTCCAGCATTCTTAACGTCCACGTCGGCTTTATATCTTATAACGAATTTTAGTTTTCATTAAATATAAAGATCCGATTGATAAATGGCATTTTGGATTATGATGATACTTCTCCAGCATTTTACTTGCTAGTATCATATAGTATGAAAGACAACAGTATGATAAAGATATCATAGCTATGTAAGATATGACAATTCTGGAGGAGTATCATTCATAATCTTCTTTCCAGTCACTGCGGCATGGAAGTTCAGAATGCTACAGATCCTTATCACATCAGCTTTCCTTTTCTTAGCTCCCCAGTCATCCTCTTTCTCTCTGTGTCTGGTTATGGCTCCTTCTATATATACACTCCCGTACACCTAATATTATTCTTTTCTGTGCAAACCCTGTTGTTGTCAATTCTTCAGGTACATTGAGCCTCTGATAAGAGAGATAACTTTCACTGGGATAAATGACTATCATTCCTTTATAAAATTGTCGAACTGAAAGGCTATTTCTGTCAAATTTTGCTCCGCAAGTTATGATGAAATGAAAAATGTGAAGATAACGAACAGTAATCGATCTCAAATCCGACTTTTTACTCATTTAGCTGTCTATCCTCTTGTTTATAATCAGATCCTGATCAATGACAGTATACCACTCCACGACATTCTCTTTACATGTTATATCAGTAAATAATGAAAGTTTTGTTGATAGAATCAAGAACAACTCCAAACCATCAGGACACTGACAGTTTAACAGTTAAGAGATTTTTCTTAATTTTAATTTTAAAAAGGGAATAGTGCTATAAAATATTACTGAAAAGTCAATTACAGTTGTATCTCTGAAACCATGTCTCTGTATGAGTGAAAATCTCTCAACTCGGACGTTAAACAACATAGAATCAATCAATCAATCTACCAAACCTGTGGAAATAAAGATATAATGAAGTAATTTAGTTTTTCTAAAAATATCAAGATATAATATTTTGTAATTTATAAAAATGCAATAATATTTGTATTTCTGTACTGTACATATGGATACATATGGCGTGTAAAACGTTGCATTATTATACTTTTTTGTTATTCTTATTCAAAAAAAATATTATTCTTTATTCTAAAACATGTCATTCTATTCGAAAAAATGTAATTCCTATTCGATAATTTGTCATATCTACGTATTCGATAAATTGTTAATTCTATTGGAAGAAATGTGATTTCTATTCCAAAATATATCATTCATATTCGAAAACGTGTGTTTTCTTTTCGATAACATGTCATTCATATTCGAAAACATGTGATTCCTATTCGATAATTTTGTCATTCCTATTCGACAATTTTACCATTCTTATTTGATAATTGTGTTATTTATTTGCAATAAACTTGTTTTTCCTTTTCGAAAACATATCATTCCTATTCGAAAACATAATTATTGAATAAGAATAAGAAAAAAAAATGTCGCATAAGAATGATCAATTTATAGAATAGGAATAACAAGATTATCGAATAGGAATTGTGTGTTTTCGAATAAGAATGATATGTTTTTCAATAGGAATAACATGTTTATCGAATATAAACCATTTAATCATCGAATAAGAATGACAAAATTATGTAATAGGAATGACAAAATTATCAAATAGAAATCACATGTTTTCGTATAGAAATAACAAATTATCGAATAGGAATGATAAATTACCGAATAGAAAACACATTTTTTGCATAAGAATAATAACTTATCGAATAGGAATCACATTTTAATATCGAATAGGAACGATATGTTTAAGAATAAGAATAGCAAAATTTTTGAATAGGAATAACAAAAAAGTATAATAATGCAACGTTTTACACGTCATAGATACCCTGGTATATAGCTATCAGATATTAAAGACAGTAATTTTTTTGATAAACAAGTTGTTTTATTTGTTTGGTTTGGTTTTTATGTTGTTTTTTTTCATTTTTATTCATTTAGTTTTTAGTACTTCACTCAGTTAGAACTGTTAGGGATGTTTTTGCGTATTTCTTTTTTACATGTATTAAAGGCGCATTTTTTCTGGAAATCATTAAGCCAGTAAACATCTAAGTCAACGAACTTCTGTAATCACAAACTTTTTCTCACACTTTAAAGTAATTTACCAAAAAATAATCACTAATTGTAACAACAAAGCTAACATCGATTCCACTCTGTCTTCGCTTCTTTTTCATCCCAGATCTTTAGTTCCATTATCTTTACAAAGCATCCACTTACATGTACTATTGCAATTGAGATTTCCGTCACTTATTTTTGAAAGTTTAAATCTTCTGATGACTTGTGTACATGTGTTCTCATTGAATATGTATTGGGTTTATCACCCATGTGGTACTCTTTCTTACTCGGCATGTTCTGTGTTCACGAATTAAAGATCCAATCTACCAATATATATCATTTATTGATATTTATTTTTTCAACATCATAAAACATTGAAATTTACATTTTTGTCACCAAAAAAAGAATGAAAAATCTTATGAATATACATGTAACTATGCAAACAAAGTCTGAATTTATTAATTAAAGATGAAAATATACTTACTTGTAGTATTTAGTATTTAGAGAGAGAGAGAGAGTATTCCTCAAAAGCAGGTAAATCACAAATTTATCTTCATAATGAATTAAAAATGTGATACAAACGATTACAATTGCTAGAGGAGACTGGATGACATTCTGTCTCCAAATTACCGATTCTCAATGGTATGTAGATGTATCAATACATGTAGAAACCACGGAAAGTGAAAATATTCGGGTATAACTGCGATGATTATACAGATTTACGAGAATCTGATTTTGTTCCAAACAATAACATTGTATTTTTCGTTCATAGTAATGAAACATAAACTACATGTAAATACATGTATAACAAATGATCTTCAATGTTTCCAGCTTCATTTAAACATTTATGGAGATGCAGCAACTATATCTCATAATATGCATTTCTTTATGAGTAATACATGTTCCAACCTTACCTAAACCACGGTCTTAGAAAGAACATATAAGTAAAGTAAAAATGAAAACATTGATTAAAGATAGAGTATTATGCTGTAGATTTCAATTAATTTGATTTTAGATCTAAGGGCAGATCACTCTAAGTGCATAAAATACAAGAAAATTGGAACTCTTTAGTGTGCAGTGAATATAGAGGAGGGTCCTTAAATCAAACAAACAGGGTTGCAATAGTAGAAGTTTTAAATTTTGAATTTTTTTTTCTAGAACAGTAGCTATACTGTACTGAAGAATAAATCATTTATCAAAAATAAATCTAGCTAATCACAAACAATGAAAAGACATGTGCACGGATCCCTGGAATGACTTGAGTTGGGGGGGGGGGTGTGAAAATTTTCAACAAAATGCCTTTCTGCAAATGATATATGCTACTTTCTGAGTATTAATCATATCAAACCACTTAGTGTGTGCACATCATTAACAACATTATATTATGTTTCAAAATAATATCTCGTCCTTAAGTGTGGGGAAAAGAACAAATAAATTGACTCACACGTACAAGTTCTCAGTACCCTCTTTATCTACACTTATCGGGCAGTGACATTCATCTCTTAACAACACATGATGTTTTTGAGGACGCTCTTACACTCACTTCGGAAGTGTTCACTTACGAATCCGTAAATAAGGGGATTCAGAGCATTTGATAGGAAAAATGAGCGAATAAAGAAATGATAAGCTGTCTTTTCAGAATCACTTAGGCGACTGTAGAATTCAGAATCGAAGTTTCGAATGGTCATTAGTACCGTATACGGTACAAAAGATATGATGAATAAAAGTGTCACAGCAAACAACATAATTGTTGTTTTTCTCTTACGGTAATTGTCTTGGGTTGAGAAAATAGTTCTGCGACTTTCACCATAACATGTGTAGCTTAGGTGATTTTGTCGACCCTCGGAGAAAAGTTTCCGTTTCGTGGCAGCGGTCAGTGGTTCTTCTGGAGAAGACCGTCTGTTAGTGGAAGGTTTAATTTCTCCTTTGGACGTTTTTTGAATTTCTTTATTTGAGGTCTTCTCTACCGATGTCACGTTATGAGAGCAATTATGGTTACTGCCGTCTGTCAGAGACATTTTACGACATCCGCTGTCTGAGTAAAGATTTGCTCTAGACATCTTCCTAAGTTCTTTTCCAGCATTTTTGACATGATACAAGATTATTCCGTAAACAACAAGAAAAAACACATCAAGCACAGAGTTCCCTGTCATTATGAAAAACACAAAAACTGTTGGGTCTATACGAATGTTATCGGAATACAAACACATTTTGGCATAAATTTTATTTTCGCCAACTGTAACAGGTACTTTTGCTGTTCCATATATCAAAAGAGATGGCCAGGCTACCGCTAAAGACGCCAACATTGAAACGGCAACAATCTTTTTTGCTGTAGATATAGACAGTTGAATCTTAAAAGGTTTACAAATGCGTTGTAATCTATCAAAGGCAATGCCCATTAATATCAATGAAGACCCATCATTTGTCCAAAAAGTAAGGAACCGAGAAGTTTTGCAAAGATTTGAATCGTCAGTTTGAAGAATGTTTAGGATATAGTACAATTCAACTGGCATTGTGAATAAGCAATTAAACAAATCGTTGAAAGCTAGAGCAAGGATGAATATTCTGCTTGTAGATTTTCGCCATCTCTTCATGTAAACTGCAATGATAAGGATATTTCCAGGAATGCCAATAATGATCATTAAAACGGTTAGAATAAGACTTGGAATTAAGTAATCTTGCACTGCAATGTCATTCCCAATTTGTAGCAATACAGGGTCGTCGATAATTCTTTGTGTCTTGTTTGCAGAAAGCAACGAATCGTTCATGATGAACATTCACTCACTTCATACAAGCACCACAATTGAACACACCATTTAATATAGAAGGTTGAATTATTCCATTGTAAGCCCCAATCTCTAATCTTGGATACACTATTCAATACTGTGACGGTATGGTATATGATAAGGAGTTAAGTATGGACTAAGAGAACAAGAGAACAACTTTTTTCTATACACATAAGCAATCACAGCCAAGAAGTGGTAATCCTTTGTTTCGGAATTTCACGTATTATTGGCCTTTCCAGTGAGGTGAAAACGGAAAATATAGGTCTTTTATAGGTCACCAAAATGATATTTTAGCATGAAAGTTCACTGAATGTTTTTATCCTAATCAGTTTCATAAACAAGTACTAAATTTTAAATAATTCTTTTCACTTATAACACTATATTACATTGTAAATCCACATTTAGGTGCCTGCTATTGCTATACATGCGTAAGTGGGGCTTCCGTTGAACTAATGGTTGAGATTTTGTGGATAGGAGTGGAAGATATATGAATTACTGGGAGACAGTACACGTGACCTTTACACATCACAAAAGCCTGTATTTGTCAAAGCCTTGAGCTTAAAATCTGATATTTTGCAGCAGGATCATATACTCATAATTTCAATAAAATACTGAATGCTTCATGCTATTGAACTCCCATATACACTGTACATATATCAGTATACATGCACTTCATGTAATGTCTTATCATAAGATGATAATTTTCTTGGCTGGTCAAAGATTTAAATCTCCCCCTTCCCAACAGAAATTGCTTCTTTCGGGTCTGTTTGCACAGAATATATGTTCTTTTTCTCGAAATCATGAAACAGACCAAGTCTTTTAAGAAGTCAAGATTTCTGTGATCTGTAATTCTAGTATTGGTGGTATTTTTTCAATATGTTTTTTTCTGAGTGTTTGACTTTAATTCTATTCTTAATAGTCAAGATTCTACAAATGGTTAATGAGCTTTGGGGGAGAAGGGGGTGGGGGGTCTAACACAGAATTTTGGCAAATCAATTTTATATGTTGTGTAAAAAAAGGCCATTTACAAGAAGCATTCACAGACTAGTCATTTTTACCCCTTACACTTGATTTCTTAGCAATAACAAGTTTTATATAATACTGGTAGCTTTAGTAAAGGAAATGCTTAAATCTTCCTTTTCAGAGGACTAATTTCATGTCTAAGGATTTTACCACACATTTAAACGGAACTAAAATACTTGACAATGTGTCTTACAATGCGGCAATTTCTGTACAGCTGTATACATGTTTCGTTCGGTTATAATGTGTTTTCTTTTCATATTACAAAATAATGAATAGAAAGAAAATATAATGGTTAAATGAAAATTATAATTATCGTTTTCTCATTATTTGAATTTCTTGCAATCATTATTTAGTAAACGACAATACATGTATTTATATTTATACTGATTAATGAATTACAAGAAATCCGTTATTCATTCTTTCTAATTTAATAATTACAGGAAGTGCAAAGAACGATCTCTAAGAGCTATCAATAAACTAAGTACAGGTCCAAAGATTAATATCTGAGACCTATCGAAAAAATTAATAAGAACAAAATATCGATATCAACGAGCTATCGATAAATAATTACAGGTTAAAAGATCGATATCTAACGAGTTATCGATAGAACTAATTACAAAGATCAATACCGAGGAGTTATTAATGACTAATTACATGTCAAAACATCAATATCTATAAGAGTTTATTTCAAACAAGAATATTTCTTTAATTTCGCACAGTATTTCTTACAGCGTATTATTCACAATAAATAAACGAGGTACTGTGAGCACTGTGCTTACAAAATGATAACAAAAACTTCCAAACTTAAATATATTTTTCAAGTATTGTTGTTTAAAGTACACGTGCATGAAAATCAAGCACAGGTAAAAAAGAACCAAGTAGATACAAGGAAATGCTCTCGGAAGGAAAAAAAGCGTTAGAATTAGATCTGCAGTGATTATCATGTTTTGTGCCACCATAAGTAATGTGTTAAGTATTTGATTAGAAACGAATGCTGAACACAGTTTAAAAACAGAGGTGGCCCAGAAAGGGTGAACCCCAGAAAGGAGGGGATTAAGCTTTCACTGGTGTGATTAAATATCACTGAATCTCTCTAAATATATAACATAGAGGTTTCAATACAAAATCATGTGTAAATATAAATTTTGGTGTTTCATATACGTTGTATTTCAGTAGATAATCTTGGAACAATCATGTTCTCATTAAGATGAGTGTTTAATCTGCTCTATCAAACACTTCCGACATACAAGTCTTTAATTTGCCAAAAGAAATTATCACTACGTTTTTATCTTCATTTATATTTTGTGCAGAAGGATTGGAGAGAGAGATTAATTCTGAAGGAAAAAGTTATCAGATATTTACTAAAAAATTATCTAATAACATTACACTAATGAAAAATGTTTTTGGACGTTGAAGAAAATTAATGTACAGAGGCGTAAATATTTATGGAGTGTCAAATAAACATAAAAGCAAATAATTCAAGATATGTAAATTATTTGGAAGATATCATTTAAATCCATTTTATTGCAGCATTAATTGAATTGACACACGCAAGACACAAGGCCCTTTAATTCCCTTACATTTCGAACACTAAATAGTTGGATTGATTTAAATACACTGCTATTTTGATAATTTTTCTTTATGTATTTCTTCCTTTAATTTTCCTGTTTGGCACTGTAACATCAAGTAGAATTCGTCTTCTATTTCATTCAGATTACATACTAGTAATGTGCATTTACTATCATTTCTACTGGTATTTGTGTATCTACCCTTTCAATATATAAGTTCTGATCAGATAATCTAACTTTTGTAAGATTAAGGTTTGTAAAGGTAGTATTGAAGACATCGTGTTTCTCTAAGATAATTGTATAAAAAAGCTTTATCAACTCAGTTGATGAGAGCAATGGTATATACTAGTTCGATGCGTGAACGCAAGAATATAGTTGAGCTATTGCTCGCAAGAATTAATTTACAGTTCAGGGTAAATGATTTGTTGATCAATTTAATTCAACTAAGATATATTTCATTATTGTACAATGATTTTGTTAGAAGAAATTTCCGGGTTTGGACAATTTTTAATTTTCCTTTTTTTTTCTTTTTTTTTTTTTTTTTTTGCTTGTCAAGTTTTTGTTCAGGTTTGATTTTTTTCTCTTTCAATTAGCCCCCCCCCCACTTTCAATTTGCTTCCGACGCTTATGATGTAAATCTCTGTATACCTACACTGTAAAATTGTGCTGAGATTAATAAATTCAGTTCAGTTCTGATATGTTAAATGAATTTATATGAATCTAGGAAAATATCAATTATGCTTGAATTGATTACATGAGCAATACACTGTAGGTATCTATTTTGTTTTCGATTTGAGGGCAGGTCATTCTAAGTAGCATAAGTAATTCAAATTCAGGATATATGTAATTCAACCTTAACCAATGTCAAACATCAAGGTCAATGTCAAATGGTCAAAATTAATGGTGCTTAAGGAAAGGCCTTCTCCCAAGAAATACACAGTTGAAATATGAAAGCCGAAGCACCAATCGTTAAAAATTTATGACCAAGGTTTAAGTTTTCCAAAAGTGGGTCAAACTCCAAGGTCAAGGTCAAAGGATCAAAGTTGTTGGTATCCAAAGAAAGGTCTTGTCACAAGGATTACATATTTGAATCATGAAAGCCCTAGCACCAACCGTTCAAAAGTTAGGGCCAAGGTTAAAGTTTTTGAAAAGTAGGTCAGACTCCAAGGTCAAGGTCAAAGGGTCAAAATTGTTGGTATCCAAAGAAAGATCTTGTCACAAGGATTACACATGTGAAGTATGAAAGCCTTAGCACCTATCGTTCAAAAGTTACGGCCAAGGTTAAAGTTTTTCAAAAATAGGTCAAACTCCTAGGTCAATGTCAAAAGGTCAAAGTTGTTGGTATGCAAAGGAAGGTCTTGTCACAAGGATTACACATGTGAAGTTTGAAAGCCCTAGCACCACCCATTCAAAAGTTATGGCCAAGGTTAAATCTTTTCAAAAGTAGGTAAAACTCCTAGGTCAAGGTCAAAAGGTCAAAGTTGTTGGTATTCAAAGGAAGATCTTGTCACAAGGATTACACATGTGAAGTATGAAAGCCCTAGCACCACCCGTTCAAAAGTTATGGCCAAGGTTAAATCTTTTCAAAAGTAGGTCAAACTCCTAGGTCAAGGTCAAAAGGATCAAAGTTGTTGGAATGCCAAGGAAGGTCTTGTCACAAGGATTACACATGTGAAGTATTAAAGCCCTAGCACCAATTGTTCAAAAGTTATGGCCAAGGTTAAGAATTTGGTAAAATTTTGCAAAACTGGGTCAAACTCCAAGGTCAAGGTCAAAAATGGTGGTGCCCAAAGAAAGGTCTTGTCACAAGGAATACACATTTGAAATATGAAAGCAATAGTTTCAACCAATCAAAAGTTATTGGCAAAGTTAAAGTTTTTGCGGACAGACAGACAGACGGACGGACAGGGCAAAAACTATATACCCCCGAATCTACGATACGGGGGCATAAAAAAATTATACACTAGGCCTACTTAAGAAACTATTAATAATTGCTTATGCTTGTCATTTTCATTCTAAAACGAATCAGAAGTTCCTCCTTGCCTAAATATATCAGTGCACATAACATCAAATGGGCCTTCTGTTCAGTTTTCAGGGAAGATAATAATCTATGACATGTTACAGAGGCAAACAAGCGGTTTTTTTTAATTCTTCAGTAATGATGGTGTAGTACAAAGCCCCTTTAAGCATTGTTAAAATAAATCAAACTAACTAAGCATCTAACGTTTAATAAGCATCCTGATTGTCTTATTTTCTAAGCACAAGAAAATGCTATAATGTATATGTGTATATGTCACAAGCGGATCCAAGAATTTGGGTAAAGGAGGGTGTGTGAATGTTATTTTTTCAGAGGCAGGAGATTTAAAGAATTTCTGATACGTTTAGTAGGTTATTGTCTAAGAATTTTTTGGTATCAAACACTGATGGAAAATCTGTATTGTAGAAACAGATGATTAAGGAAGTCATTTCTTTGATGATATTGATTGCTTGAAAAGTAAAAGCCATGTTATGCGGCTTTTACAAGAGTGCCAAATGTTGTGTTTTATACATTTATCTATCTCAATTTTTAACTTATTTGGTATGCTCATTTTAATATCATGTCAGTTTTTTTTTAATTATCTATACACATGTAACTTAATTTTTGGAGATTTTAGGGATGCATTTACAGGTATATTAACTAACACTAAATCTTTATCATGCTTATCAAACATTAAAAGGATTGCTACGAATCTGTACACTGTACATAATAAAGTGCACTGCAGGGGCACATGTATGGTGTCCATCGGAAAATAGGTCATCATAAATTACGAAAGAGCCATGATACACCATGTCTGAAGCTACAGTACTACACATTAACCGAGAGCGTTTGAAGATTCTAGACTCATGACTATAAAAAAATATTTGCAATCGTAAAAATTGAGGTGGAAGCACTCTTAAGGGACAATTAACAATGTATAGCCATTAATCTCCAAAATGAGGTCACAATGACCTATTTTGGGGTTGCCATACACCTTCTTACAAGGTGCGTTGCCATAATCTTCTCCTATGGTGCATCAACAGACGTTTTGATGATTCTAGGCTTCACATTGTGAAACATATGACCCAGATGTATATAAGCTTACAGATGATAAAGCCTATGAGATAATCAATTGTATAATGAAAATTCCTCATAACAATAATGAAGGTTCATTTGATGACAAGATTTAGAGAAATATTTGGTCTTTTTTACCTGTATTTTCTATTACATGTAGAAGTTCGGGCTTTACGGACCGTGGATATCGGCCTGGATAGCTCATCAGTGGTTAGAGCACCTGACTCGTAATGCAGGGGTCCCAGGTTCAATTCCCTGCCCAGCCTTATATGTTTTCTTCATGCATTTCTCCTTTCTACTACATTTGGTGGCCAGTGGGGGGGGGGGGGCATGTTCAGGTTACGTTATGTGTAAATTAGTAATTCCTGGCAGGGCCCTAGAACTTGTGTCTTGAACTGTTTAAGGAGGGAGGAATGTAGAAGTTTGGGCTTTACGGACCGTGGATATCGGCCTGGACAGCTCAGTGGTTAGAGCACCTGACTAGTAATGCAGGGGTCCCGGGTTCGATTCCCACTCCAGCCATATATTTTCTTCATGCATTTCCCCTTTCCTATTACATACATTTGGTTATTATATTCGAATATTGACAAGTTCTTTCAAATCCTTGGAAAGACAATATTATCTGCACACAGATTAGTTTTAAAATAAATAAAAGCAAAGAAAAGAAAAGATGTGTTTTATTATATGTATAATAGATAATGATGCATATAGATTTTAAAGATATATTATACACCAAAACTTAAAAATTTAAAATTTGTATTACAAATCCTAAAATCACATTTTTAAATACTGATTGATAAAGGGCATATAATAATTTCTCCTAAATATGACTGGGAAAAGTGCATCAGTTACAATCAATAAAAAACTTCATCATTCATACAAGAATGTCTTGTATTTAGCATAAATTCACTGTATTTGAATCATGATTGTGACTGAAGACTCCTTTTATCACAGTAATGAATTAATACTGACATTGTAAACTGAGGCTGTGCTCGATAACAGTTTAATAGCAGTGTACTATTTATACAAGATATAAAAAAATCACTAATCTATCACAGGCAAAGTCAATATTTGTAAACATAAAATTAAAAAATTATTGCTTCTATTAAGAATAACCAATTATAAGCCCACACCATCTTCATACTGTTTTAAAACAAACAGTGCTTTAATTAAGTAATACCACAATCACAATATTCATTCAGCAATCATCAAGACCCCTTGTTCAGCTTGAGTATATGGTAATAATACAGTTGCATTATCTAATTTCTATGTGCTTATCATAACGATTTCAAAAAACATTAGATTTACCGTTGTGTTACACTGAAGTATATTTGGAAAAAACCCAGTTGCTCCAAAAGTATATGTTTTAATTGTTGTTGATGGGTAAGAAGTATGAGTGGGAGTTTCTGAGAAAACGTAACTTTTCAAATCCTATTATCAATGTTCACAGAAAATGCATCCTGTCTAGTATTATCTCACCCATCATAATACAATCCTAAAACCACCGGTATGTGTACCACGAAATGCCTGCACACACTCATAAGAATACTGACTTATATATAAACATTTTGCAATTCCCAAATTGACAAACCAAATGATATTTATGACCCTTGACCTAGACCACTTGGATAAAGTCCTAGTCACAGAGATTAATGCCCTGTTCACAAGGAGAGTTTAATTCACAGTAAATTAATGCGAAGTAAAATGATGCGAATTAAATTAATGCAAATTAAATTGTGTTCAAATGACAGCTAATGCGAAGTAAACTAATGCGAATTATAATTTTATTTCTACAACAAGGCTATTCAGTGAGGCTATTATGACATCATTTACAAATCACGTCATATTGTGCAGAGCAGATATATACATTTGAAATAATTATGTCATAGTATCTGTACACATTATAGTGATTAACATAATTATCCTTTGTTTTTCACTCAGAAATAGCACAAGTACCTATATTTGACCATCGACATGTGGCCTGTGATTTAATTCTGTCCTTACGCATGTGTCAAAATTTAATTCAAATAGCTTCACTTAGCGTTCACACAGAGCTAATGCGAAGTAATTTAATGCGCAGTAAACTAATTCGAATTAAACTAATTCGCATTAAATTCTCCGTGTGAACACGGATCAAATTTAATTCGCAGTAACTTACGTTTAATTTGAATTAAACTCTCCGTGTGAACAGGGCATAAGAAATCTAAAATTCTCCATAGTCCCTTCTTTGTTCGTGGAGAAAATTTAGAGATACTTATGACAAGACAATGTCCTAACCTGAACCAAGGTCATTTGACAAGGTCAAAGTCAACTTGTTGGCAATGTACTTTGAAGCTTTTTTTTTAATTTCACGAACACATCTTGTTTCCCATAGCAGTTTAAATCCTATTTGTAGTTTGCATTTGTGCAATTTATTTTTAGTAAAAGTAACTTGGAGTCCATAATTATACACTTAGTAATAATACTTGAATTTATATTAAAATTGATACTGAATTCAATATTTAAAACAAAAAAAATTACAGTGTTTTTGCCCTTGAGTTAAAAGCATTCCTATGGAACTTTCTATAAATATAATAATACTCTGTCTTTCCATACAATGAGGTATGAATATAAATGTACACCGATAGTAAATATATTCTTCAAACCAGACACATCTGGTATAAAAAAATTCTGATCTAAAGGAGAGGGTATAATTTATAAAAGTGATCAATATTTGGTTCCAAAATATAAGGATTGCACAAAATTTTGTATTGCACAAATTTTGTTAACAAAAATTACACTGTACACTAGTTTCATGTAGATGCTACAATTCATTAAACTAGTTTTATTTTTTTAAATCACATTTTACCAATGATTATTACATTGATAAAAGATCCTGGCCCATAAAAAGATTTTCAAACGAATTCTGAAGTATGAAGTGTTTCTAAGTGCTTTGTTCCTTAATACATTGATATGTGGTCAATTCCTTCCTATTTTGATTTATTGGATCCTCACAGTTGAACAGAGAGGATCATTTATAATTTTCTCATGGATTTCAATAAACAATGGAACATAGGTGACGTAGTCTAGAAAATCCACATAACCTTTTCCCTCTCTGTTGAACTTGCCCATGACCTAAAGGTGGGAAAAAGAGATGGAATAAATAACACTCTATAACCTAAAGGTGTGAAAAGAGATGGAATAAATAACACTATATCTAAAGGTGTGAAAAGAGTTGAAATAAATAACACTCTATAACCCAAAGGTGTGAAAAGAGATGAAATAAACAACACTCTATAACCTAAAGGTGTGAAAAGAGATGAAATAAATAACACTCTATAATCTAAAGATGTAAAAAGAGATGGAATAAATAGCACTCTATAGCCTAAAGGTGTGAAAAGAGATGGATTAAATAACACTCTATAACCTAAAGGTGTGAAAAGAGATGGAATAAATAACACTCTATAACCTAAAGATGTGAAAAGAGATGGAATAAATAACACTCTATAACCTAAAGATGTAAAAAGAGATGGAATAAATAACACTCTATAACCTAAAGGTGTGAAAAGAGATGGAATAAATAATACTCTGGTGTACAACATGAAATGCACATATCATTTATTGGGAAGTTTCTAAGTTCAATATGCAGTCAGAATATTTAATTTCTATCCCTATAGTGTGATTTTATGCTCCAATTACAAGTTTCTGGAGAATATTATATATATATATTTCTTTAATGCTTACATAACTGGTCAGTTCAGGTGACAGACCCCCTGCGGTGAGCTCCACTGCCAGACTTGAGGCCAGGGCATTTCCAAAAGGAACTGAATCCCCCTCATCCAGTAGCTGAAACAGCTCCTAAACCCCAAAATCAAATGTGTCAAAATAATTTTACCTCCTATAATTAAAATTATTATTTTTGACGTAATATTAAGGTGCTGTACTGTAGCAATTCTGATATAGACAAGGCTCATAGCTGCAATGCTCTATTAAACTAATATTAATCATTCTCCAAAACTATACACAGTTGTACCTAACTTACATTTAAGAAGTGAAGAGTACATGTAATACATGTACTCAAATAAACAGTCAAAACAAAAGAAGGGAATAGGCTTAAACGGTTCGAACACTTCCTTGAAAGTAAAACTTATAAGGACACTTGCACTGGGCTAATGTTTGAACCAAATAAGACAACTAAATCACACTAGCTATATATTTTTAGTAACAACAACTTAAATACAGAATGTTACTTGTTTTCACGTGACATATCATGGTAAAAAACGTGAATTAGGAAAAGCAAAGATTTTTGACCAAAACATCATGGCTTCAGCACAGGTAAGCTGCAAAATAATTTGTAGGGTAAACAAATCATCATAAGCTACAAACCTTTGACCTGTTCAATCTCACATCTAAAGATTCATAGTCATTGCTCTGTCTTTTCCAGCCTTTCTCTTTGTTTAGGAGCTCTCTAATAACAGGACTGTAAAAGAAAGGAATAAATTATATAATCCTCACTATCTGTCTTTATATAAACAGCTTTTAATACACTTGCAAAATCATAGATCAAGTTGTATAAAAGAACTATTCCCAAATTTTATCTTCTTTTTCCATTTTTTTTTTATACAACTAAAACTGTAGACATGATTTTTTTTTCCCAAGGACATTCAAGCAGGAAAAAGCAAATTCAAAGAATTGTGGTCCCCCGCTTTCATTGTCTTCGTGGTTAGGATGCAATTTTTTTAAGGCATATTATACAATTATGGACTTCAGTGTATGATGATATGTGGTTATAAGGACCCATGTCAAGTGAAATTGACCAAAGACACAGAGAGTGATAGCGACTGAGCTTGTGAGGACACAGAAAGTGATAGCGACCGAGCTTGTGAGGTTGCTATCACTTTCTGTCTGAGGTCCATTATAGTTATATTATATAATCACTCAAAGTGAATAATCTAACACAGTCCTAACTGAACAGACTTGGCTGTCATTAAGTCACAATGGTAAAAACATCTTCTTATATTATGATGTCACATTCTACGTAATTTTGGTGCAGCCAAACGCTGAGTCGAGCGATATCATATCACAGATAATGCACATGTGAAAAAAATAGGAAAGCCTTATCTCTTTGGAGCAAAAGTTATGGCCAAAGTTAAAATTTTTGATAACTAGGTCAAACTTCTAGGTCAAGGTCATAAAGTCAAAAATGATATATCTTTCTGAAAGGTGTTGTCATAGGTAATGTACATCTTAAAGTCCTATCTTCTCTCATTCAAAAGTTATTATCAATGAAAAATTAATTTGAAAAAGACTGCAGGTTAAACTTCAAGGTCACAAAGTCAAAAACTAGAGTAGATTCAGAAGAGTCTTGAAACAGGTAATGCACATGTCAAACGTAAATGCCCTAATCTTCTCTCAATCAAAAGTTATCAGCAATGTTCAAATTTTTGAAAAATAAGTCAAACTTCAAGGTCAAGGTCTTGGGGTTGAAAATCATTGTACATTTGGAAATGCTTGTCACAGGTAATGCATGTGTCAAATATGAATGCACTATCTTTGCTCCTTCAAAAGTTAGCAGCAATGATAAAATGTTTGAAAATTAGATCAAATGGTCAAGGTCATGGGTCTAATATCATAGCACACTTGGAAAAATTTTGACACAGGTAACGCACTTGTCAAAGATGAACACCCTATCATCTTTCATTCAAAAGTAATCACCAATTTAATTTTTTTTTAATTAGGTCAAACTTCAAGGTCAAGGAAATGAGGTCAAATATCAAATCATATTTGGAAACTTTTTGACGCAGGTAATGCACTTGTCTAAAAGGAACACTCTATCATCTCTCATTCAGGAGTTATCACCAATGTTAAAATTTTTGAAAATTTGGTCAAACTTGAAAGTCAAGGTCACAGGATCAAAAATCATAGCATGTTTGGAGACTTCTTGTCATAGGTAATGCACATGTCAAATATGAAAGCCCAATCTTTTCTCATTCAAAAGTTATAACTAATGTTAACATTTTTGAAAAGTGGGTCAGGCTTCAAGGTCATGGGGTTAAAATTCATAGTCTATTTGGAAAAGTCTTTCACAGGTAATGTACACGTGAAATATGAAAGCCCTATCTTGTCCCATTTGAAAGTTATGACAAAGGTTAAAGTTTCTTAAAAGTTTTGAAAAGTAGGCCAAACTTCAAGGTCAAGGTCACTAGGTCAAAAATCGTAGTATGTTTCGAAAGGCCTTATCTGAGGTAATTACATGTGAAATATGAAAGCTCTATCTCTTCTCATTCGAAAGTTATATCCAAGGTAAAAGTTTGTTAAATTATTTGAAAAGTAGGTCAAACTTCAAGATCAAGGTCACAGCATCAAAAATCATAGTCTGTTTGGGAAGGTCTTGTCATAGGTAATGTACAGGTGAAAGATGAAAGCCTCATCTCTTCTCGTTCAAAAGTTATGACCAAGGTTAAAGTTTTGTGACAGATAAACAGACAGACTGACAGATGAATGGGATTTATTGTCCCCTCGCTTTTGCGAAAGCGGGGACAAAAATATGAAATTTATATCTAGGTCACTCTTCATTTTAAATAAATATTTCAATTTCAAAAAAATACTTCATGGAAAGATACAAGTAGGGTACAAACTGTGTCTATGTCATGACTAGGATTCTAAGATGAGGATGTCTATACTTGACTAAAATTAATGTTCACATCACCAGGTCACTGAGAACACCTCCAGTGTCTGTGTATATTACCGCTATGAACACTTACTCCATGTGTGTGATCCGCTCTGATAAAGCTGCTATAACACAGAACAACTTAAAGTTGATCTTCCTCCTTCCTGTCAAATTTAATATCTAAAGAAAAAAGTACATTTACCATTAAAAATGTTTAAAATTTCACAAGTCTCTACAAATCAGTTATAATCATATGCTTTTTTCACATTAATATTGTTAAAACTGTCCTAATCGGATTAATATCCCTCATAGGCCACATAAAGAAAGAGTATATTTTGATAGAGAACTCTACTTTCTTTGTAAAAAAAAATTTACAGTGTACTGCAAATTGCAATGACCTGTGTCATTCTGAAATGTAACTGGTTGAGGGTTGTAATAACTGGTCATAAGAAACCTCTGTGTTAATATGTACAATATGACCATCCACATTCCTAGCAGAGTGAAGTTTTAACTTCACTGTCACGTAAACTTGATGTATACAAATGACTATCATGACAGACCTCTTCATCACAAGCAACCTTTGTGCCAAGTATGACCTCCATATTCAAAGCCTTCAAAATTTGGCCCTTTGGATCTCTCTGACCTTGAAGTCTAAATGACTTTTGTTCACGGTCTTTACAAATTCTATGATCATAATCAACCCTGTAGGCAAGCATGATCTTCTAAAGTTATCCCATTACATAATTCATTTTTTAAACAAAATTTTAACTTCAAGTGAAGTTGATCTTATCCAAATGACCACAGTAGATAGTAGTTACATACCCACAAATTTTAAACAAAAATTTTAAGTAGTTTTTGAGATGATCTCTGGCCAAAAATATCTATGGACAGATCAAAGTAATTCCAGTACTGTAGAGCACCAATTTTTCATGACACTTTATTTCCGCAAGAAATTTATTTAGTATATATTATTAAGACATAATTTTGCAAATTTCAGTTAGTGTTTTATATAATCTTTGATAACAAAATAAAAATAGAATAAAATTTTTGTGAGCAGAGGGTCTTATGTAAAGATGCAAAAATAAATTTCTCACAATTAAAATGTGTTTTACAGTATCCCCCCCCCCCCACCCCACTTTGTTTGTAGAAGGTAATATGATAAATACTAAAGAATACACAGTGGTATATAGACCCATACTCACATGGTACAGATAACTAAATTCATTCTGTGACAACAAGTTGTGATTAACAATCTGCAAAGCTCCCTCTAGTTCTTCTTTATTCATTTCTACATCCTACAAGATTAAGTCAACAAAATTTTAAAGGAGAAATCCTACAGTGAACTGGATTAATTACAGTGTGTCTCCAGCTTTAGAACATATATGTATACACTTCCATTGCAAGGTATAAAAAGGTCCCAGCTGTCATCTATCACAGTCTCATTTCTACTAGAGTAAAACACACTTATAATGAAGAGCCAGGAACGGATGATTTTGATTCATTATAAACCTAATTCATTATATCCATTAAGTTCACAGTATATTTTTAAACCACAGGGAATGGAAATCATTTCACTGTAAGCGTCAATTCATAATAAGCGTGTTCACTATAAGCGTGTTTTACTGTATTGGAGTATGAGCTGTACACTTACTGGGTCGGGGTGGAGCGTTTTATACAGAAAACTCTGTTGTCTTCTGAATTCTCGGGGTTTATTATTGTCATTCTGAGCCTCAAAGAACAGCTCCATGCAGTACATTCCTATGATATTCTTCTCACCTGCAAAAATGTTCAGACATTGATAATACGACAAAAACACACACACAAAAAAAAAAAAAAAAAAAAAAAAAAAAAAAAAAAAAACTCACACACACACCAAAAAAAAAACCCAAACAAACAAAACCCCCCAAAAGGACAAAATACAACAATAGGCCCATGGGCCACAGCGCTCACCTGAGTAACTTTGGCCTTGCTGTTTTTCACCTGATCCCCCCCCCCCCCCCCGTAGTACTAATTGTGGTCCTGCCCTACCCCCAAGGGTCATGATTTGAACAATTTACAATCTACACTACCCAAGAATGTTTCCACATTAGTTTCAGCTTTTCTGGCCCAGTGGATCTTGAGAAGAAGATTTTTACTACATATTTCAATGTAAAACTTGGATTCCCTATTGTGGCCCTGCCCTACCTCCAGGGGTCATGATTTGAACAATTTAAAATCTACACTATCCAAGGATGCTTCCAAATAAGTTTCAGCTTTTCTGGACCACTGGTTCTTGAGAAGAAGATTTTTAAAGATTTTTACTACATATTTCAATGTAAAACTTGGATTCCCTATTGTGGCCCTGTCCTACCTCCAGGGGTCATGATTTGAACAATTTAGAATCTACACTACCCAAGATGCTTCCACATAAGTTTCAGCTTTTCTGGCCCAGTAGTTCTTGAGAAGAGGATTTTTAAAGATTTTTACTACATATTTCAATGTAAAACTTGGATTCCCCATTGTGGCCCTGCCCTACCCCCTGGGGTCATGATTTGAACAATTTAGAATCTACACTACCCTAGGATGCTTCCACATAAGTTTCAGTTTCTCTGGCCCAGTGGTTCATGAGAAGAAGATTTTTAAATATTTTTACTACATATTTCAATGTAAAACTTGGATTCCCTATTGTGGCCCCACCAACCCCTGGGGGTCATGATTTGAACAATTTACAATCTACACTACCCAAGGATGCTTTCAAATAAGTTTCAGCTTTTCTGGCTCAGTGGTTCTTGAGAAGAAGATTTTTAAAGATTTTCACTATATATTTCAATGTAAAACTTGAATTCCCTATTGTGGCCCTGCCCTACCCCCGGGGGGGGGGCATGATTTGAACAATTTACAATCTACACTATCCAAGGATGCTTCCAAATAAGTTTCAGCTTTTCTGGACCAGTGGTTCTTGAGAAGAAGATTTTAAAGATTTTTACTACATATTTCAATGTAAAACTTGGATTCCCTATTGTGGCCCCGCCCTACCCCCTGGGGTCATGATTTGAACAATTTAGAATCTACACTACCCCAAGATGCTTCCACATAAGTTTCAGCCTTTCTGGCCCAGTAGTTCTTGAGAAGAAGATTTTTAAATATTTTTACTACATATTTCTATGTAAAACTTCGATTCCCTATTGTGGCCCTGCCCTACCCCTTGGGGTCATGATTTGAACAATTTAGAATCTACACTACCCCAAGATGCTTCCACATAAGTTTCAGCCTTTCTGGCCCAGTAGTTCTTGAGAAGAAGATTTTTAAATATTTTTACTACATATTTCTATGTAAAACTTCGATTCCCCATTGTGGCCCTGCCCTACCCCCTGGGGTCATGATTTGAACAATTTAGAATCTACACTACCCTAGGATGCTTCCACATAAGTTTCAGTTTCTCTGGCCCAGTGGTTCTTGAGAAGAAGATTTTTAAATATTTTTACTACATATTTCAATGTAAAACTTGGATTCCCTATTGTGGCCCCACCAACCCCCGGGGGTCATGATTTGAACAATTTACAATCTACACTACCCAAGGATGCTTTCAAATAAGTTTCAGCTTTTCTGGCTCAGTGGTTCTTGAGAAGAAGATTTTTAAAGATTTTCACTATATATTTCAATGTAAAACTTGAATTCCCTATTGTGGCCCTGCCCTACCCCCGGGGGGGGGCATGATTTGAACAATTTACAATCTACACTATCCAAGGATGCTTCCAAATAAGTTTCAGCTTTTCTGGACCAGTGGTTCTTGAGAAGAAGATTTTAAAGATTTTTACTACATATTTCAATGTAAAACTTGGATTCCCTATTGTGGCCCCGCCCTACCCCCTGGGGTCATGATTTGAACAATTTAGAATCTACACTACCCCAAGATGCTTCCACATAAGTTTCAGCCTTTCTGGCCCAGTAGTTCTTGAGAAGAAGATTTTTAAATATTTTTACTACATATTTCTATGTAAAACTTCGATTCCCTATTGTGGCCCTGCCCTACCCCTTGGGGTCATGATTTGAACAATTTAGAATCTACACTACCCCAAGATGCTTCCACATAAGTTTCAGCCTTTCTGGCCCAGTAGTTCTTGAGAAGAAGATTTTTAAATATTTTTACTACATATTTCTATGTAAAACTTCGATTCCCCATTGTGGCCCTGCCCTACCCCCTGGGGTCATGATTTGAACAATTTAGAATCTACACTACCCTAGGATGCTTCCACATAAGTTTCAGTTTCTCTGGCCTAGTGGTTCTTGAGAAGAAGATTTTTAAATATTTTTACTACATATTTCAATGTAAAACTTGGATTCCCTATTGTGGCCCCACCAACCCCCGGGGGTCATGATTTGAACAATTTACAATCTACACTACCCAAGGATGCTTTCAAATAAGTTTCAGCTTTTCTGGCTCAGTGGTTCTTGAGAAGAAGATTTTTAAAGATTTTCACTATATATTTCAATGTAAAACTTGAATTCCCTATTGTGGCCCTGCCCTACCCCCGGGGGGGGGGGGGGGGGGGGGGGGGGGCATGATTTGAACAATTTACAATCTACACTATCCAAGGATGCTTCCAAATAAGTTTCAGCTTTTCTGGACCAGTGGTTCTTGAGAAGAAGATTTTAAAGATTTTTACTACATATTTCTATGTAAAACTTGGATTCCCTATTGTGGCCCTGCCCTACCCCCTGGGGTCATGATTTGAACAATTTACAATCTACACTACCCCAAGATGCTTCCACATAAGTTTCAGCCTTTCTGGCCCAGTAGTTCTTGAGAAGAAGATTTTTAAATATTTTTACTACATATTTCTATGTAAAACTTCGATTCCCTATTGTGGCCCTGCCCTACCCCTTGGGGTCATGATTTGAACAATTTAGAATCTACACTACCCCAAGATGCTTCCACATAAGTTTCAGCCTTTCTGGCCCAGTAGTTCTTGAGAAGAAGATTTTTAAATATTTTTACTACATATTTCTATGTAAAACTTCGATTCCCTATTGTGGCCCTGCCCTACCCCTTGGGGTCATGATTTGAACAATTTAGAATCTACACTACCCCAAGATGCTTCCACATAAGTTTCAGCCTTTCTGGCCCAGTAGTTCTTGAGAAGAAGATTTTTAAATATTTTTACTACATATTTCTATGTAAAACTTCGATTCCCTATTGTGGCCCTGCCCTACCCCTTGGGGTCATGATTTGAACAATTTAGAATCTACACTACCCCAGGATGCTTCCACATAAGTTTCAGCTTTCCTGGCCCAGTGGTTCTTGAGAAGAAGATTTTTTAATGACCCCACCCAATTTTTGTATTTTCTTGATTATCTCCCCTTTGAAGGGGACTTGGCCCTTCAATTTAACAATTTAAACTCCCCTTCACCCAAGGATGCTTTGTACCAAGTTTGGTTTAAATTGGCCCAGTGGTTCTTGAGAAGAAGTAAAAAATGTGAAAAGTTTACAGACGGACGGACAGACGGACGACGGACAACGGGTGATCAGAAAAGCTCACTTGAGCTTTCAGCTCAGGTGAGCTAAAAATGTAACAAAACACTAATTCATTCTTATTGTTAAACTTCACACCATAAGGATAGAAGACATCATAATAATATCTTTGAGATACTATACTAACATAAAGAGTCTCCAAGTACATTGTACACATTCAAAGTAAACAGAGTTACTGCCCTTACCTTCTAGTTGTATCAATCTGTCTTCAATATTGGCTAGTTTTTCTGTACATCTCTCTATCTCACAGTTTAGCTGGTGTTGAGCAGGTTCCTTCATAAGCTTACATAGAAGGCAAAAATACCTATACATCAACAACTTTGACAAAGAAAAGAACTTTTTTTCCTTTGCATTACATTGATTAATCACTTTATCATTATTGTATCATTTTGAACAAAAAAGTTCTGATTTTTTTCTGAAGTCTTCAAATAAAGAAGATAATCATATCTTTACTTACTGTATCATATACTGTAACCCAACTTTTATTCACATGTGGGAAATTTCCACAAGTTTTGTGACTTTCTTTTACATGCAATTATTTCTCACAGCAAACCTATTACTTCATTGGGTATTTACGTTGAATGTTTCTTAATAGTTGCGGATAGATTTAAAACTGACACATTGCGAATAAATGTTTTCATAAATAATAGTTGGTTTACAGTACATGGGTTAACATTTGTCTCAAATAGTATAAACACGCAATACTGTAAATATCTGGTAGTACTACACACTAGCTTATAAAGGCACTTAAGAGGACAAACAAGTACAGTGGAGCCTCATTTATCCGGACGCTTTGGTTCCCAGTCAATTTGTCTGGATATGTGAAGCGTCCGGATACCTGAATTGCCTTGATTTTAGATATATGGCCTTTCATACCATTGGCAATAGTAAAGAATGTTGCTTTGTATCAAATATGTTATATTGTTTAAATACTTTAATATAAGTTAGTACTTATCAATACTTGTTTAAATAAATAAAAAAAAGATATTTTATAAATTTATCAAATCATAGAATGCATTTTGCGCACAAAATACTGTGCATAAAAAAACTCCGATGTCATGTCTATAAATACATAAAACCATGTTACGACTGTATTCTAACAGTGAAAGAAATATATTTACCGACTATGACAAAATTATCCTAGACTTATAAAATTATTTCCCTTAATTAATACATATCTAAACCATGTTAGAGAAGCGAGAATCTCGTGCGTACCTATTGACATACAATTAGCCTTGCCGCAAGCCATTGATAACAGGTCGCAGGGGATCATCTTTTAAAACAAATAGCCAGACCAGTGTTTTTACAACAATTCACACCCAAATCAAAAAGTTTGAGCAGACTTGACAGACAAGTTAAAAAATTATCGTCCGGATAAATGAACCAAAATATAACGTAAAAATGAGACAAAATAACGTTAAAAAATTTCATTTCCATGAAAAATCGTCCGGAAACTGAAGTGTCCGGATATCTGAAGGTCCACTGTATATCATTAAAATTTACTGATACCAACCTTTTTGAGCAATTTGTCCTCAATCCTACTGACAATGACATCATCAGTGATGTCAGCTCGGGACAAAATGACCTTGGCTGGAACTTCCTCCTGTTCTACCTTGTTCTTCTTTTTCTAAAAATAGCAAATGTGGGGTCAAATTTATCATACAGCAGGATGTGTAAAGCTCTACAATAAAACTCAGTTATAGCAAAGTTCTAGGGACCTGTGAATTTGCTATATCCATACTTCGTTAAATCCATATATAGAACTCCTTTGAGTATATTTAGCCAATTTACAATATTTACATTTGCAAATGTTTTCTTTTATATAACACTATTAAAAGCAACGCGTATCTATATCCGTATAAACACGGGTTCCTCGCGTCATAAACGTTCGACGTAATTTCTCAGTGACGTCATAAAGGGTCGACGAGCAATCAATAGATCAAACTTGTGCCGTTGAGTTTGAAAAAATAAAACATTTCACGCGTTAAAGGTTATAATCAGGCTAATATATGATATGAATAAGTCACAAATGTAAATATAAGTAATAAGGTATCATTTTTAAACATCTATCGGGATATAAATACGGGTTGGTACGAGCTCAAATTTACCATAAAGCCCTTCGGGCTTTATGGAATTTGATCTCGTGACCAACCCGTATTTATATCTCGATAGATGTTTAAAAATGATACCTTATTTCTTAAATATACATGTACATTTTTTTGGATTTAGTATGACTACTGAATATGTTCAAGGGAATATTAAATACAAAACTTTAAACCTTGGTGAAGGTTTTTTGATGAAAAATACTTATGAAAACAAAAAATAGAGTCAGTATCATATTTCACATTTTTCCATCAATAAAAATTTGTAATAAAAGATGTAAATGTCATTATTTTCACCCTCTATGGGACATAAAATCAATTCATTATATCTGTAATTTAAATAAATCAGCTGAGTTCCTCATTATACTGTAAAATTTTACGAGGAATTGTTCAGAATTTTACTGGGGATCCCCAAATACTTCGCTATATTCTTGAACTTTGCTTTATTCATGTTCATACTAAATGAGTTTTACTGTATTTATAACCAGGACTCACAAAAAGGGCAGAAAATCATGCTAATTTAGACAATTTAATACATGTACTGGAGTTGGTACCTTTTTCTTTTTGCTTTTTTTCTCTTTCTTCTTGAAATGGACAGAGGTGATGTCTGGTACTAGTTTTCGTGCCCTCTCAGCTAATTGTTGAATTCTTTTTGCTGCAAGTATGAAAAAAAAATTTTCAAGTGAACAAGTTAAAATTAAAAAAAAATCAATACATCTCAGGAATATACCAATATACAATATTTATCAAATCTATGTATTCAAAAACTTTCCTAGTTGTTTAGTTAAGACTAATATTCCCATATTCTTACATTCCAGAAGGTTAAGATCCTCTGCCAGTTGTCTATGTTTGCCATCCAACATCTCCAGAGTATAGCAGATCTTCTCCAAATACTGCTCCGGTTCACTCAGTGCCTACAACAACAACAAAAATATGTCCATGTTCCTACACTGTATTATATCAATATGATTGGCTAACTTTGACCTTTACTTACAGGTCGCGGAGGGTCCTGACCTCGACTAATCAGTACAAGGTCATGGAACATGTTCAGTTCGTGGTTCCCCCAGCTGGTTCCTTCTGTGACTGGCATCCCCGTGGTGGGGGAGAGAGGGTGGGCCCGCTCATACCTCTCAGGTTGACTAGACACAATGTTTTTGTAGATTCTCTCATAGTAAGGCAGTCGATCCTTGCTGTTAGGGAAGAAAAATTTTATACATAAAAAATTGACAAAGGTTTCTTACATTCAACATATGGGATGCATAGTCTTCTCCATCTTGTCTGAATAATGAGCAAGTCAATCAACACAAGATGCATCTTTGACTTAAGATAATAACTGGTAACTATGGTGGTATTTTATGATGATTTTTAATTCTTTTTTTTTTTTGGTTTGGGATGAATTTCCTTGAAGTTTATTTTTACCTAATGATGCAGTATTTTGCCAGGAAGTCTAGGGGATCCTTCATCTGCCGAATTTCCTCTGTTGTGACAGGTGCTTCTGCAGATGGCACTCTCTTCTTTGGTAGTGATTTCCTATGTTAGTATTTCAAAGGAGTATAAGGGTATGAATATAGAAGACAGCATGTAGAACATAACAATAGTGAGTGCTGTATAAGTAAAGCATTACATTTTGAGATTAGTTGGTACTAAATGTTTGAGAAAGAATTTTACAGGTCTAAAATCCCTTTATGGAGCAGATAATTTATATCCATGAATATTTTTGAAAGAGATGCTAATATTGCAGAAATAATTCTCAAATGTAAGATATATTAAAAAAAAAATCGCAAATTATGAAAAAGGTGAAGATAAGAAACAGTAATCAATCTCAAATTTCGTAAAAAACAAAACAAATTTGTGAACAGGGCATGAAAGTATGAACCCTGAAAACTCCAGAAATGGTAGAAATTAAACATGATGAGATTTCTTAAGTTTCAAGTTTAATACAAATACAATGTGCCCAACTTCAAACAGGATGGGTCATTAATTTCTAACTCTAAAGGACATACGCAACGTACCTTACCTACTGATAATTTTTCGAGATATTCTTAATTTACGATTATAGTGCCATCAGATGTTCGTAGACAAAAAATCAGCATGTGTTACCTGGGGTTTTGAAAAGATATCAATTGATGGAAATTCTTGTATAATTCAAAGAAAAATATACAAAAATTACTAAACATATATTCTAGATGTTTTGTTTATCCAAACTTTTTTTAGAAGAAGTGTACAATAGCATATATAGACATTAAAATGTAGCACACAGTTCCTTTAAGTATTGGAACTCTTCAAATCCAGGGAAAAAGACAATAAAGTTCAAACTATGTTGCATATGTCCTTAAAATAAGGTTAACTATCCCTGCAAAAAATAAAAGGTACAGAAAAAAAGAAACATTTTTGATGAAATAATGTACTTTCCTAAATGACTGGGACTTACTTTGTGATAGTTGGAGGTTTGCTTTTCTTTGGGGGAGGAGGAATGGCATCTTTAATTTTGGGCATAACCTGGATAGGCTCAAAGGGTTTCCGGTTGTCAACTTTAGGTTTCTTCTCCTGAAGAACAAGGAAAAAAGTGGTAGTCAACATATAAGAGTGAGAAAGAAGAGAGACAGACAGAGAGCAACCTAATCTGACTGGTGTCTTCATGCCAACTGTGTAATAACAATATCTAAAGTACTTTTTCCATTAAAAGTAAAGCATCCTATAAAATACATGTGGTTTAATATGCCATACACTAAAACACATTGCCTCTGTAGAGTTTTCCAATAACACAGTTGCCAATATACTTTTGTTATATTTTTGAACTATTTCTATTGTTATTCTAACACAACTGTCATATTAGAACTATTTATACCTTTTTCTCCTCCGTAATCTCAGGGAGGGGTGGTATGTCCACTGGGGGTAGGTCTGTAATCTTTGGGGTGGGAGTGGGTACATGTTCGGGGGTGGGTTCTCTAGATTTAAGGGTGACCTGGACCTCCTCAACCACAGGTTCTGGAGACTTGGGAGTGATGCTCTGCAGAAATACAAACACTTTCTTAAATTTCAAAATTTTAATTTTGGTTATGTTTGCAGATATTCTTTTTTAAATAATCTGAACAATCAATTAGTACATAATCCTAAAATGTGTACAAAGGTTTTGGATGTTTAGAAAAAATAAGACAACAATGAAGCTTGACAAAGCCTGTAATATTTTTTCTGAAGAAGTTACCCACCCTGACAGGAGATGGGGGTTTCTTGGGAACTTCCTTCCTTGTTTTCTTTGGACGCTCTTTTTTTGGTTGTTCTACAATGGGTGTGGCTAATGAAGGCAAAGTACCTTCATCAACTACCATCCACCAGAAAAAAAGAAGCAGATTAACTAGTCCACTACCAAGCAGTGCATGTGTCCTTATCATAAATAAACTGTGTCCAATTTAACTGAGTGGTACAGAGTAGTTCAAAGACACCAGTACATGTTACATGAAAATGCATTGTGCCATAATTATAAGTAAAAGCAATGTACTTGTGTATATAAGAATAATATAAGAAGTTTTATTAATATTAATCTTACTATTATTTGTACTGTGCATATCTTGTTATACTTTCATATAGGGCTGGGACGATACAACATTTTCTATATCGATACGTATCACGATATTTGAGCCACGATACGATATGTATCATGATATGTTGATTTAGTTTGTTTTTTTTTGTATTGAAATGAACAAAACATTTCTTCAAAAATAAGAATAATATATTCAAAGAAATTGTATATCTGTTGTAAAACAAAATTATTTTACACAAGTGGTGTTTATTATTATGTACATTGTATTTCATAATTATATTTATATTTTGCTTATTTATATTACATATTTAACCCAAACTGTGAGGTAAACAAAGAAAAACATAAGTCAGAATTTTTTTTTGCGATATTTCGATATTTCTTCATATGTATTGATATGCGTATCATCCTGACATTGAATCGATATTATCGATATCTCGATATATCGTCCCAGCCCTACTTTCATAAAAAGCTAAGTCTAAATATATCTACATATATACATGTACATGTACTGAGAAAATACACAATTAGGAAGAAAATAGGAGATCTTTGTACATGTATTTCTACGCAATTTTTGTATGTTTGATATATGTACATTAATTAGCCAATTAAGACCACAAGAATATTTATGTGCAGGGGCCTTCTACAATGTACATGTAACTTCTGATTAATATAATTTGCATAACTACAAAGGATTCATGCCTATGAAACTTCTGTTTTACTTTAACAAAAGAAGTCTTAAAATTGATATACTAATAGTGAAAGCAATATACTAAAATTTAAATAAAAATGAAATTAATTATAATGGCTATGCATACACATCATAATGCTTTTCTGTAAAATAATTTCTAGCTATAAAACAAATTTAAATTAATTCAGATAATAAATTTATACCAATATCAGCAGAACTATAAAGGTTTCACATCTTATTATGTTAAAACTTCCTAGAAATAAATTACATTACTTCTTTTAGATACACATCAAATCTTCGACAATACTTTACTTGTAAATTTTACTTAAATTAACCTGTCATTTATACAGTGTTATGCAACTATAAAAATCAACATACCTGGTGAAATAGGCTTCTGCAAAGGCGGGGAGAGAACTTGCTCTTTAAAAACAAAAAAAAATTAATTTATTAATACTGGAACATTAGCAAAAGCAAAAACACACACACAAAGGTCTTTATTCTAGATAACATGATTAAGCTAAAACTTCAAATCCCTGGCAAATTAATCAATCTACCATTAGATATAATGCAAATACTGTACCACTGCCCATTTTCCCTAAATTTGATTCTAAACAAGAAGGTTAGCCTTACCATTGTCATTTTGCTGTTGTGCAGATTGTTTTAAAATGATTTCATGAGAGGAAATATCTGGAACTCTGACAAATTTTCCAGTAGACATCTCACTTATCAACTAACAATTTTACCAGTTAACTCCCTTTAATGCTCAAATGTTCACAAGAGTTAGTTCCCATTACTGGCACTTCCCTTTTTAGCTAATTATGCTCACACATTTAAAAACATTCCTCAGAATCAGACTTGATTTTATAGTAGATGAATGAGATTAAATGCCCTCCATTTGCTACTTAATAACACAAGATATGATGTACAGATCAAATCATCCAAAAATAAGTAGAGTAAAGAAACTAGATTCCATTGTAGTCCTTAATTGATTCAAAAATTTCCATGAAGCATATGCTTGAAATTCATTCATGATATAAAGTTACCAGTTTAAAATCCATCAAATTGATTTAAATCCATTTTATTAAATACCCCATTGAAAGAAAAGATCCATGCATATAGTGTCAGTTTAGTGAATTAAATGCATTGAAGATCACTGTGTGTTCATAACCCTACTTTTGTATTACTGTCTTCTTTTGATGTTATCACTTCAAATCCAATAAACTTGATAATGGTCTCCTTTGTAAATCAATTGGGGGACATTACAAATTGCCAAATTTAATCACAGATCACTGTTTCAAAGAGTTTAAAGTGCATCAGCGAATGGGTATATATTTCTCTGATTTATTTGAAGTATTTTAATCCATTTATAAGAATTTATTGCAGTTTTAGACTTAGTTCCAAAAGGTTTATTTGTGAAAAAAAAATTCTTTTTATTGCTAAATGATAAACATTTAAGCCTAAAAATCTTACTAATCTTCATGCATAAAACAAATTAAAGTGTCAAGCACAGAAAATATTTTGGCATTACAGATATAATTAATTTTTTTAAAATGCAAGTGCTCTCTGCAGGAGACAAATTTCAAATCTAACTACCCCCTCAATCAATACAACAATAGAATTATCATAAAAATAAAAAGATTATCAATTTAAATTTCAGTTTTCCCTTTCAGAATTGTTTTAAGCTATGAGCCATACAGCCATATGTATGTGGACATACATAATTTATATGAAAGTTTCAAATATCAGATTTATTAATTCAGTTATCATTTACACTGAAAATTTTTATTTGTCACTCCAGTGTGTACTGTAACTCAATAACTTTGTTTAGAAAAATTGAGAGTGCAACCAGTTTAATTATAAAATCATACAAGTGAATTAGGGTCAAAATTAGTGAACTATTTTCTGACAATATATACATAAGGAGATTAATATCTGTATAGTTGAAAACTTACAAAGTGATTGAATAAAACATGAGTAAAGAAAGTCAATTAAAATTTCTTTTGCAATAGACACCTAGAGAATTTACTGAAAATGCTTCGGTTTATCGTCTTTGTTACGACTTTAAATAACACAAAAGATTGCCTGACTGTAAGACAATAACACTCATGTTATGACAACATGTCACCTAGTATCATCAGGTAAACATTTGAATGGTAATGGAAACAATTCAATTGCACACTCTTATACTGGAAGTACTCATATTGGGATATCACTACAATGAATCGACAAAACCCCATCTTAAATGTGTAAATTTGCTAAATCAGCTGACTGATTAACCTCTGGTTGATTAACTGACCTTTACTAATTTAGACCACAATTAATGAGTTATCTGATTAATAACTGTGTCAGAATGAGACAACACTTTGTGTGCTGGTGAATGACTGAATTATTATAGAATTGAGAGAATCACTAGGAGTCATTCTAATATACACATAGACATACATTTCAAATCTTCACCAGGAAAAGTCAATCATATGATTAGCAAAAGCATTTTACTGTAAAATCACTCATTTTTGTGTGGGTATTAATTTTCATTTTTTCATGATTTGAAGAGACCCCCAAATTCATGTCCTCCACGAAATAATAACTTAAGTATAAAGTGTGTCTACCAAATACAAAATTAAATCTCAATAAACCAAGTTTTGTCCTAAAACCATGAAAACTGGATCCCTCAAAATAAGTGATTGTACAGCACTTAGTCTCATACTTCAAATGAGAACTTTATTTTGCATAATAATGTGAAACTGTCTGTTTGCATAAATATCATTCTAGCAAACATTTTTATCATTAAAGATTGTATACAACAGTAGCCAGCATTCGTGAAAATTTGTCTCACTTATAAATACCAAATTACTATGGAGCTCAAATAAGGTGTTGTAAAAATCTGGTGATTTACTGTATTATATACCTTGATGGTGAATCAGAAATAATTTCTCATTGAGTAGTGTCCTCAGAGGACATATAAACAAGCATACATTATCTTTGTTTCTTGAATCTGAAGTGAAAGAGAGGACTCCTCTCTTTCACTTCAGATTCCAGAAACAAAGATATGCTTGTTTATACACAGGGGCAGAAAACTAGGTAATAATCCCAACTTATCTGTTTAAAAAGACCAACCATGACCTGATATAACTCCTTTACTTACACATTTACTCTAAACATACAAGAAATCTCCTTCTCTTTGTGACAGGAAGTTCAACTGAAAATTCATTTGATAAATCTGTAAATCTATTGAAATTAAAAAAAATTATCCAGTGAAAATATCCAAGTCTTCAGTTTCATAACAATCATTGTTCTTTTTCCATTAGTTTTTTAAGACAAAAAAGAAAACTATTTTTTCATAATATTTCAGCACTAAGTACTTTGATCATCTTCAAACAGCTTGATGCACGAAATGCATTTATCGACAAAATGCATATCGACATTACTATATCACTTAGATGTACAGAATAAATAGGTGAAATAACATGTGAGCCCTCAATGTTTCAATTCATAAAATCTGCTGGCATTATCATGTCATATTACTGCAGTAGACAATATGTACTGATTTAACACATCTACATTTTTTCATCATTTTACAGTTTTTTTTTTAAATTCTTACACTGACTCAATATGTCTCCTTTAAGATGAAAAAAGTTTGCAAAAAAAATAGAATGCCAAGTGAAAGTCATTTACATAAAACACTCTTGTAATGTCAGTAGACTAACTACAGTAACACACACTTATAACAAAGTGCCAGGGATGGATGATTTTGCTTCATTACATGTATATATAAGCATAATTTGTCATATCCATTAAGTTTACAATATATTTTAAAGTCAAGGGTAATGAAAATCATTTCGCTTTTAGCGTGAATTCATTAAAAGCTTATTTGCTAGAAGTGTGTTTTACTGTATACTACAGTCTACAGGACATGAACATTTGAATATGTCCACCGACTGCTTTAATCAGTGCATCTAGGTAAATAAGTGGACCATCCACATGGACTCAAATTAATCAGTAACTTGTGGAGAATTTCTGTGGACTCAGACTAAGTCTACTTTAAATTCTCTAAATTCATGATAATGAAAGCTTACCTTTGAGATTCAGACTAGTTTCCTCCTCTATCAAACTGTAACTTGTCACCTCTGGGGTGAATTCCCAGATTTTGGTGCCAGTTTTCCTAAAGCTTACTTCTTTTTTGAATAATGTGTGTGGACTCGTGATTAATCGAGTTCCTGAGTTAGAAGTCTTTTCCCTCTCCATGGACCTTAAGTCCGAAGGAGTCCGTTTGATGATGGGTTCAAACTGAGTCATGGTTTTCACTTTAATTGATTTGTTCCATAATTAAAATACATGTATTACAATATGTAGCCAGAAGGTTCCCTGGATAATTAGTACTGATGAGTAACTCAGCATGAAAAATAATGCACTTCCTTTTCACATCTTTATGGAAAACTTCCAAAGACTTAACTAAATTTGCACAAGTTTGTAGCACCTTAATTTCCCACAGCTATTAATTGAATGCCCAATAATAGCTCGATAGTCATTTAGTCAAGCCTATCTGCTTATCACCTTACAGAACATCAGATGTAAACATTTAAAACACGATAGATCAAATTTAACACCTCATCACCAGTGATCCCGTAACAAAAGATAGAATCAAACAATCATATCATCCACACTTATTCACAAAGTCAACCTAACCAAATGCCAAGTTCTAAAGCCATAAAAATTTTATCATAAGACACATCCAAACAGAGTGCCACTGAATTCCAAATGGTCTTACAAATGGTATACCTCATATTTGCTATCAACTTTGGGAGACCTTTAAACATGTCACCAAGTAATTTTTCACTTTTTGTTCATGCGAAAGGAATTACAATCAATAAAATTCTTTTCATATAGACAGTTTATCATTTATAATCCTATGAAATTATTTTTCCAGCAGGGGGTTCATACATTTGTTTAAGACCAAATAATGCAATCTGAACACCATTTGACAGTATCAGCTGGACACATGTAAATTTATTTAGACAAGTTAGAATGATCAAGTTGTTACTGGAGAGAATGAAAGAATTAAAGATAATGGGATTACAAATATACAAGTGTGATCTTTTATGTACAGTTTGTCTTTCCAGTTCCTATGTAAATACACAGATATAAATTGTTCTTTTAATGACTTCATTATTGTTCTAAGGTCAGACGACATGTTCCTGAAATACATGTTTTGTATACCTGGTATTATATCAAATATTATTCATAATTGTCATTCTCTTGTGATTTCTAAATTGTTTTCAATGTTTTAAAAAATAAGTACACCAAAAATTGTTACATTGGCAATTCAAAAGATTACCCATAAGGATTATATAAGAAATATCACCCTCTGGTATTTTGCCCAAATGCTTGGCAAGGCACCTCAATTTTTGGTGAGGAAACTTCTTTAAGTAGTGATACTTCAATGACAAATTCTTGGGAAAAATTATATATTTTCAAGGAACGTGTCGTCTGGCCTTAAATTCAGGATTAATATATTTATAGATCATCTCTACTTCTCCATCCTTTTAATGCCTTAAGAAAATAACCTCTTGATCCCTTAAACAGATGTGATCAACTTCCAATTTTCTTTTTCAAATCTTTTTTATTTTTATAAATTAAAATAATTTATTTTTCTTGTAAATTCTATAGAACAAAGTACAATGATCTGTGTTTATATACTTTGTTTTTGAAGACAGAAATATGCATGGTACAATTGTATTAGATTTAGAGAAAAAAAGAAGAAGCTAAAACTCATTTAAATAATCTTTTCCTTCAGATCCAACAAGTGTAAAACTTTTCTTCTTTTCCATCATTTGTGTAGAATATTTTATAAGTGATATCACACCCCCTAATTTTAATGTCTATCCTCATTATATTGATATTCAGTCAAATCTGGTTATCTACAACTCAAAAGGACTAGTATAAAATTTTTAGATACCTGAAGATTTGAGATAAAAAAAGAAAAAAAAAGAAAAAGTGATTGGGACTTCCAAATCACTTCAACATATCCATGGTATTCAAGATATTGGTGTTTGAGATACTGAAGTTCAAAAGTTCAACTGTATTTTAACCATAGAATATTATTCGTATCTTTCAAAATAACATGAAATTGTAGATCATAAAGAATTTAAAAAAAACACTAAACTGCAACTCAAACAAACACCCCTCTCCCCAAAAGCTAAAGAAAGATATCCACTGTAGAGAAGTATTAGGGTTTACACATGCTTTATATCTGTATTTGGATACTCAATACATACACAGTTTAGATACAAGTGGCTGATTGTTGTCCATGTAGAAAAAAACTTATTAAAACACCATACAGGTTAAAGTACAATACATCACTCATATTTTGTGAGATTTTTTGTGCATTTGTATTCATTCATAAGAAATACTTTTTGCATACCATTCTTACAATAAATAATAAAATCATGGGATATTCATTTTTGCATTAAAATAATCTAGCAATATTACACAAAATAAAGTACACTGTAATCTTAAATGAAATACAAATAACAGTAAATAAATATACTTCACACTTTTCTAAACTGATGCATACCTGCTTCAATCAAAGCTGGAGATTTCAGTGGCAGTTCTTGTGCAGAATCTGAAATGAGAAAAAAATAAAATCCATCATCATATACATGTATTTTTATAATCAGAAAATGGAACATGAAACTATTTATATATAAATAAATATTGACTAATTATTGTATACCAAATGAAATAAAGATAACATATGAAGTATTTTCTAAACAAGTCTAGAAATAAATTAATATTCAAAATTATTTTAAAACAAAAACTTTACAAGGATCATTTTAAATTCAATAAATAAAAAAAGTGTGAATAAAAAAAGAAAACACAGAACAGCAGCTTAAACAAAATTTTCAATTTACCAACCTGCCATGCTCAAACAGGGATAAAATCAACAACTCAAAAACATGAGAAATAACAAACACACATATTAAGTAAATGAAAACCCATAAACTAAAGAAAATGAACAAAGAAAAATTAAATATTGAGAACAAAATTGTTTCACAAAGCCACTCCTGAACATAATTAAAAGCAATCTCACACATGGCTAGTGGCCTAAAAATTCCTTTGTTTCTCAGATTACCCAACAAAATAAATATGAAGAACTTAATACATTCTGTTTTTATTCAAATCAAAACCTTAATATAAATACAGGATCTAATGTTAACTCCTGAAAATTAGATTTAAAAACTAGTCTAGGTTTCATTGTACTTATACATGTAAAACAGGAAGTATCTGCACTTCTCATGAAATGCTTGATATAATCTCTATCACATGATAATTTTAATGTGACAAAAGGAACTTTATCATTTATAAATTACATCATAAAAAAAGTATGCATACAAAATTTCTTTCTTTACTCACAAATTGAGGGGGGAACAAATTCCATGTCTCGATCAGTATTACACAAAATGTTCAGAAGACTTTTCACAATCAAACTCATAGCTTGACTAAGTTACATGGATAGCTCAATTAATTTTTGGTTTCTTCTTGTTTAAAAAAAAAAACTTCTCTTAATTTATGCAAATCAAAATAAAACAGTTTATGAAAAAAATATCGACAAACATTGCTGTTTAATAAGAATCAATATTTTCATTTCAATTGAAATAAAGATCCAGCAAAGCAATTAAATTCCTTTATTAAATTTCTTTGTTTTTCTGTATTGCTTGACAGCTAGGAGTCAGCTTGTTTAGAATACACATTCAAACAGTAGCTAGTTATCAGCTTTCATTGAAACACTGCAAACTGACAAATAAATCTATAGTGAACTTGGATATGTACAGTATTTATATAGAGTGTATAAAATGTTTCAACTGTTGTATGAACACAAAGGGTAAGAAAACAAATTGTTTGTTTACTTTGGCCTCGATTATCCATTCTAGAAAGAAAATTCTTCCTTAGTCATTACTAATCAATATTTTAATTAATATTATAAGACAATCTACAAACACATGGATACATAACATTGTGTGGAAAATCTTTAGAGGAGTGCTCCATGGTTAAGAATTTAAATTGCTATCCAGCAGTTTTGGATCAGCTATAAACTTGAATGGATTTACGGATACCAAGTCTGTAATAAGAACTTCCTCTCCCAGGGCACAGAGAAATGTCATGTGGGGGTAATCAATTTCTTTTTCAATAAAGACCGGTCAATATTGAAAGACTGCTTATGGTATTTGAATACTTTTAAATCTCATTAAATCTGACTTTTCATATAAAGTTCCTTTTTTTTCTATCCCAGACATTGATAACATATTGCATAACCTGATAAAAATTTACTTTTTTTTTTGAAAGTGACAGGTGAAATTTGATCTTTTTTGTGTGCAAATGTTTGAGAGCTATGCTAAAGCACATTATTATCAAGAAATTCATCATCAGCTTTATAGGAGAATGGAATCTCTATCAATTCCTGACATGCCTGCATGCAAGAAATAGAAATGTAAAGAAATTACACATTTATTGGCCTCTCAAACATAGTTAAAAAAGAACTCCAAAGAGTCACACATATCAGGTGTGTTACCAGTGGGGTGATCCTTGGAGAAATGGTAAGATTTATGTTGACTGGATGGAATCAGTTCAAAATTGACAGCTAAATAGAAAAATAAAATCAGTGGACTGTTTGTTAACCTCTAACATCTGACCTCTGGAGGAAAATAGATAATTCACTTAATATTTTTATAGATCAATCTTCCAAAATTCAAATGTCTTAAATTCAACATACACTTTGCTGTGAGAATGTCTCTCAGAAGCCCTGCATCATCGCCTGGTTTCTGTGGTGTGTCTGAGAGGATTTCTGTAGGTGTATCAATCTGTATGCCGGCATGAAGAAGAAACCCAGATGTTTTAGTTTCCACAGAATGCAGATGTGATTCACCTTTAATAGTATCCACAGACTTGTCATGCAGTAAGGGCCCAGTCTTTTTAGTTTCCACTGATCTCATCTCAGTTAGTGCAGGTCTCCTTTTTCTGCTGCCTTGGACAATTCGAAGTCGCCTTTCAAACAAATCTTTTTTCTCTCTGAAGTCTTTCTCAGTCCCCACAGATTGAAATGAGATGCCAGAATTCAGAATTTGTTTTGATTTTATCTGTCTATTTTCCAGTGTACTCATTATGTCAGACATTGAAGATGACTTAGAATTTCTGCTGCGGGTTGTCATGGCATGTGTTCCATTAATTTTGCTTTTGGGAAACTCTGAGTTCTCCACAGTGGAAAGATCTCCAGTCTGATTTTCAAAATGATAAACATTTTCTGCTGGTGGCAAATTTTTGCATTTTTCACTGATACTTCTGACATCTGGCAAAGGAGCCATCTCTGTTTTTGATGTCTTTTTCACTAATGTAGGCTTATCATGTGCTTTATTGTCCTTGGATAAATCTTCTTCTTGACAACATGTTAGGGCTTTACTTGTTACCTTAGACTCTTCAAAATCAGAGTCAAGAATTTGTTTATTTTTCTCATCCCATGCCTCATCACCGATGCTTACAATATTTTGTCCATTAATTTCATCTAAGACTTTATTATCAAGATGTACATGTGCATTGTTCTGTTTATTTTCCTTTTTGAGGGCCTCTTCATCATGACACTCATCATTCTGTTCAGTTCCCCTATAAAAGGCCTCATCATCAAAATACACAATATTTTGGTCGTTTCTTTTATCAAAGACTTTGTTATTGAGACTTTCATATGTATTGTTCTGTTTACTTTTCCCTTTGAAGTCCTCTTCGTTACAACATCCATTTATGTTCAGTTTTGTTTCCCCATCTAAGGCCTCTTCATTAAGACATACAATGATCTGTTTATTTGCTTTCTTAGAAGAGTCCAATGAAACACCCCGAGTTTTTTGTGGTCTAATTTTCTTGTGTTCACTTTCATTTCTTTGTTCTATTGAAATGTGACTGACAGCAGAGTTTGGTTGATGTTTGTCTGATCTATCTGATGAGTTCTGATTCCCTTCTTTGACTTCGGATACATTCAGTTCATGTTCAGTTAATGGAAACAAATGAGGCTGACTTTCAAGTTTCATTCCTAAAATTTCTTGTACATCTCAAATACTTTTATGTACAACTACAGCCTTAAAATGATGTCTAATGCATACATGCTTACATATTGCTTGAGTGAAATTGTTTTAAAAAAGACATTATCATTAATACACTCATGTCTTCTGAATAACAATGTAATGACAGTTTTCTTACACTTTTTTTGCAAACTATTTCATCCCATGTTATTTTCGCCCCAACACAATTGTGTTAAAAGAGAGATAACTCTTTCTCTTACATTTTGCCCCATAGAATTTACAACGGCGAAAATAAAATGAGGGCAAATATTTCCCCGTATACAGTATTTTAAATTAATGAGAATCACAAAGATTCTCAGATACAGCTACATATATCTAGCAATAGACTATAAACATAAACATGTATATATAAGCCTAAACTCACCTGTTGGTTTCTCACTTTCCAGTCCTGAATCAGGGGAGACTGGCCTTACTTGCTTCTTAACTCTACATCAAATACACACAAAACTTTTCATTTCAACTGTTTCTCCTTTTTCTTTGCCAGAAAATTCCAGCAATGAAAGAAAAGCAAACACTCGGCATAAATATTAAAAGAAACTCCTACCTTTCCTTCTTTTTTGCCTGTAATTAAGAAAATAAACATCAAAAATATTGCTTGTGGTAATTTAGATCTTCAAATTTAAAATTACATCAGCCTCTATGAAAATAAATCCATAAATCATAATATGTAATAATATTAATAGAATTAATTAACTTAAAAAAGTAATTTCTTCTTCAAACTTCGTATAATTACCTCCTTCTTCTTAGGTGGACTCCAGAAATCTGTGCTGTGTTTGTCTGATTTCTTCACGGTGAATTTCTCAGGCTCCTACAAAGGTCATTACAGAAGAGAATGACAACAAATATAAATTAAAGATGTTAGACTTCCTGTCAGAGGAGTGTGTCTTCACTATCATAGACAAAAACAAGACATAATGACATAATTCATACTCACAGCCCAGAGGTAAACTCAAGTGATTTTAATTCAAATATTGATTCAAAGTCTGTTAGAAACACCTGGGTTATCAATTACTATGGATTAATTATTTTTGTGGCATTAAATTTTTGTGGGATTTTGTTGGTATCCTTAACCCAAAAATTAATAAATTAAATATCTCAAAGATTAATTTTCTTCCTAATTCATATTTTTCTCGTAATAAACAAAGTACTGTAAACCAACTATTACTCGCGTCATCTTTTATTTGCGTTTCGTTAGTTTGAAATAAATCCACAACTATTAATTTTCGTGACTAAGGAAACATTCTCAACAAATGCAAAGTAGAATAAATGGTTCGCTGCGATAAATATATGTGAGTTTAATTAGGTCGCAAAACTCGAGGATATTTCTCGCACAGGAATAAAAGTTGGTTTACAGTAATTGTAGATAGACATCTTTACATTTATGAGATACCCACATCCATTATTCACAAAGAACTGCAAACGATAGTATTGTTCTCCCACCTACCTCCAAGTCAATTTTCCAAAGTTAACACATTTGAAGGATTTTTCAAATTTATGTAGATATTTATATGAATTTTCATAAAACATTACTTCTTTGGGAAAACAAAGAGAGATAACTCTATAATTTTGGTAAAACTTGTGTTTTTCAACGGAAGACGGAAAATATTTTTAAAACATCTTCCCCCCCCCCCCTCGTGAAACAAAAATTCCTTTTTCTGGTAATATGGACTGTCATTTTACGGATTCATACAAAAGCTTTTTGTGTTTCACAGGGGGGGGGGGGGACATAAGTTTACAGACAAAAAAACTACAAAAATGCTGATTTTTTCACCAAATTCAAGGGTTTTACAACTAAAACCACTGTATTTTATTAATAATATATGTTTAATGTTATATGCGTAAAACATAAGAAATGATTTAAGGAACATTTATTCATATTTAAAAATATTTTAAAATGTGGTGATGCTTTAAAGCCCAATTTCAATGGAAAATATCGTCTACCCCTCTTATTTAAAGAGCTGGAATTAGGGGTAATTAACTATTTAACACTGGTATTAAAATTATCATTCAATTACCATTGAACTGTTCTTTGCATTCAACAAAGATTTTAAGGCCAAATTGCCATTAGTATTGAATTAAATGGGTGTAAAATGTAGGCGGGAATCAAGAGTTAGCGTGCGTAGTTCTTTTGTGTAAATCTCAAAGAATATTGATCTATGGGTTATACATGTATCTTTATTAACTAGAAGTTTGCTCAACAAATTATCCCTCCACAGACCTGTAAATTTTAAGCAGTCTTAGAAAATTGCCCCCTCCCCCTAAATTAAATTGACTGCAAGTATTCAATGACTGCATACAACTTTCAAATCCCTTATGAATAAAAGAACTCAAATCAACATGTTAGTGACAGTTAGTGAATACAAAATTTACCCCCCCCCCCCCCCCCCCCCAAAAAAAAAAATAACATAATTTAGAACAGAATTATTGTGGGAAGATAGGCAGCCTACTTTCCAGTTTCCTTCATGATGCTTAAATTCCTTGAATTCTGTGAGTTTCTTTTCACTCTTTTTGACCTGGAAGCCACTTCCTTTAGGCAGGTCATAGTGTCTCTCAGTACTGAATGGGGAATGTGAATCAATTTGTCGATTTTTTTGATGCTTTATCTTGAACGGTGGTGGAGCTGAAAAATATATTTTAAAAAATGGTCAGTTAGAACTTATTCTCTACCTTATGACTTTTTCAAAATGGAGTAAGACATACAGATTATTTCTAATTCTTAAAAAAAACAGCATTCAAAAGAATTACAACTATTATTGTATTCAGAATTGCATAAAATCACATTCTATTTACATTTTCTGCAAAAAAACATACAAAGAGTTGAGTTAGAATATGTTCAGACCATCCCAAGGTAGAAAACATACATGGAGACAAAGCATGCAAAGATTCAGGTGTAAAACCATTATTTTAGATGATGTGATTATTTTACAGTGTTTGTGGTAGAAATTGTGTAGATATTACAAAGATTTGTTTATTATCATTCACGTAATATGTGTCCCCAATTTCCAAAGACAGAGCTGTGAAATTCATTTACTTGACGTGTAAGTTTTTTGGGGGGGGGGGGGGGGGGGTTTGCTAAAATTGTTCACTTCTTTTTGAACATGGCAATATGGATTAAAAATTGAATAAAAATTTCAAAAGGGTTACATTATCAAAGAAAGATAACTCCATCAGTGACTGATTTTTCTGTACAATTTTTGACTGCATGTGAACAATTTTAACATAGATGTGTTAAACAACTGTGTGCTGAATACAACAATCTATTACTTGGACTTCTACTTGGTGAACTGCATTCTACAAATCAAAACATGTTCAAATTAAGAACCAAGCAATAAGCATATTGAATAGGTTGATCTTGTGAACGTTTTGGAACACTTCTAAAGGGGGGGGGGGGGGGGGGGCTGAAAAAATTACATTTAACGTTGCATTTAAACACAACTAACAAATGCCTTCTAGTAATAGTAAACAGTTGAAAGTACACAACTGCATAACACAGATGTTTAATAATTCATATTTCAGTGAATATAGGTGGCTGTGATTGCCTTTACTTATAGTTTAAGTATACAGACCTAAATTGTATACATGAGCAGGATGCTTACAACAACCAATATAATGTTAGTTATACAGTATGGTTAACTGACATCTATACAGTGGTTGCCATTATACAGATATAATTATTATGATTAACTGACAGTTATTGACACTAAACACTTATAATTTTATGATTAACTGACCTTTATACAATGGTTGCCATTTTACAGTTATTATTATTATGATTAACTCACCATTATACAGTGATTGATGCTAAACACTTATAATTTTAAGATTAACTGACCTTTATACAGTGGTTTCCTGCGTCGACTGCTGTATGGGCTGTATGGACTACTCCCGCTTTTTTCACTCTTGTCTTCTGGTCTGTCTCGTTTATCTAATGAAAGCAATCAAAGGAACATCAATTCAAGCAGATGCAACCTTGCAAGACTGTATAAGCTCAGATTAGGTGTATTCACATTTGTAACTCATTCACATTGACACCAATCAGAAAATAACATAATTCTTTTTGAACACACATACACATGGGCTTCAAGCAAGCTTATATATATAAGCAAATTTAGATTTTGGTGTGAACTCACTAAATTCAAGAGGCACAGTATTTATGGCTTACCCTTATTTTTTTAATATATTTCTTTTTTTTTTTTGGGGGGGGGGGGGGGGCAGGGGTGCTTGTACTTGTTTCATTTAATTGATATACATGTATTTTGAAAACAATTTTTGTGGTACAGTTTGGTGATTTGTTGTTCAGAAATACTTATAAATCCATTGAAATATTTACAATAACATGAGAAAAGGTGTCAACAAGGCATGTTCCTAAATTACAATTTGATGGATTCACTAATTACCCACCAGATGTGTCTCCTGTTGAGTGAGGTGTTGTGCCCAGATTTGAGTGAGGTGTTGTGCCCAGTCTTGAGTGAGGTGTTGTGCCCAGTCCTGAGTTAGGTGTTGTGCCCAGTTTACTTGACTTCTGACTATCCTTACCGGTTGTACCACTGGTGTAGGATTTATCTCTCCTTTTAGTGGAGCTTTTCATTGTATCATCATCTTCCCCTTAAATAAAATGTACTTTATATCTACATGTATTATAGCAATATGTACATGTATCTCAAATAAAACATACAAAAATAAAATGTACAGGTAGATTTTCTTCTTCAAAATAATTGATGCCACATTTCAAAGCATAACCTTTGTCATGGTCATGACCTAATTAAAATAACATCTAAACAAGAGGCCCAAGGGCCACATCGCTCACCTGAGCACTGTGGCTAGGAAAAAAGGAAAAATCAGTTAAGTATTGAAAAGCTTAAATGCATAAGTGGTCCCAACCTACCCCAAAAAAGGGAGTGGGGGGGGGAGGGGGGGTCATGATTTGAACAAACTTGAATCTACACTATCTGAGGATGCTTCCGTATAAATATGACAAACCGTGGCTTTGCTGTTCTTGAGATTTTTAAAGATTTTTCCTATATATTCCTATGTAAAACTTTGATCGTTCATTGTGGCCCCACCCTACCCCTGGGGGTCTTGATTTGAACAAACTTGAATCTACACCACCTGAGGATGCTTCCACATGAATATGACCAATCATAGCTTTGCTGTTCTTGAGAAGAAGATTTTTGAAGATTTTTCCTATATATTCCTATGTAAAACTTTGATCGTCCAATGTGGCCCCACCCTACCCCTAAAAAGGGAGTGGGGGGGGGGGTCATGATTTGAACAAACTTGAATCTACACTATCTGAGGATGCTTCGGTATAATATGACAAACCGTGGCTTTGCTATTCTTGAGATTTTTAAAGATTTTTCCTATATATTCCTATGTAAAAATTTGATCGTTCATTGAAGCCCCACCCTACCCCCGGGGGTCTTGATTTGAACAAACTTGAATCTACACCACCTGAGGATGCTTCCACATAAATATGACCAATCATAGCTTTGCTGTTCTTGAGAAGAAGATTTTTGAAGATTTTTCCTATATATTCCTATGTAAAACTTTGATCGTCCAATGTGGAGCCAACCTATCCCCGGGGGTCATAATTTGAACAAACTTGAATCTACACCACCTGAGGATGCTTCCATATAAATATGACCAATCATAGCTTTGCTGTTCTTGAGAAGAAGATTTTTGAAGTTTTTTCCTGTATATTCCTATGTAAAACTTTGATCGTCCAATGTGGCCCCACCCTACCCCCGGGGGTCATGATTTGTACAAACTTGAATCTACAGCACCTAAGGATGCTTCCAAATAAATATGACCAATCATAGCTTTGCTGTTCTTGAGAAGAAGATTTTTGAAGATTTTTCCTATATATTCCTATGTAAAACTTTGATCGTCCATTGTGGCCTCACCCTATCCCCGGGGGGTCATGATTTGAACAAACTTGAATCTACACTACCTGACAATAATTCCACATGAGTTTCATCTTTCCTGGCCCACTGGTTCTTGAGAAGAAGATTTTTCAATAATGCCATTAATTTTTTGCTATTCCGTAATTATCTCCCCTTGGAGAGGGCGTGGCCCTTCATTTGAACAAACTTGAAACCCCTTCACTCAAGGATACTTTGTGCCAAGTTTGATTGAAATTGGCCCAGTAGTTCTGGAGAAGAAAATGAAAATGTGAAAAGTTTACGACAACAACGACGCCGACAACGACGATAGACAACGGACAAATTTTGATCAGAAAAGCTCACTTGAGCCTTCGGCTCAGGTGAGCTAAAAATCTAAAGATGTACTAAAACCAATGTTATAACATTTGAATTTGATTTGATTCTATGTAGTAAAAATATATTCCTTACATATGAATTTACATGATTTATACATCACCACCTTAAAGATTGGTCTTGACAGTAATGAATAAGAGTTGTCTCCCATCCTACATTTCTCCTGAATTTGACTATAGTGAATTTGCTGTGTAGCAAAAAACTTTTAAGTTGCTCTAGAACATATATTTTCCAGGATTTTCCATTACTTAGAAAATTAAATGCATTGTTATGTACCATGCATTACATTTTATGTAAACATGATACTGAGGAACAAAGAAACAGTGTTACAAAGTGGAACAGATGTAGGTGATATGACTGTTAAACCCACTCACAAATCCATGTTCTGTACAACTACTTAAGCTAACAATAATGCACTCTAGCAAAGTTTTTGGTTTTTTTTTTGCAGAGGATAAAAGGTAAGTCCTCTTAATAAAACTGTGTATTCACTTATTCTTTGGGTGTAGACTCTGAATATACAATAAAAATGGCATCAAAAATGAAACCTTTTTTAAAAATACATGAAAAAGACGTACTGTGGAATCATTTTTGTTCGTGGGGTAAATGTTCACGGGTAACCAAAGATTTCCTGGTTCATGGGGATGTAATTTCATGGGTAACTTACATGTTTTATTAAGATGTTCTCAATGTACATGTGTATCAATATCCATGGGGATGTAACTTCATAAGTAAGGGTTTATCCACAAAATCCACGAACGCCGATCCTCCATGAACAATGATAATTCCACAGTATGTATTAAACTTACCTTCACTATCAGCATCATTATCAGTCTGATTCTGAACAGGATCCTCCAGTTCATGTTCACTTCTCACTGAACCACTGCCGTCCCTATCAGAGTGTTCTGACCTCTGATCCTGAACATCAAGCTGCTGGCTCCCCTGGTCTGTGGAGCTGTCTTTATAATCTTGTTTGCCCTGGGACTCCATACGAATGGTGATGTCTTCAGAACCTCTTGTTGTATGACTCTCTCCTCTGAATAAATTTTCATCTATTAACTCTTTGTTCAAAGAAGTGGGATCTGTCCAAGGAGACATGGCATCCATGTTTTCTTCTCTTAACCTGCAAGAAGGACTTTAATTAAAAAGACATATTCATAAGACATAACATCCAAAGTTTTCAGCTGCCTGCTTTTAATAACTTTTAAATAAAAAATAGTTGCTTCTGTTTTTTCCCCTGTTTTGTCTGCACTTTATGTAAAATATAATGATGTCTGGAACTCTATAAATATAACATAAAACTTTTCTAATCCACACACCACTGGTTTCAAAGAAAAATTGGCCGGATTAAACAACATTTTGGATTAGACAACATTTTAAACAACTGAATTTATTGAGAGGGATTTCAAAGTTTACATCGTGTTAGGAAAGATTTCAAAACACACAACATCTGGATTAGACAAGTTTCACTGTATAGAATATTTAGACCAAGAAGGGGAGGTAACCTGTCATTGTTTTTGTTCTGGCCCCTCTCCCTGTCATCTATTAATGGTTCCTCCCTCATCATGGCCCACTGCTTCACGATCTCCTCCTGTGTCCCCACACTGTCCTCCTCAATGTGCTCCACCACAGCTTGATGACCATAGTCTATAAAAGTTACAAAATATTGATAAATTTTACCAAGTGCCTGAAAAACACCAGTCCTATACAATTATTTTTAATTTTAACTTGGTTTAACTAGGTTTGTCTTGAAAAATTAACCAAAACAAGCCTTACAGACCTGTCAAATATACTGCTTCTGAATGCGTAGGTTCACATTTTGCACCACAAATAACAAAAGAAAGATGGCTAGATTTTGATCTACTGTAATAGTGACTATGTACATTAAATATGTTCTAAGATGATAAATTTGATTAGTTTCATATTAACTGTCTACAAGATTAGGTTGCTTAAAAAAATACAAAAAGCTGGACACTTCTATTATCAGCTCATACACCTAGAGTAAAGAGAGATTTTCAGAATGTAGAATCACAGTTTTATTAAAGAGACAGAACCAGAGTTCTCATCTTCCATGACCTTGAATAGGACATCGACCCCATAGCATTTCCATTTTTTTCCAAGATATATTGTAATACAAGAAATGTTTTTGTGGGTAAAAGAATATAGCGGTACCTCCACTTTGAGACATGTTTATTGCCATACATGAATTCCCTTTCTGGTCTGCAGGTGGCAAAAACATGCCAATACATTTGTATAATAACTACTATTGTATCAACTAATGGAAGCATTTTAATACTGAACAAAAGAGGAATAAACTACTGTCATCCTGAGGTGTATAATAACACATATATACAGAGATTCTAATTACCGCTGGGGGCCTTTTGATTAAACAACTGATAGCCTCTGGTGGCTTCATTCATCTTCTCTGCAACTTCTACATCTTCATCAGCTTTGTTTTCTGAGCCATTTTCATGCTCTGAATAAAATTTTATATTTCAACAAGAGTACAAACATAGCACAAAATAGTCTGAATGTAACAATTCAAACATAGCACAACATGGTCTGAATGTAATAGCCCATTTTAATTGATTAATAACAATATATATCATTTTAATTCTACAATTTTTTTTTTAAATACTGTCACTACTCTTCAATGTCATTAGTATATAGATATTTTCTTGGACTTCAGTAATTTTTTTCTTATCTCTTTTTTCTTCATAAGTTATAATTTTGTTCCTATGCATAATCAATAGCATTATTAGCAACTTTTAATACTGCCATCATATTCAAAATGACTTCATTAGGATTGATTGTATTTCTCAGTCAGATGAATGGCCTAGATTAAGATTAATGAGAATACCATCCATAGCTACATATAGATCAATAATACTGATCAATGGCTCAGATCTATTACCTTGGATGAGATGTTTCAAAGCCAGTTCGGGAAAGGCAAGTTTCCAGTTGGACGGATTTTTGTCAGGTCTTTCTCTGATTGGATGGTCATGTTTATGGTAGGTAAATCCCCCACCGGTCTTCATGATGCGGTCAATGTGATAACTTAAAGAAAAACGGGAAAAAGACATACAGTCAAACCTTGATATCTTGGACTTGAAGGGACCAAGACAAAAACTTAGAGATATCCAAGAATTTGAGATATCAAGGGTAAAATACTTTAAGAAAAAGTGGTTGGGACTTACAAATCACTTTGACATATCCATGGTATTCAAGATATCAACTTTAGCAACTATACATATAAAGATGAAATGTGCACATAAATTCCAAAATTCCGATGTGACCAAAAACAAACCCAACCAAAAAACATATATATATGAATATATATGTATATATATATATATATATATATATATATATATATATATATATATATATATATATATATATATATATATATATATATATATATATATACAGACACTCTCACAAATTTTTATTTTTAATCCACAATAATTTTTAATTTTAAAAATATCTTTTCAATAAAGGATTTCATGTATATATTTAGTGTGTTTCCCTTATTTCAGTAGGGACATTTCTATAAAATGCTGTAAAAATGTCAATACTCTACTTTTCTATTAGTCTTAATGATTCCCAATTCAACAACTGATTATCATTTATAAAACATTTTGTAATTTTCTGACACAAAGTGAAATTGATCTTTTGTACAAGATAACTAAACTTTTGACCTTTGAACACAATAACCTAACCATCCAATTATAAAGCAAACACAGGAAACCTCTCATAAAAGTATTTAATCACAAGGTATTGAAGAAATTTACCAGTTTGTTCCATTTCAATGCATTTTCCCCTAATATTAGGTGATGAACACAATTCCAAAATGATATTTAAAAAAAAATCTGATTTTCCACATCACTTAGTTTTCACATTTTTTTTGTACGGTACATGTATTTTAAACTAAAATGTTCCAAGGAACGCATGTTCGCCTTCTGTAGCATCATTAAAGACATAAATAAAACTACAGGGTGGTCATCTATTTTTTAAATATTATACTAGCATTATAGTTAAAGCAAAGAAAAAATCCATGATAATTCATGGTAAATGGTATAAATTCAAGCTAAAATGAATAATCAAACTAAATTAAAATAACCATCCATTCATACGAGATTATTTCAACAATCTCTGAGGTTCACAAGTCAGTATACCGATCCTGAATTAACTCTACAATGGAAACATCACACAAGATTTTCCTTCAAGTCAAGAAGAACACTGGCCTTTCCTGTCAAGTCGCGAAAATTTTATTATTGGTAGAAAAAAATTATTAACACAAATTTAATTCAATAATTCCCAAGATCACAATCAAAAGTTGGTAAATTGCTCCTGTTTTTTCAAAGACAACTAATGGAACAATAGGAAAATACATGGCCTTTTCCATCAAGTCAAGAAAAACTGGAGGAGGCCGAGTGATGTTTGATTGCTAACAGAATGTATTTAAATTTCAGTTTGACCTGTGATTAAAGTCATTAATACATTTGAGAGAAAATGTCAGTAGGTTATAAACATGTTTTTAAATGCTAGTTAACAAAGCCATACTTCTAAAAATTAATTACAAAACAACAGTTCAGAGTATTCTTGAAAATAGGCCAAATGCCAAGGTCAGGTGGACTGTAGCACTGTTATTTTTCAACATGTTTTATAAAAAGGCAGTGCAGTGCTTGTCAAATAGCACAAACTTACCTCTAAAAAGTCAAAGAATATGTGTATATCGGCACTATGGTATATTTTGAAAAGTAGGTCAAAGGTCAAGTTTGAAGGTCACAAGGTCAGTCACCCTGGTATTTTACAAAAGCCATTCTTCCAAGCAATACATGAGCCAAATATCAAATCCCTACCTTCAACAGTTTTCAAGATATAGTGTGACAGATGATGGACGGACGGACAGACAGACTGTGGGTAAAGTGATCCCTAAGTGTCACTCTGCTCTGCAGGTGATGCAAAAGTTTATTAAATGAAAGAATTCCATCTGACTAGTGAAATCATTCCATTAATTTTGGAATCCACTCAAATATGGGCAGAAGATGGACATGACAAGCACTATATGCCCTTGCCATATATAATGAGGAATTTATTAAATACAATTTGAGACTAAGATTTCCATGAAATCAAAATGTACCAAAAGAATATCTGAGATTGTATTTAAATGCTTGACTGTAGGTGCAATCCAGTTTCTCTGGATTATAGTTTACATTACAAAACTTACTGTGGAGCAGAGCTGCGTTCACAACCATAGCACAGACCCGACCTCCGACACCCCATACAGAAACCAGGAAAATTGTAAACTCTCTCCCGTTTGTCTGTCTGTGCATAGTAGCGCTGTTGGACCAAGGCCTGATGAACAATCTGGAAGTATTTCTTGGGCTCTGCCAGGAGGTCATGATGAAGAAAGGACAAAGAAGGCACTCTTGGGAGCTGGTTTAAGCTTTTTAAAAAATATAAACGTTGTATAAATTTCATTTTTACAATTCTGAAGTCTTATTTTAGGTTTTCTTACACATTATTTGAGTTAATGTTTAGTGAATGAATGTCAAATTCTCTTACATTGTCAAGTTATTAAATTTGAAAAGTATTTTGCATTATTATATGCTCTTTTTAATTTGAAATAAAAAGTAAATCAAATACACATCTTAAAAATTTTTGCTTGTTATTTTGAGGTTCAAAAAAGCTTGTATGCAAAAAAGAAAAGAATGAATAAAAGTGTTATACCTCTCTGCAACAAATGCTACATCATTAACATCAATTTCCTGTGAAAAAAACAAAAAAGAATTGATTAAACAAACCCATTAAAGAGATAGGATTACAAACAAGAGAAGATATAATTATCACCATTGCCAGAAAAGTATCAGAAAGAGAATAAGAAGGTGCAATATAATTAACACTTTTGAGAAGTCCAAAGGGGGTAAGGTATACAATACTCTATAAATACACACTTTTTCAGTTATTCTACAGATGAATCAAGGCCTCTCGATACAAACTTATAAGTGCCAATTCAGAGAGGAAATTGTTATTTATAATATTTCAGGTACACCCGGTGCTGTAACAATCATCAACCAATTCAGTATTTACATAAACCAGAAGTCTCTGATGAGACTGTAGCTCTAATGGTTTTGACTTAAAACAAAGGAAGAGAAAAGTAGCAGTTTGACTTGAAACTATGCAACAGCACTAATAAAAGAGAATTATATATCTTAGTGTTGTCTACTTGTCTGCCACGTTATATTGAAATCAGACCAAAACTGTACAAGAAGTAGCATTTTGAAAGTATTTCACAGAAATTTTTATTTTTAGTAACCATGGCAACATAGTTCATTGAAGAAAAAAAAAAATGATACACTAGAGACTGAAGACTAGAGACTAGAGGGCCATGATCCTCAGTGTTCACTTAGTTACATATTTCTCTTCCTACCAAACTATATGAAGATGAATTTATCTCCTTATTGTAACCATAAACCTGAAGCACATTTTCTACAACTCTACAATGTAGTGCAGCACATTCAATTTTGATATCAAATTTACAAACTAGCCTTCATGTTCTTCAAGAAGTTGATCTACATACATGTAAAATTTTGCCTCAAAATATCAAGGGGCCGTGATTTGCAAAAGCTTTAATGTGCAATTATGAGCATGGTTGAAAATTAAAACAAGAAATAAGGAGTATTTAATCATTACTTTAAAAAAATATTTCTATTTAATCTTTTTGTATATTACCAATGATTACTAAATATATATTATTATATATAAAATATTTTATACTGTAAAAGCAGAAATATTCGTTGTGGATTTAATTTTGTTTATTTTGTTGTTAACAATTATCAATGAAATTAAATCCCACATAAAATTTTTATATGACTATATATAGAATAGGGTTACTCTCGAAACAACAAAATTTAATACCCATGAAACCTTCCTAGATGACAAAACAACGAAATTTTACCCCCACAAAAATTTGTGTTTCTACAGTATAATAATTAACCTCTCTGATGCTTAGGATCATGCCTTAATTGATTGAAGAAATTTCTTGGATGCTTTGGACATAAATAAATATGAGGATGCCCATATTTGGCTAAGTCATGCCCTATAACCTTCATCTTAGGAAAACACTTATATCAAATTTAAACAATAAAAAATTAATCTTGATGAATAAAACATAGTTTTCATGTTCTTTTTCATACAACATGTACACATTTAAATAATTTTCTATACCATTAATAATGAAAAAGTGTTCAAAAGCAACATTGTTTAAGCTATCCTTTTTCGAATCCCTTTTTAATAGTCCAGAGCAGTGTTTGAAATTAGCGTCAGCCCATCGGCCCTGTGCAGACGTACAAATGGAAGGACTCACGAATAGTATGACTAAATGGGTCCTTGAAATAATTTTGGGCCGACGATGATTTGCCGGGATACAAGTTAACGTCAATCACATCTTTTCGGACCTTTCCAGCAAGCTTGGAAAAATACACCACTGTTTTTCTTTACCGCTTTTTGGAAAGCCTAAGAAGTTGCAATTGAAGTTAATGTATATTGGTTTATGCATTTACATTAACTTTTATATCTTTCCTGCATTTTAATTGAATATTTTAAACAAATTAACCAATGAGCGTCTTTAAAAGAAATTGGACTTAAGATGGCACGCGCGGGTAAAACTTGTTATTTTCATCAAGATCCTATCAATTCTTCTTTTTGTATGCAATTTAATTAAATACTGAAGATTTTATTTTTTTCTGTGTGGAATAAATTTCGCTATATGTATGCAATTACAAACTTTCCACGGAAATTTACATTGTCCAAGTATACTTTAAGGTACATTTCATCAACATACTGTGGCAATCTAAGAAACCTGCGTAATTTTCTACCTGCGGATTTTAAGAACAGAAATTGTAATTCCAAGGAAAAGTATGTTTACAGTAATATAAACACATTTTAAACTCATTAGGTGTTATATTTATGACTTAGTAAGACTGTGTGACGTTCAATTTTTTCTGTTTCATATTATTAATACATTTTGGCCTACGCTGCCTTGGAAGGACTCGTGTAGTCCCTTTATCTGTAGGTCCTTTGAATTCTAAATTTCGAACACTGGTCCAGAGTACAAATATGCATGGTCACATCCTTGAGACATTCTGTATATACATGTATATATTTTTTTAAAACTGTGGCCGTCAAAGCACCTGACTGGAGATGCGGAGGGATCGAGTTCTGGTCTAGCTGGTACATCGCATTTTCCTCCTCTCCCATTAATGTATTTGTGAAACACTCTATTCAAATATAGCTTTATCAAGCTATTTTAAATAGCTTAATAAAGCTATATGGGTATTTCAAACATTATAGCTAAATTAAGAGATTGTGCTGGACCTGCAAACATGTTAAAGTAAACATAAATCAAGACTATTGTTGCTTGTAAAAATGCTTGTAAAAATTTAAAAGTAAAAACTTTGTTTGAGACATATTTTTCTTATTTCGTAATTCGTATTTTAAATCCAACTGCAAAAAAAAAAAAAAAAAAAAAAAAAAAAAAAAAAAACCAGAAACATCTTTAAATAAGGCCTTGGGATCGTTTCATAGTTTCATAGGAACTCTTCAACCTCTCCCCCTCCTGTGAAAATTCATTCAAGCGGTTGATGATTTAACTTTTAACATAGTACAGTCCATCCACTCCTTCCTTTCTATCAGTACTGATAGTTACAGCCTGATTTCTTAAAATCTGTCTTTTAAAAATTTAATTATTTTTATCAGACCTGAAAACTTTTTCGAAGTTTCCCTCTCTCCGTGTCAAAACCGGATAATTATAAATCTACGCAATTCCGAAGTCTATACGTGCAGTATATATATTTCCGGTTGTAATATTCTTGTTCCATTGAAGCCTGCTCATTATATGGTAAAGTGACGTTTAGATTTCCACTGAGATATTCATTTGCACGACTATATCTAATAGGAGAACACTGTAACCAAATTTTACATTTTGAGTTAGCGAAAGTTCTAATTTTTTGTGTTCACAATAAGATGGCCACACTGCATGCAGCTTGCTTTTTGGGGGAACTTTTTTTTTAACCGTTTACAATTGTTCACAAATTAGTTTTTAATGATTTATAAAACGAAGTAACCTCACTTTTTTCTTCCCTTTTTTTTTTTTGGGGGGGGGGGGAGTCTTTTAATCGTAGACCGATATAGATTTATAAGTCTTTATAACTAAAACATTCGTGCAAATGTTTAATTGTAGCAATATTTTTCCTTAGAAAATTGTCCTTTTGATGGCAGAGGTTAATGGACATACACCATTTCTTAATTTTCTTTTGTTTCTTAGTTTGTGGCCACGAAATAAAAAAGTGGCATTTGAATAGAAATTCGAAGACACACAACACAAAAATTGATAAAGTTTTAACTGAAGCTTTGTTTTTGATAACGAATGCAACTGATAAGATTATCGAACGATATTGCAAGAGTTATTTAATACTGCTGATCCTTTCATCTTTTCCAGCCGGACGCTCTACTTCTTTAAATGAAAGAAAAAAGATATACACAGTCTTACCCTGTACTGTATTCAATCTTTAACATGTTTTATTGATAGGCCTATGTGGATGGGTATTTAACCGATTTGTTTAATAAAGCTTTTAGATTGTGTAGTTCATGCACAGAGCTTTGCAAACATTAAATATTAAATGATATTTATACAAACAAACAAATGGATAGAGGATTCATTTTAATACCACTTTGTATACCATATTTATACACTGGTGTGTTATAATGTAGTTGAAGAGTTCATGATGAACTTGACACACTTTATAACAAGGGTGTTCCTCAGTGATATTCAAAGAATTATATATTATGATTTACTCACCGGTCTAAATCGACTAAAGCATATTTCTATTATAAATAGAGAAAAAACTTTTAACTGCCCTTTTTTCACAAAGAAGATGGAAGACATTTTTCATTTATAACGATGTTTACATTAAGAAATCCCTTATAAAGATATTTGCGATAGAGTCATTGCTTTCAAAAAGCCAAACACTATGTATACAATCGCAAAGGTTTCGTCATTAAATTTCCCTTTAAATGAGTTCATTTTGGGGTCCATGGTCCACCCAAAAGTTATTAAGTTTATTCTGCAGTCAATTTCTTTCGTAGAGAATATGCGCTTGCACAATAAAACCCACAAGAGTCACGTCTGGCGATTGTGGTATTTAGTGTACACTCTTATTTGCGCTTTGGGGCACCACGAATAAAGGGGACAGATAAAACAGTTTCGTATAGTACAATAATGTACAATAATAGAAACAATATATATAATTTATTGATTACCTATGTGTGTGTGTGTGTGAGAGAGAGAGAGAGAGAGAGAGAGAGAGAGAGAGAGAGAGAGAGATTCTTCAATTTGATTAGTTTGTTGATTTCATCAGTATTATAAACATGGAAATAAATAGGAAATTAATGTACTTGTAGTCGAAAGCATTACTGGACTTTCTGTTCATGTCACAATTACAGAATACAAACACCATAAAAAGATGTGGTTGCTAACACCACACATACATATGTTGTTTAATGATATAAGTATATACTTACACTAAAACGTGGATGTGGTAAACTTCTGGACACCTCTTGCTCTTGCAGAGATTTTAATTTTAGCCTAGCCCGGGTGTTGGCTAGGGGTGGGGCTGCCCGGGAGTAGTCTGGTCTGGCGGGATTGGGGGCTTTGGGGAGGCGCCATTCCTCTGGAAGCACAGCTTCGTGAGAATTTTTCACATTCCACTCCGCTCTGTAGATTGCCTCTTGTAAGTAGGTAAAAGTATCCAGTTTATTTCCCAAGCTGTCCCTCAGGACAATCCGAGGAAACCCTCTTTCCGATTTTCCGTTTCGTTCTGACCGTGACGGTGGTAATCGAGATGCAGGGGAAGTAGCCCATGGACTATCCTTTCTAAGGAGGGGGAGTTCAACACTCGGAGAAAACATACCACTAAATCCACTGTAATCTTATGCAAGAGGACTGCTGATATACATATTTTAATCTTTACAGTCTCTCGTACTCTTTTATTAAATCTTCCGATGCAAGTGCATGCGCCGAGGAAATTTTACTGATTAAGCGGATGACAACCAACCGGTAAAAAACGATTAGGGTTTTAAAGCAAAATTCTTTTCAGGTAATACACAATATAAATAATTGAAAAATCTCTGGAAAATCAATTCCGGTGCGTCGTGAGCACAACTCGGAGATTGGACTTCGTATGTTTGCAGGGAGGGCTGTAGCGATGTTGTTTTTACCTGTATACGTGTATTTTTCCTGTTAATTATAAGTAATCTATTGGCCCCCTGCAGTCACTAATAAACCTGGAATAAAATTGACAATATAAACCGACAAGACGAAAAGTAATTATAATGAGAGAATAAAGACTTAACCTTGTTAAAAGTACCCAGAGCCAATCAATATATGAATAATAATTATGTTGCTGAAAGTACACATACTATCTTTTAATTAACCTTTATAAGGTGAAGAGATATTGGTGTCCTTTACACAGTGGGCTCTAATGGTCTGCAAAAATCAACTCGTTCTGCAGCCCCCCCCCCCCCCAATTTAACCATATACATTGAAAGTGTTGATTGTATTGTGTTGTATTGTGCTAGGCCAATAAATTCTAAGGTACATACCGTGTACTAGTATGTTTGATTACGAATCGATTAAATGATGGATTGGCATCATTTACCATACAGTATCAGATCAAATCTTTAGCGGATTCTCTTTAAGTATAGTTAATAATTAACATGATGATATAGACACACTTCCACAATATCATTAATATAAATCGGTGTTTGAGATGTGTCGTCGTCAGCTTTGGAACTTTCGTTACAAAATACATCGTAGGCGTTGGCAATGAAAAGCACTGTAAGAGTATACACTAAACTGCACTTTGCAAATTTACTTTCATTTGATATGCTTACCTTTAAAGATGTTTTCTAATAAATCTCTTGCATCAACAGTCAGGACCATCGATCAATTCATACAATTTTTTAAATATGATAAATTAATGCCGTGTAGCCAGGTGCGAAAAGTAAACACATGTATACATTGACTAGTCTGCAGCGACTCTCAGTCTAACATTGAATTTATCTGTCGAATTTTATTGAACAGCACACTCAAACTGTCAAAAATTCGATAACTTAATAATAAACATATCTAATCTTTCGATGGCCATTTTGAGGACAACCCATCCTGTGTGCGTAGTTACTTTATTCTATTGTACAAACACGCCATAAAAAGACGGGCATCCGAGGAAAGAATTGCAAAATATTTGTTGATGTAGTCTGTAAATTGAAGCAGATAATTTTGATTACTCGATTTATACATGTAGTATTCTAATGTTTATATGATGTTGTATTTGGATTATATGTAGTGAATTTAAAAAGCTCTTTAAATAATGTAATGAAGCATTGAAATTATAAATGTCAATTGTCATCATAAATTATCTGCTTGAAAAAAATCTTATGTGCTTTTATATACAGTGTGCATAGATTATGATGAATCTTATATTGGCAAATGCTACCTCCACCCACTTCAGGGATTTTTATGCATTACATTAGCAAATACAAGAGTCAAGACTGTCCTGAAATAGAGGAGAAGGAATATGCTTTCAATATTCGAAAATATACTTGTATGCCACACACATCCTCTCTCTCTCATACAAACACACCACCTTCAAAGAACAAGGAATTAACATATCAGACCTGTAGAACGCGGGGGAGGGGTGGGGGCGCCACATTTTTTCTGAGTATAGTATTTTATAGTATATAGTAACTTTTAATTTGCATGCTGCCCCCCGCCCTACTTTTTGTTGCTATAAGGTCAATCAGTGGCAAATTCCAGATTTGGAAAAACAAATGTACCAGAAAGTATGAGAAAGATCCTAACCCCTCCCCACCCCATCCACGAAATAGGATTTTCGAGTTTGTATCGTTAAATATTTTTTTTTTACTTGTCAGATATTTTTTTGGAGGTAATGGGATAGCCCTTTTAAAATCGTTGCTACGGGCCTGCATATATTTAGGGCCTTTTGGTTTAATTAAGGCCTTTTGAAACCCTTTTTAGTTCACAGTTAGAATATTGCATTTAAGTAAAAAAATCAGTATACAATGAAAGTTAAGAGAGACTGACGACTAACTTTTATTGATCAGCAAAAGACCATTTAAGTCTTACACTTAGGATAGCCAATAACAAAAGTCCTCTTCTCCTATCGTCACGACATAGGAGAAAGGGGGGGGGGTATTCATATGAACTGTAGAACGGTACGGGATTTTGTTTATCCTCAAGCATACCTACTTTAAATGCAGTAAATTATAAAATAAAATTGAATTCCAGTGACTTTTAAGAAATAATTACTCAAAAAGTGTGCTTTTACAGTCATTCTACAAAATCGTGACCTGAAAGCAATTTTTATTTTAATTTAATTCTAAATTTCTAGCAAATATTGCATCTTGAAAATGTCAGTTTCTTCAGGAAATTATGTAATTATATATGTAATTGATTCTAGTTGCGAATCAGATAAGAACATTAGTTTTTCGATATTACACAAAGAACTTGTTTCTTTCAAGAATTTAACTTCCATATTAAACGGTAATCTAGGATTTTATTTGTTCAAAACCAAGAGAGAGAGAGAGAGAGAGAGAGCGAGGGAGAGAGGGGGAACAAACAAACAAACAAAACAAAAATAATTGACATGCTGGGGGGAAAATACTTCATGTATATATATAAACTGCATGAAGGGACGAGATGGGAACAGAAATTCGCTCTCATTTTCGACAACAGGATTTTTGAGTACAACAACGTACGCGGGTTCTACTATTTTTTTTTCGGGGGGGGGGGGGGTTCAATGAAATTTCCACATTGAATTAATAACAGCAAAAAATAATTATCAGACCCCATCCCCCCTCCCCGGACCACGTACTATGGGTTTGATTAGAAAGCAGAAAAAAAATGAAAAGTATTGATTGTCAAAAATTTTAATGAGTATGGCATTCCTTTATATTGATATGACGTAAGGCAAACACGTGCAAGGCTGGAAACGAGAAAACACTAGAAATTTTTGAGTCAGATTCTCAATATCACAATTGATCATTAAGTAATAAATCAAAGAATGCAATATGCCAGCACGCTACCTACGTACTCCAAAGATAATAAATCTATAATAGCTGTCCATTGTTTCCGAATTCAATATCTTTCGAACATACCGAATGTGATGGAATTCAATCCGTCGCATTTCAATTTAATATATGTACTGTCAGTCAGGTCCTGTAACTGCTCTATGAGAGACGGAAACGGCATGCAATAATCCACAGAATCATGCTCTTAAACCATGCAATATACAAATTAAAGGCTTTAATGACAAAGTTCACTATTCAGGCGCGTGTTCGAACTATTTCCTTCAGAATGAAATGGAAGGTACAAGTCGGTGATTTTCCGTAATTTTTAATTTAATAATCAAGTTAGCGCATTGTATATTTATAACTTAAGAGAATCTGAGACATCCGAGACTTTATGGAAGTTTTCCTATATAACTCTTCTATAACTCTAAAAAAAGAAATAACTAACTGACCCACCATTATCCAAGGCAACAAATTAAAGAACAATGACCCATGCAGACTTTTCCGATTTTTGTTTTGTCCTTTCTACTAATATGATCACGTACATGTACAATGGTTGGAACCATGCTGTTTAATTCACAGGCACTTGGGGTATGGACACCCCCCCCCCCCTTTTCCATTTTTTTTTCTTTTTAAATCTGGGGTCGAGTCACCTTTTTCCTATTTTTGTATTCTAATATGCACTATATGTTATCAATAATGTAACTCTTTTGCTTCTATAAGCTGTTTTTAAATATATCGTTTTCGACTGATACATATTTTTATGTATCAGTCGAAAGCGATATATTTAAAAACAGCTTATAGAAACAAAAGAGTTACATTATCGATAACAATACAAAAATAGGAAAAAGGTGACTCGACCCCAGATTTAAAAAGAAAAAAAAAATGGAAAAGGGGGAGTGTCCATACCCCAAGTGCCTGTGGTTTAATTCATTTTATTTTGTTTTATGAAATATAGATCGAATGAAGAGGGTAATTATAAATCATAGTACAGATAAGCCGCAATCAATATCCTCACTATCAGAAATGAGAAAAAAGACGATGGATTTAGACTAGTAAAGGAACATGTATACATACTCTAACACAATCCTCCATACAAACACAACCTTTGATTCAAAACGATTTTATACATCTGTGAATAATAATTTTGATAAGTGTTGATAAAAATAAAATTGAAAAGAAAAACTTACCTTTATGAGGCATTTAATTCTCTAAGGAGACAGAAATTTAAAAAAAAAAATGGACCCAGTCTGATTAAAGTGAATTGTTGATATAATGCGTTCAAATTTCAATACATCTACAAACAACTGAAGCCGTCTCTTGCTAATGACAGTTTTAGCATAAATCTATTTAATCAGCAGGGAAAATCTTGAGTCTTTATTTACTTTGCAAATTATTTTTTATTGACTTAGGTAAGCCTAACTCTATAATAGGAAATTGTCATAAAGAATTTCATCTCTCTCTCTCTGAGTCACAAACACGTGCTCTCTCTCTCTCCCTCTCTCCCTTTCTCTCTCTCATACAAAAATTAGAATACAGCTTTTGAAAATTTAGAAAGCACTTATCGATATAAGTAGGTTTTTATCAGTGTCGACTGTTGGGATAGACAGACTTGAGATTTAATAAGCATCATAGACAAAATCTTAAACGGGAATTCGTTTGTAATCCATTAGAGATTTAGTAAAATCCGTAAAAAGGACGACACTTCTTTGTGTGCAAATTCTGTTAAAAAAGAAGAAATGAGAGTTTGAGATGAGCGATACCGTACCTGTATTGCTATTTAATCCCACATGCACCTATACAAAATTCTTTAAAATAAATTCAAATCTGAATCGAGCTGGATCTGTACTTAATGCTGATATTATCAACGCAGGCCTGACTGAAAAAACGACAGTCTCTTCATTGTGTTTCTGTCTGTGTAACACACTATAGATTTCATTTGTCTTTATTCTACCTGTCAGTTTTGATTTTCGTATTTACGAGCGTACAACCTACCCGATGATACCCAGGAGTAATAAAAACTTTAAAAAGGTAGTTTAAAGCAGTCCAAATTGTTACGAAACAATCTCCCGCTTTCTTTCTTTCTTTGTTTAACTACCAACAAAAAGATATTGTATATCATAAATCCTATATTTCACTACGGAAGTTTGTATACACTACCGTTTTATTTACAGCAACTGTTTTGAATTGTTATGGGAAACATGTCTATAGTTATAAATTATTTCAATGGTGGTTTTGTTAGACAACTATTTCAAATGGGCTGTAGCTTATAGGAATTAGATACCAGAATTAATATGGATGAAAATATTACATGAATTAATAATATTTACAGTTAAGTAAACATAGTTTGACAATCATCCGTGTCTCTTTTACATGGAGGTGGGGTTAAATTTATAAACAAAAATAAATGGATATCAAGTGATAATTAACTACATAATCTTGTTAAATCCCCATGTACTGCTGGAATATATATTTGGAGTATTTTAATGAACTGAAGTTGACAGTGGTAAATTATGTAAAATATCCATATTTTCGGAAAACTGACAATTATCTCAAAACATTGGCAGTGTATGATTGTATTCTTAGGATGTATCCCCTTTAATTTGAATCCTTTGAGATAAAGTTCAGTTATATGTAAAGTGTCAGTAACTGTGAATTAGTAACTTGACTTACATTTAAGCAGAACAATTACTTATGAGATCGTTCCACAGGCACTTGTTTTGGTAATAAATTTTTAACCCATAGTATTATTATACTATGGGTTAAAAATTTATTACCGAAACAAGTGCCTGTGGATCGCTCAGAGTTCTGAAAAGTTAGTAATTCCCCACCTACTCCACAGTGACTCATCCTTCATATCTATATCTCTCAAAATATAAAAACATTTTATTACTCGTCTTTGAGCAACAAGCAGTTCACAACTTGATAACAGACATTTTTAACCGATGCAGGCTACTGACAAAACGTTGATGTTACAGGGCTTCCAAAAGCTTCCAACAATCTCGTTTAAAGTCAGCATTTCGCAAATGTTATGGTCATTATTGACCTTGCTTGCAAATACAGCCTATCGTTGGGTCGTATTTTTACTGGCATGTTTCATACTGATTGTTTTAGTTGTTTCTACACTAATTTTTGATTATAGAACACCCCGGTTACTTTATCAGAACAGATGACTTATACTCATGCGCTTACCCACTCTAGGCATCTGATCCCACCGCTGGTGTTTTCAGAGGTCCAGTGTTTCCCCTATTCGCAATTCGTATTGAAAACCGGATTTTATGAGATCATCGTTCGATCGTTCATTTACTTTATTTTTCCTTGAGGAATACTTCTTCGAATTAAATAACTAAATGTTAAATGTTTCACTGCTTTTTGAATTTCCACTGTAAATTTTCTTTGTGGCAGTGTATGCGAGTACTGATAGTAATTCTTTTTTTCAAGAACGTGATCCTGCATAAAATGATCGTAATCCGGATTCTCTAGACGTGAGCGGACTCTGCATTTGCATTCCTGCGGATGCTGAAATTAATTTGAGCATGCGCAGTATCTATGTGTAGCAGTCGACAAGGGAAGTGTTGTTGTTCCGAATGACATGAAAAATGGGATGTGGTGGCAGTACGCTAGAAAATGATAGCCCTACAGGATTAGTGTTACACAAAAGAGACAAAATTACCATTCATCTTCATGTAGGAAAAGATGTGAAGGTTTTGCCTACAAAACCACAAGTAATCGTAGTGTTTGGTGAGTATTTATACTGATAGTTTCACATGTTTGGTATTTGTATAAATAAGCTTATCTTTTATTTTGTATAAGTAGCAAACTAAGATCACTATAAACATCCATTTTATAAACATGTGTTTATGTTGTCTCAAACTTAAACACGTGTTTTAAGGACATAATAATATTGATACCTTTATAGTTATCTGTAGTACGTGCACTCGTATTTATATCGCGTATATAAATCATGGATGCTCATTTAATGACGCTTTTCATGCTCGTGAGAGATAAAATAACTAGTTGACTAATGGAAAATCAAAGTTTATTCTCTAGCCACAAGTATGAGTATTTTCTATACACATCTAACTACCAAACACTTTGATTTTGAACAATGTATACAGTAGAGAGTAATGTTCATATTTAAGATTTTATTTTCATTGTTCTATTTAAATTGTCCACTCTGTGGACTAAGGGTTTGTGTGTCAATATGCTTTGTAAACTCTCCTTTTAAACAAACTTAAAAATCAAAGGTTGTTTGAACAACACTATGATGCAAATGTTACTTTGATATGATAGAAGTATTGTGAAGGGACAAAAAATCAATAATTCACCATTCTGAAGATTACTTTTATTACAAATGTATTATTCTGCTAATGAAGGAAATTAAGTTTCTTAAGAATTTTTTTTTTCAAGTTCATTAACTTTATTATTAATATTATGATTTTTTTTTTTAATGTATCATTAAAAATTCTAATACAGGTGACTCTCGATGGCTCGAACTCCAATCTCTCGAAGTTCTCAATCTCTCGAAGTGAACCTCCAGTCCCGTTTTTTCCCTCTATATAACTAAGCAAATTTACTCCTGATCTCTCGAACTCCCGATCTCTCGAAGTTCTCTACCTCTCGAACCAATACCTGGGTCCCGTTACACATATTTTATTGTTTTATACTCTCTATCTCTCGAAGTTTTCATTGCGCATGTATACACGTTGATCAAGCGTAAAATAAATTCAGCTTGGACTTATCTGGATAACAGTGAACGCCTGGGGCTCGGATGGACGGGTTAATTGGGTGTTTACACCTGTGAGTCGTCCGAGTGTTGATAAAATTAATTGGTTAATTGGTAAATTATAAACAAATCGCTTCACAACTTATTTTGACTGGACGAGACGATAATTTTGAGGAAATAATTTAGGGACGTGTCAGTAATTTTCCATAGATTATGAACTTTAATATTATTAGAGTTTACACAATCCCAGTTTGGCAAACATTGCACAAGAAATCCTATCTCAAGAATTGTATACCGATTACAAGCAATCTTGTGAAGGACCGATCAAGCCCGCGCACGGGGGTTAGCAAAATCGACATTTGCTATTCAGGTTTCATGTAATCATGAAATGAGAACAAATAAATATTGAATCTTAAGTTAATCATTTCATTTATTCAAAACACGATCATTGCTGTTGAAATCAAGTGAATTACCTGTAAAATACGAATGAAAACGTGTAATGACATTATCAACATATACTTCTGGTATGTATAATAGTAGAACAATGATGATCGGAACTGAAAATTCCGGATTTTATTCACTTTCTATCTCTCGAACCCCCCGATCTCTCGAACTTTTCTTGCGGTCCCTTGAACTTCGAGAGATCGAGAGTCACCTGTATTTTTTATGAACATACTCTGTATTGCCACACTATATTCTATTAATAATATTCTTATTTTGTTTTTAAGGAAAAATAAAAACTTAAACTGCTCACAAATGTATCAGAGAATTCATCAAAACTAAGTACATGTACTTGATATTTTAACTCGAGATCAACTTAAATAGTGACAGATGTCTGCAAAATAAATATAATCTTAAGGACATACGCAACATAGTTTGAACTTTATTGTCTTTTTCCTTGGAGTTGAAGAGTTCCAATACTTAAAGGAACTGTGTGCTAAATTTTAATGTCTATATATGTTATTGTACACTTCTTCTAAAACAAGTTTGGATAAACAAAACATCTAGAATATATGTTTAGTAATTTTGTATATTTTTCTTTGAATTATACAAGAATTTTCATCAATTGATATCTTTTCAAAACCCCTGGTAATGCATGCTGATTTTTTGTCTACGAACATCTGATAGCACTATAATCTTAAATTAAGAATATCTCGAAAAAGTATCAGTAGGTAAGGTACGTTGCGTATGTCCTTAATAAGCCCCTCTGATCCTTTACTGTACTTCTTCAAATAATTATAATTCATCTGACCTAACTTCACAAAATTGAAGAAAAACACAAAAACTCACAAAAGAAAACAGAACAAAAACACAAAACAAACAAACAAACAAAAGAAAGATGATTATCATACTACATGTATTTTGAGAAGTATTTTAAATGTTTACCTATTCTGTTTCAAAGATACTGCCCATCATTACATTTCATATATATTTTGGAATAAGTTAAATTTTGATAATTTAATTTTACTTTTATTACATAATTTTTATGAAATGTACTCCAAAGGACACAGAACCAAGATAGATATACAGCAAATCATTTATTTTGAACATGCGTATACTGAATGCATGCTCACAACAAAGTCATATTCTGTCACCAAATGATCATGATGATAGACAGTAATAACTTGTTTTTCATGTCATATGAATAGAATATATATTAAATATTTGTACAGTACAACTTGTAACCAGTAACACAAAACAATTTTGATGTAAGACTCTGTGCTTTGATCAAATATCAAAGGATCAGTAAATAACTTACAAATTATCAATACGTTTAATGTATTGGGAGTGGGATGCTCCACTTTTTGGTGAAATTTTTTCCCCTGGCAAAAAAGTTGGATAGGATATAGTAAAATGTGTGTGTGTGTGTGTGTGTGTGTGTGTGTGTGTGTATGGGGAGGGGGGTGTGAGTGGGGGGGATGGGTGCGTAACCGAAGTTGAGCAAATAATATATTTAATTTATAATGCGATTGATGTGCTCTTTTGTGAGGGAATGCTACACTTTGTGGTGCCCTTATTTTCAAATTTATTTTAAATACGAACCCTACACTTAGGATAGGGATAAAATCAGGAATCAAATGTATACAGGAAAGAATCTTTAACTTTCTTCAGAACATGCAAGATCATGTTAGTCATATTACATTTAGCATCTCAGAAGAAATATGCATGTATCATTTTTGAAATAAAAATGAAGTCTTAATTCATTCTTTTGCAGTTGTTGAGTGACTTCACTTACATTTCAGACTATAGCTTAAATTCTAAGTCTTTCTGAATGGAAAGGAATGCTGTAATCACTGAACACCTAGAACATTTAAGGAATTAGAATCACTTTAGCAAAATTGTATCTATTCATATCTTTTCTTTTTTTATTCATAAATCAATTAATACAGGAGGTCCTGGAAGCAGAAAAGGGAAGCTTCTTGATGATGTCTCACATGTCTATGGTTTGAAATTGATAAGCACAGAAACAATTCTTATTGAAGAATTGTCCAAGAAGTTAGATGACCCAACTTCCAGCAAGAGAACAGAGGATATTGCAGCTCTGATAAAAGTAAATATATAACAATTTAATAAATTGTTTTCTGTACACAGATTAAGTGTTTTAATTATGTAATGTTTCTTGGTGTTGAAACAGCAGGATTGTATTGATTTATACCATACAGTAAGTCAGGTAAGTACATTAAAGTACATGTATTGATAGTTGTTGGGAATATATGATTAAACATCAGTGTCATAACCCAAAATATTATTTGAAACACAAGAAAAACATTAGAGCATTGATATGAAATTGCCAACTGATTCTGGCAAAAAGTTGTACCTACTTATAAGAGGATCAATGGCAAATCCCTCCAAAATAATCTTTAAAAATACAACCAATTTATAAGCAGACCAACTTATAGGCAAGTATATATACTGTAATTTCATCTGTGTGAAATAAAAATAGCTTCAAAATGATTTTACCTTTGTATATTGTAGAACCTTGTAAATTATTTTACTTGGAGTCTCTGAAGAAGGTTCAGATATATTGTTGTTATCCCTGTTTGTCACATTTGTCATTGCTTCTCCTACTACATTTTCAGAGGTATAGCTAAAAGTTTCATTTTGAAGATGAGCTTGGTCCTGCAAATATTCTGTAAGGTTTTGAAATTTAAATTTTGGACCCAGGGGTCCCCATGATCCTTAAAAGATGTACTTAAAAAATAAAGCTTAATTGTCATTGGAACTCATGTTTTAAATAGTTGCCAAAAATTTCCTTTTGCATATATTTATTAGCCATGACTTTTATGTTGAATAAGGTTTTGGAATTTTGATCTTTGTCCTGGGACTCTCCAGGGACTCAAAAGGGGTGGTTCCTTAAATAATTTTTTTAAGGTCTTCTGAGTCACTCAGGTGGCCTATTTATAACTGCTATGTTTTTGTCTATTCTGTGGGTGTGCATCGTTTGTAAACTTTTCCCATTTTCAACTTCTTCTCAAGTACCACTGGACCAATTTCAGTCAAAATTGCCACAAATTATTCTTGGGTGAAAGGGATTCAGTATTGTTCAAGTGAAGGTCAATGTCCCTTTGAAGGGGAGATAATCAAGAAAAGGCAGAAATAAGATGGTGTCAATTAATACCGGTAATCTTCTTCTCAAGAACCAGAGCCAGAAAAGTTGAAACTTATATGGAAGCTTCCAGACATGTAGCCATGATTAATCATATATGGAGGCATCCTCAGGTAGTGTAGATTCAAATTTGTTGAATCATGACCCCTGAGGGATAGGATGGGGGCCACAATGGGCATGCAAGCAAAGTTTTTTTTTCGGAATATATAAGAAAAATCTTTGAAAAATCTTCTTTTCAAGAGAAGCAAATTTAGCCATGATTATCATATGGAAGCATCTTCAGCTTGCAGATTCATATTTGTTCAGATCATATGACCCCCAGGTTTAGGGAGGGGCCAGGGTGAAAATTGTTACTCTCAACAACATTCAAATATTGTAGATTGTGAAAATTTGACAGTATAATTGTGTAAAGAATTTAAGTCACCCCTATAAGCAAAAAGGTATTAGAAGATGGGCACTGTACCTTTATACAGTATTGATATACAAATAATTTCATAGATATATGTTCTATTAGAAACTGAAAATGTCATGTAAAGCCAAAAGTACATTTTCATATACATTTAGCTCAAATTGTAAAGAATGTATCAGTACATGTAGTGAAGAAAATTTAAGTCTGTTACATCAACATGCAAACTTATTGAAGTAAGGACACATCTAGTTCCTTGTCTTGTTATTGTACATGTATTATGTCTCTCCTTCCAAGGGGAGAAATATTGTTTTTTTTTTAATTGTTTTAGCACTTTAACAGCTGCTGAAGTTTGATTTATAGATTATCCATTTCTAGTATATAAATCATTTTAAGTTACTGTAATACATATAAAGTACTGGTAAGATAAACACAAATTCATTGCAGACTCAACCAGAATTGTTACGATTGCAATGGGTATTCAGTCAAGTATGCAATAAGATAGAGAAAGAAGGGAAGAATAACTGCTTTCTTTGGGACTTCATGCCAAACCTGAAATTTCTAATGGCTCCATTTAGAAATGCAAAGGAGTGTGAGAATGATTTTAAGATTTATGAAAACAAGGCAAGTATGACTTAAGTGGCAATCTACATTGGATTAACTTAACCATTAACTTACAACAGTATTTTATCTGTGCATTATTTGTTGAGAGAGGTGGCCAGATGAACTTTGATTTCACAATTTAGGTTGAGCAGCATGTGTAAACTTATTAAATTTACATTTCCCTTTTTTAGCTCACCTGAGTTGAAAGCTCAAGTGAGCTTTTCTGATCACCTGTTGTCTGTCGTCCATCCGTATGTCCATCTGTCCGTCTGTGAACTTTTCACATTTTAAACTTCTTCTCAAGATCCACTGGGCCAATTTTGACCAAAGTTGGTACAAAGCACCTTTGGGTGAAGGGGAGTTTAAATTGTTAAAATGAAAGGCCAAGCCCCTCTACAAGGGGAGATAATCAAGAAAAGACAAAAATAGGGTTGGGTCATTAAAAATCTTCTTCTCAAGAACCACTGGGCCAGAAAAGCTGAAACTTACAAGGAAGCATCCTGGGGTAGTGTAGATTCTAAATTGTTCAAATCATGACCCCACAGGGGTAGGGTGGGGCCACAATGGGGAATCAAAACTTTTACATTGAAATATATAGGAAAAATCTTTAAATATCTTCTTCTCAAGAACCACTGGGTCAGAAAAGCTGAAACTTACATGGAAGCGTTCTGGGGTAACGAAGATTCTGAATTGAAATCATGACCCCCACAGGTACTGTGGAGCCACAATGGGAAATCAAAGTTTTACATTGAAATGTATAGGAAAAATCTTTAAATATCTTCTTCTCAAGAACCACTGGGCCAGAAAAGCTGAAACTTACATGGAGGCATTCTGGCGTATTGTAGATTCTAAATTAACTGAAGGTAGGGTGGGGCCACAGTGGGGAATCAAAGTTTTACATTG
>NW_026889769.1:1755000-1925000 GCF_033153115.1 Saccostrea echinata
TTCAAATCTTCATGAATCATTAAATTGTGAAAATTCAAGGGTTTTTTAAAAGTGTAAAAACCACTTGGCACTGAAAAATTCAATCTGCTTTTATCAACTGGGAATTTTTACCTTAATTAATTTTTGGAAAGATCCGTTTACTGGACCTGGATACAAGCTGGTTATTAAGCCCTGCTGCATTCGTTATAAGCGTAATTCATTATATCTTTAAAGTTCACAATATACCATATAAGCAGAATTTTTAGCGGGGATTCAATTTTGGCATTATTAGCGAAGGTTTTGAGATTGCGAAAAAAATTGAATATCGCTAACAATTTAACCCGTATCGGTTGTAATAGATATCTTTCTTGACATCATAAAATTGCTAAAATTACTTTTCACTAAAAATATATACCAATTTTTTGGGATAAATCGCTAAATATGCATCTCGCTAGAAATTCCACTCATATGGTATTTTGTAGCCACGGGTAATGAAAATCACTTCGCTGTAAGTGTCAATTCATAATACGCGTGTTTGCTGTAAGCATGTTTCACTATATATTGCAAGTTGCTGCACTGTGGATGAATTTCAAACAATAGAGAGCTAAAAAATAAAAATGCCAGAGAAAGCAGTGTTGAGATATTGATTAAAATAATAAATTAAAGTAAATCCTTCCAAGTTCTGTTACTGACTAAAAAGAGATGCATTCATTTTAACCAAAGTCCTTTTGAAGGTGTCTGGTAAATTTGGACCCTGTCAAATTCGGACCATGGCATAAGGCCTATCACTACTAAAATAGTTGTTTTTAATTACAATGTGTAATCAAAAGAACTTTTAAAATTAATATTTCAGGTTGGATTCCATTGAAGCCCTTTTTTTTTTAGCTTTTGACTTTGTTAGGAAGTATATAGTACTGAAATATCAATAGGACATAATGAATTGCACATGAATCAAAGTCCCTGTAATTTTGATTATCTTTGAGGTCTGTTAAGATTATGTTTATATATATAGACATGTTAAAAATGAAATAATAATTTTTTTAAAATATGTATTTGAATTTTACTAAAGATCTGAAATTTCGATCAACATGAAGTAAAAACATTTATTGAAAAAAACAAATGTGATTTATTTGACTTTTTTCTGTTATTGAAAAAAAAAACAAATGTAATTAATTTGACTTTTTTCTGTTGTAGTTTCCGATCTCATTTGCTATCAATTTCACTGTTACAAACAAAAAGAATATCATGGCACCTCAGTGTGCTGTTCCAGTAATTGCAGAACAGAAGGATACCAATACCCCAGCAGGTCAACCCAAGCAATCAGACGAGGCAGATACTGGTAGACTTGCGGTACAGTATAGAATTTTACAAACAATGATTGATTGTGTAGGGCCTTTCCACTGAATTGGCAGTACCTCAACAATTTTTTGGATGGAATTTAATTTTAAAAAAGCATGTACATAACAGTGTAGTTTATCATGAATTATAACTCATAGGTTTCTTGTTTTCTTTAAACACAATATAATCATTTTTTTTGAAAACATTGTTTTCTAGCCACATTTTCATAATATTTAATATATTAAAGTGTGCTTTCCCTGCATTAATTGTTAAATGAATTTTAGTTTTTGAGAAAAATGGGGGAATGTAGCTAAAATAAAGCTTTGTACTGTACATACATGCATTCATCAGCTATGGCCTTTGCTGATAGAGTATGATAATATTACAAGGAAAATGTACCTGTATAAGGTATGTTCAGTAGCATCTTACTACAAAAGGTAATTTGTAATTATTTTCCTCCACAGAAAAGAGCTCGTTTGTATGCAGAGTGTGTTGAAATATTCACAGAGTACTTCTCCAAAAGAGAGAAGCTTGTATCCATGGATGTATCCTCTAAAGCTAAGGAAGATATATGGGATAAAGTATGTGAATTCTTCTCAAACCTAGAAATTCCACATGTAAGAAATGTAGACACAGTCATCTTTTTTATATTTGGTAAGTATGTATGCACATATGAGGGGCATTTTAAAAGTCCTGAACTTTGCTTGATAAATTTTTTTAGTGCTTAATTAACAAAAAGCAATGTTTTTGGTATCATTAAAAAGATCAAGAAAATAAGTGTATATCATTAAATTACTAGGATTTTCATGGTTTAGAAAGAGAACACACATTAATACAAGTTTGGATAAAGATTACTTAGACTGTAACTCTGTTTTATGACTCATTTTAAGGAATGCTCTAATACTTTCAAGGCAATTTAAAAGTCTGTTGAAAATGGCACTTTTTTGTTGAATTTGTGCTAAATATTGAGTCGAAGAAGTTTTTGCTGTGAAAAGTGAAAATGTTGACAACTTACAGTGTACAGTACTGCTACATGTAATTATTTGACATTAATTTTCAGGTCTGAGAACTGAAACTCAGAAAAGTTTTTGCTAAGTCGTTCTCCCATTGTTTCATCAAATATGGTATCAATAGGTACTATGTAGATATACATGTATCTTGTGTAACCTCAGTGTGATCAACTCTGTTTCCAAACGTAGACTCATGGCAGTTTGGAGTCAAACACAAAAATTCATTTTGGATTAATTGAGGTCTTATCGAAGAACTCTTTTATAGCTCCAATACTTATAACTTCATATGGTCAAAAAAAAAAAAAAAAAAAAAATATCAGTATACTCAACAAACTGGATTATGATGTCATTTTAGAAATCATATGTATCAGAGAAATATTTAGTGATGTTTTCTTGTCTTTTCAATGAAATTAAAAACATTAACTTCTTTTAAATAGCTAGCAATTTATCAATGTTTAGAACTTTCAGTTTTCCCTCGTAAATAAAATACTGTAGAAATACGATATATGTATACTATATTAACTAACTATATTTGTTAATCAAATGTATTTCCTATGCTAAATTTTGTACAACTTTTTCCCATATGCTTGCTTACTTGCTTAGCTGCTATATGTCAGGGATATAATGAGTAATTGTAATTTACTGTATAAGTACATTTTTTCAAAGTAATTGAAAGTATATTTGAGTTTGCTTTCAATTACAAGTAATTGAATGTATTTAAATACATTCCAAAAATGTCATGTATTTTTTTTTCTCTCATGCATTACAGAGCTGTTAATAATGAGAGAGTAAAAAATTTCTCTGACTGGCCTGAACAGTTACTAATAAAGATTATTTTCAATTTGGTCATTGAGATTTTTCTTAAAGTTAAATATTTTGTGTTTAAAGACAGATGACAATAACAAAAAAAATTGGATGCCTGGATTGTTATATATTTTTGGACCTAGTTTGGTTGTAATTTGTAAATGATGCAAATATTAATTTCTAAAGTATTAAGAAATTGTTAACTCTTTATATTGTTATTATAAATTAAAAATTCTACTTTTTTCAATCATCCTTATTAATACGTACAACTTTTTTTGTCACTTAAAATCACATTCTTATGAAACTTTGAATGAAAAATTAAAATATATGCAGTTAAACTTATTTATTTTACTTAAATAAATATGACTTCAGTTGTTATTTTCATGATTTTTCATAAAAGTTTGTATTAACTGTCTTTATATATGCATAAATGTCACAGCATCCACACCCACAATCCTCAGAGATTTTCTTTACAATTAAATCAAACAAACTTACTGTTGCTTAAAACATTTCAGATGACAAAGATGCTCAAAATTATCATACAGACTTTCTTGATGCCAAGCGTGTCAATGTTCGGGATATGGCAGTCAACATATCAGCACCACCGGTAATTTACATATAGACAACTTTAAAGAACACACACATAAATATATATTTATTTTGAAAAGAAATTTTGATTTATAGCTCAATATCCCAGGAATCAACCTAATTTTTTGAGTCATATTTTAGGAACGAATAATTCCAGCAGTATGCAAGTACATTGATGATACATATCCAATACAGAAGAAATTCATTGTAGATCTTCATCAATCTAGTATAACAAGAGATTGTATGAAAAAGGTAGGGATAAAGGAAGTATAAAAAAGTTGGAAGTCTATTTTAAGCTCATTTGAGTCACTCAGGTGACCTATTGCTATCTGTTTTCATCTGGTGTGTATTTTTCGTTGTGTGTTGTAAACTTTTCATCATTTTCAGCTTCTCCTCTAACCTGAACCAATTTCAATCTATTCCAGTATATAGATGTAAAGGGGAACAAGAATTTTGAATTTCATGGTCTCTGTCTCCCAAGGAGCCTGAGGGTGGGGAAAAAAACACCAAAATTAATGCAGACTTAAAAAATCTTCATCCCTTGGACATCAAGTAGTCAGACTGTCGGCATGATTATAATAAGCAATAAGCCCTTTACCAAACATTTTGAAATTCATGGCCCCTGTGTGCAGGCTTCAGGGTGGGATAAAGGCAGTATACATAAAAAAAGGGGGCTAAGTTGGTCATATATTGTAAATGTATTAGATCTTATATAATATTTTTGTTTACTCATGGACATCAAGCAGACAAACTGCATGACTGTAATGACTATTCATTCAACCTTTTGCCAAAATTGTGTAATTTATTGCACCTAGGTTCATGGTAAGACCCTAAAGTGTGGCTGGGGGGGGGGGGGGGGGGGGGCTGTATTACACTGGTCCATAACATTCTAATTGGAAAACTTTGGAAGTTCATACTTCACATCACCAGAGAGTGTGTCCTGACCTTGACCCAAAGTCATTTGTGCAAGTTCAAAGTCAATTTCAGAAAAATATATAAATCCTATCCTGACCATATCTTTGTTACTGAGAAAATTTGGAAGTTCATAGCTGACACAAAGATTGGGCGCAGGTGGATATCATTTTGTGAGCTGGGTCACAGTATCTCTAGTTTAGACAGTCCTGTCAGACTCTGTGAAGGTCATTTCTGAAGCTGTAATAAGCTTATCCAATTGCATATTTGTTTCAAATGAGGTTATATCAAGCTGACATTCAGCATGTAGTCTTAAATGTTCAAGTATCTTCTCCGGTCATTCATAATGCATGTAAGTGCTGAGTTTCTTATGTAAGTGCTAAATGCAGAAAGGTTTTAAAAAGCAAAGCAATATACCATATGATTTTTTCTTCTTCATACTTGTATATAAAGCTATGACTGTTATGCAGAAAATACTTTTGACACCATCAGTGTGCCATAAGATGCCCCTATATGTACATGTATTTTAGCGATATCACATTTTAGTGGCTTTTGCACTGCTTCATGACCACCAATTTATGCATGTACACACTAATCCACGATTTTAACTCATACTTGCCATCTTCAATAGTGCTAGTTTATGATTGCACTAATTACATGTAGTTGAAAAGGAAGATTGTGCTAAATTTTGAATGTGCTAATTTATGTATGTTTACAGTATTAATATATTGGTATGAGTGCTAGAAAATACTGAATCCAAATTCTTTATAGCTAAGTCATATCATTTGAAATCTTATCTCTACCATAGATAAAACAGAGATGAAAGGGCACTTAAAAACCATGCTTAAAAATTTGACCAACATTGGTTTAACATTCTCTTTCAATTTTGTATAGTGGGTCCTTCTCAAAAAGGCTTACAAATCTCTTCTGGTAAAAGTGTAATGCATGATGAGTTGAATTTACATCGACAATTTTAATTTCAAACATTTTTGATGTTTTTTGTTATTGTTTTTTTTAAGTGCTTTCTTATGGTCAGATGACAGTTTCTCAATAATATATAATTTTTCCCAAGATTTTGTGATTTTACAAGTTGCCTCATAAAAAAAAATTAAGTATATTGCAAGCATTTGGGCAAGCTGACACCAGAGAATGTTATTTCCTATGTAATCATCCTATTAGACATCTCTTGAATTGCTGATATCACAATTTTTGGTGTTTTTTTATAGACATTTTGAAAACAGTTTCAAAATCACAAGACAACGATAAGTATAATTATTTTTGGTATGTTACAAAGAGATATGAAATGAGATTTTTGAGGAACCTGTCAACAGACCTAAGAATTAAAAGGATTTTTACTTACCTCAAACCTTAGGTTTATTTAATATGAAATTTTAAAAGGTATAAATGAAATGACATTCTACATTAATGTAATGCTGATTAAAATTAATGACAACTGTTTTAATTGAAATGAATTTAAGGCTTATTTTCAGTACATTTCATACTTTTTACTTGTAATAGGACCCAAAGAAAGTCATTCAATTCAGGGATATAGCAGAAAATGTTGATGTGCAAAGGTACATTCCCTTGCAAACGAAGTCTAAGCACAAGCTCCCAAAAGTGTCTGCTCTCTGCTCATCTGAAAATGAGGTATGTCTTTTCCCGTCAGATGTACCTCATGGTCTCTGTAAGTATGTTGCTGGATTGTACAGAACTTACCAGGAGGTTGTGATATCCAGATCAACATGAGGAGAATAGTTTTCCTAAGACCAGTTAGCTTCATATGCTAAGCTGCAAAAAGTATTTGAAGACATACGTATGGATGCTATTTCCAGTGTCCCGAAGCACCTAATAATCATATTTCATTCATTGATATGCCCTATTTCTGTGATCTTTGAGACTTTGACTATCAGTACAGTCTAATTAGACATTTATATTTTTAATATTTTTTCAAACCTCTGACTTTATATGTACCTGTTTTGTTATTTTTAATGTAGTTGAATTTAATTTTTAAGACAGTTGAAAATAAATCTCAAGAGAATAGTTCAAATTGTTTGTTATTTCATCTGAGTCACTCAGGTGACCTTTTACTATCAGTTTTCATCTGTTGTACAATGTGCAGTATCCATTAACAGCATCTGTTAACATTTGAACATTTTCAGCTTCATCGCTGAACCAATTTCAACCAATTTTGGCATAACACATCTATGAGTGAAGGGAACAGAAATTGTGAATTTCATGGTCCCTGCTTTCCTGGGCCTTTGGGATGGTTCCAAAACCATCAAAATGAGTGCAATCTTTAAAAATCATCTTCTTTACTCCTGGACATCAAGCAGTTAAACTGTGGCATGAATGTAATAAGCATTGAGCCCATAACCAAAATTGTGAAATTCATGGCCCCAGGGTCAGGGGTTCTGGAGTTAGAGTGGGCTCTAATGAACATATAGTGAAAATGCATAAATTCTTTAAAAATCTTCTCTCCCCCTTTATAAAAAGCAGATGAACTAGGTGCATCGTCATGATGATTAAGGGAGCCTCTTCCAAAATTGTGAAATTTATGGCCCCAGGGTGAGGAGTTCTGCAAGAAGAAAGGCTCTATTGGTTATATAGTGAAAGTTCGGACCTATCAAAAATATTTTTGAATTTGATACATGTATAACAAATTGTCGAATTTGTCATAATGAATTTAATTCGTTATAATAAATTCTTAGAATTCGTGAAAACAAATTTAATCTGTTGTAACAAATTTATTGAATTCGTAATGACAAATTCAATAATTTGTTATTATGAATTTAATTTGTTACAACAAATTCGACAATTCGTTACAATTCGTTTAAACAAATTCTAAAATTTGTTATAACAAATTAAATGCGTTTAATCAAATTTAACAATCCAGGCCTATAGAAAAATTTATATGAATTCGATGTGATGATTTGTGGAATTCGTTTTAATGAATTTAATTCGTTACAACAAATTATAGAATTTGTTTTAACGAATTTAATTCGTTATAACAAGTTTTAGAATTTGTGTTATAACAAATTTAATTCGTTATAAAAAAATTTTTGAATTCGTTATTGAATTCGTTATAACGAATTCAACAAATTTGTAATAACAGATTAAATTTGTTATAACGAATCCAAAGAAATCATTATAACAAAATTAACAAATTTGTCAATTCGTTATTCAAAAATATTTTTTTTATAGGTCCTAAATAGTGCATTATTTCTTTGAAAGTCTTCTCTGCTCCTAGATATTTAGCAGATAAACCAAGTATTCAGTTATGATAAGCAAGGGTGCCTCTTCCAAAATTGTGAATATCTTTGCCCCTGGGTCAGGGGTTCTGATGTTATGGCAGGGCTCCATCAATTATATGTTGAAAATGCATAAATTCTTTAAAAATCCTCTTCTCTCCCCTTGTATATAAAGCAGATAAACTAGGTGCATGGTAATAATGTTTTTAAGGATGCCTCTTCCAAAATTGTGAAATTTTTGTCCTCAGGTTGAGGGGCTCTACAGGAGGGGGGGGGGGGGCTCTATTGATTATATAGTGATTTCTTTGAAAATCTTCCTCTCTGCTTCTAGATATTAAGCAGTTAAACTAAGTACATAGTTATTATGAGCAAGGGTGCACCTCTTCCAAAACTGTGAATAACTTGGCTCTTGGATCAGGGGTTCTGGTGAGGCTCTATCGATCAAATAGTGAAATTGCATTAATCCTTTGAAAACCTTCTCTGCCCCTGGGTATTGAGCAGGTAAACTAAGTGCATGGTTATGATCAAGGATGCCTCTTCAAAGGTTGTGAAATTTGTGGCCCCAGGGTCAGTAGTTATTTGGGAGTGGGGGGGGGGGGGGGAGTCTATTGAATATATTGTGGAAATGCATTTTTTTTTTTTTGAAAAGCTTCTCTGCCCCTGGGTATTTAACAGAAAAAATTATAGCATGGTTATGATCAGCAAGGGTGTCTTTTCAATAAGTTTGAAAGTTATCACCCCTGGGTCAGGGGCTTTCATGTTAGCTTGAGGCTGTTTTGCATAACTGTATCATAGAAAGGCATTATTTCTTTGAAAATCTTCTCTGCCCATTATTATTAAGGAGACATACATTGTACTAAGTGCATGGTAATGATGAGCAAGGGTGCATCTTCCAAAATTGTGAATATCTTGGTTCTGGGGTCAGGGGCTCTGTTATTAGGGTGGGGCTATATTGAGTCTATGGTGAAAATGGATTATTTCTTCGAAAACCTTTTTCTCTGCTCCTTGGCATCTAGGAGGCATAAAGAGTAAATAAAGTTGTAATAAGCAAGGGTGTTTTACCAGATTTTGAAATTCTGTATCCTTTGGTCAATTTATTAATTTCTACTGAAAGAAGTTATTCCCTTTGCTATTCACCTATGATCACAGTTAGTCACTTGAAAATAATGTAACTTGTAAAGTCAATTGAATAACAATTGAATAGGCATTTTTATTATATTTAATACAAAAATTACTTTCATAGTTAATGGTCAGGTTGACTTTTTTAGCTCTTCTGAGCCAAAGGCTCAAAGAGCTAATCTATGGCCATTTGTGTGGTGTGCGTAAACTTTTTAGAATATGGGCCATAATTCAAGAACCCCTTGGCCAATTATTGTCAAATTTGTCACAGGGTATTCTTGGCCCAAGGGCTCCCTTTTATACTAAAACTAGGGTTGTGACCCTTATACAAGGGGAGATAATTAGGAAAATAGAAACAAAAGTACTGGTTGCTAAAAAATCTTCTTCTCAAGAACCACTGGGCAGATTATCACCAAACTTACACAAAAGGATGAAGATATGTTGTAGATTAAAAATTATTCAAGGCATCACCCTGGGGCAAAGGGCGTGGTCTCAAGGTCAATTCAAAGTTGACCAAAAATTACATTTTATTAAAATGTTGATATTTTGCTTACAATAAGGACTAGGATCATCAAATCTTGTCAGTTGATGCATCTAAGGACCTCACATCATGTTGACTCAAAAGTAGGTCACGGTGACCTACTTTTAAAATTTTGCAGCCATTCTTTTTCAAAATGATTTAGAGGCATATTTTGAACAATTTAAGGCCTATGATCATCAAACTTTGTCAGTTGATGTATCTTGGGTCCCCAAAGTACGTCAACTAAAAATTAGGACACCTTGACCTACTTTTTGAACTTTATGGCTAATCTTTTTCAAAACAATTAAGGTCATTAATTCAAATACCGAGAGGTTTAGAATCATTAAATCTTGTAAGATGATGCATCTTGGGGCCGTAAAACATATTTATTAAAAAGTAGGTCACAGTGACCTACTTTTTGAACTTTGCAGGCATTCGATTTCAAAGCGTTTTAGAGGCATAATTTGGACATTTTAAGACCTATGATCATAAAACTTTGTAAGTTGATGCATCTTGGGTCCTGAAAAAAGGTCAACTGAAAAGTAGGTCACCGTGACCTACTTTTCAATTTATATGACTATAATTAAATATTTTTGGGTACTAATTGGCTTAGAATCATCAAACTTTGTCAGTTCTTGCATCTTGGGTCTTCGGAGTAGGTCGACTGAAAAGTAGGTCACTGTGACCTACTTTTGAAAATTTATGGCTTTAATTAAATATTTTTGGGTACTAATTGGCTTAGAATCATCAAACTTTGTCAGTTCATGCATCTTGGGTCTTCGGAGTAGGTCGACTGAAAAGTAGGTCACTGTGACCTCCTTTTGAAAATTTATGGCTTTAATTAAATATTTCAGGTACTAATTGGATTAGAATCATCAAACTTTGTCAGTTGATGCATCTTGGGTCCTTGGAGTACAACAACTGAATAGCAGGTCACTTTGACCTACATATAAAATTTTATGGTGATAATTTAAAAAAATATTTTAGGTATTGATTGGCTTAGAGTCATCAAACTTAGTTGATGGGTCCTCAGAGAATGACAAGTGATAAGTAGGTCACCATGACCAACTCTCAGGTACTATTTGGCTTAGAATCATCTTGGGTTCTCAGAGTGTGAATTCGAATTTCAAGGGTTTATCTAAATATACAGGATACTTAGAGGCTTCAGATAGAAGTGATAGGTTGTACAGTTTATCAGAAGAGCGATTCAAGGCCCTTGGGCCTCTTGTAATAATAGATAAATGAAAATGAGACAAAAATACTGTATCCAGGGGCGTGGCTAGAACTTTGATGAAGTATAGGCACAAATTATCCTATGTGCGGCAAGGGGTTTGGGGGCTGCTCAAAGCCCCCAGCGGGTCCAGGGCAGCGCCCTGGAAGGGGGGGTTCAAGGGGCGAAGCCCCCCGGCGGAAAATGGATTTCACGATTTTAAGACCCCTGGCTGACAAATTCTGGACATTTAAACTACAAAATTCTGGGTCTCTTTAAAATGAAATTTCATATTAAGTAGAAAGCTAGGAAAGTTCAGTCCAACTTTTTAACCAGAAATCTTTAGTTAGAAGAGTTTTCATATTTTTTTTGGCGTAATCAAATTTAAAACAATAAATAATGAAAAAATTTACTTTTCTTTTCAGAAAAAAGCTAATCTAGTCTATCCACAAAGAAGTGGTAAATTCGGGTGGACAGCCATAAAAAAGTTAATTGCTGTTAATTCAAATTAATTATTAATTAAAATGAAAATTAATACATGTACCACACAAAACATATCTTGTGAGCATCAGGGGAGTTTTATATCTACATTTAATTACATGTACTTCCATATAGAAATTTTCAAGACATTTTATAAAAAGTCCTACAGTGAAACAGTCAGTTAACTATTATTTTCTTTCTTTTTTACAGTTTTGTTTCTAAGTTTTTTTCTGAAAAAAAAAATCAAGTGTAGGCACGTGCCTTAAGTGCCTAATGGCAGCTACGCCACTGGAATCTTTGTAAATTAATTAATCTTTAAAGACTAAGAGAGGTCGATGTGAGGGGGATGATTGATTGATTGTATGTTGTTTTACATCCAATTTGAGAATTTTTCACTCATATAGAGACCTAACCATATACCTGTGAAGAGCTTCAAATTTAGATCTTTACTTGGCACTCAGGGCCATTGAGCAGTGGGGTTCTTTTTCATGCCAACGCCTATAGTGACACAGGCTTCTGTTTTTAAGCTTTCATCTGAAGGACTCGCAACTTTCATTTCAAAGTGCCGAGCGCTTGGCAAAAGAACATTTGCTACCTATTCTTTATTGACTAAGGTCAGTTGCGGCCGTGATTCGAACATAGGACCTTCCAATCATGGAGCGAGCACTCTACTGACTGAGCTAATGTGATGGCTTAGGGGGATGAAATGTGTGCTCTTTAACTATTGTTTTGTTAAGTTTGCATGAAGATAGTGACAAATGGGGGAAAGTACATGCAAATACATAGATCAACTTTAAGATTTGTTACCAAGTACTTAATATGTTGCTGATCCCTGATCATCCTTTTTCTCTTGCTTTTGGGCAACATAGCTTCATTTATTAGCTTATTTTGTTTTAATCTGTGGATCATTTCATTATACTCTGGTGACCCTTAAGGCCCTTGGACCTCTTGTTATACCCATTGCAATGTTTTACGGAGAGTACAATGATTTTGAAGAATGCCTCTTCTTAAATTGTGAAATTCATGGCCCCTGTGTCAGGGGTTCTGGTTTTAGGGCAGGGCTCTAATGATTATATAGTGATAATGCATTAATTCTTTGAAAATCTTCTCCTCTGCTCCTGGGTATTAAGCCGATGAACTTAAGTATATAGTTATGATGAGGAAGAGTGCCTCTTCCAAAATTGTGAATTTCATGGCCCCTGGCTTAGGGGTTCTTGTGCTTGGGTTGGGCTCTATTGATTATAGTTAGCAAAAATGCCTTGAAAATCTCCTCTGTCCCTGAGTACTAAGCAAACAAACTAAATGCATTAATATCAATGTAAATGTTTTAAATATAATTATAAGTAAATGTGCTTTTTCTTTGCTCCTGGGTATCTAGGAGGCAAACAGAGTACACAATTGTATCAAGTTAAGCAAATGAGAGTTACTTCCCTTTGCTAGATGTTGTTAATGATCCTCATGTAAAATTTAATTAACAAGTTATTTGATTGAATGAGAATACAAGAGAAAATGTTATATATATATAGAAACAAGAAAAAAATGAATGTTTAGTCTAAATGAGCAAAGCATGCTCAAAGTCAGATTCTTGCCAGGAAAACAATTTAAAAGATTGAAAAAGATTATTTATATATTTAGCAAAAGTTGTAATTGTAGTACACATAATGTTTACACTGTGGTGATTTGTTTGACAGTAGATGAGTTATTGTCACTGGTAGAGTCATGGTTAACAATAGACTGGATTAAGTTGTTTTATGCTTTATCAAAGTGAACAAAGAATCACAGAGATCTCAGCCAGGTGACTTATTGTAATTAGTGACAAGTGGCAATTAGCCAGTTGTATACCTAAGTCTGTGTGTACTGAGTTGTAGCACTGAGCAAGTAACAAAACATTTTTGTATATATAGAATACCTTACACAATAGGCAAGTGTCCATTGTATTTGTATATTTTGCATTCATTATCATCCCTATAACAGTATAGGACTTGGGAAACCAAGTATGATCCCAAGGAGATCACTTGGGTCTAGTACGTTACAATAAGCAAGAGCTTTGTCTATCAGTTAAATACACAGGTGACCATTAAGGCCTTTGGGCCTCTTGTTAAAGATATTTCCTGTATTTTCCAACATAAAACTTAGACCCTCTATTGGGGCAGCATGCTAGAATCAGGAGTTGTGAAGTTTTGTCTTTCTGACCCCCTGGTTCTTTAGATTTTTAGGTCACCTTAGTAGTAAGTTTAAGTGAGCTTTTCTGGTCACCCACTGCTTTGTCCCTCTTTAAATGTTACACTTTTTATGCCCCCGTAATCAAAGATTCAGAGGTATATAGTTTTTGCCCTGTCCGTCTGTTTGTCCACAAAAACCTTGCCAATAACTCTTGAATAGTTGGAGCTATGGCCTTCATATTTCACATGTGCATTCCTTGTAACAAGACCTTCCTTTTGGTAGTAACATATTTGACCTCTTGACCTTGACTTGGAGTTTTACCAACTTTAGCAAAAATTTACCCAACTTTAACCTTGGCCATAACTTTTGAACAATTGGTGCTGGGGCTTTCATACTTCACATGTGTATTCATCGTGACAAGACCTTTCCATACTAGGAATAGATATTTTTGACTTTGACTTTAGAGTTTGACCCACTTTCAAAAAACTTTAACCTTGGCCATAACTTTTGAGCAGTTGGTGCTAGGGCTTTTGAATTTTGTATGTATATATTTCTTACGACAAAGTCTTCCACCTGCATACCATTAATTTTGACCTTGACCTTGGAGTTTGACCCACTTTTAGAAACATTAACCTTGACCATTACTTCTGAATGGTTGGTGCTTGGGCTTTCATATTTTCCAGGTATATTCATTGTCACATTAAGTCCTTTCTTTGGATAAAAATATTTTTGAATTCTTGACCTTGGAGTTTGACTTGCATTTGAGAAACTTTCACCTTTGCCATAAGCTGCCATACAAGGACATCAGTGTTTCACAAACACATCTTGATTTTTTTTTTAGCTTACCTGAGCTGAAAGCTCAAGTGTTCTTTTCTGATCATGTTTTGTCCAGTATCTGTCATTCTGTCAATCTTTGTGTCAGTCCATCTGTAAACTCTTGACATTTTTCCACTTGTTCTGAACTTTTGAAAATTTCAGAGTACATGTAGTGTTTTACTGAAGAGATTAATTTTCCATTCTGGCAGTCACAGGATTGTGCTTTCGATTAATATCAATTAATTTAAAGGATTTTTTTTTTTTGTATGAACATATAGACATTTTTATAACTCCTAACTAAATGACAGAAAAGCTGGTCATTTTTCGTGAAAATGTAGGATTATTTACATTTGTTTCTTCACAGCTTATCTTGCATCATACAAAACTGATGAGCTTAGGTAAAAGAAAGATCAGTCACTTTTCAAAAGAATAGATTTGTCATTGGTTTCCTATAGTGACTTGATAAATTTTGCATAGGTATTTGATTGAATATATTGACCTGTGTGCTTCACAAATATGCTGTATCCCTGATTTTTCTGCACAGACATCATCTGTTTCAATACCCCCCCCCCCTTTTTCGAGATAGAAATAAATGTGGAATGAACTTTCTTAACACCCTTTTATATATAAGTTGTTATAATGAACCCATTTTTTGTAAATTATTTAAAAATGCCAGAAAAAAATGTTTATTTATTTTGACTACAAGCGCTTCCAAACCAAAAATGAGATGCCCAGAAGCAGAGATTTTCAAAGAAATAATGCATTTTCACTACAGATTCAACACAGCCCCACCCTATCACCAGAACCCATGACCCAGGGTCATGAAATTCACAATTTGGAAGAGGTACTCTTGCTTATCATAACTATGCACTTAGTTGAAGATTTTCAAGGATTTAAAGAACTGACACATTTTCATTATACATGTATTAATAATCAATAGAGCCCCATCCCTCTTAAAACCAGAACATCTGATCCAGGGGTCATGAAACTTACATATGTTTGGAAGATGCACTCTTGCTCGTCATAACTACACTTAGTTTCTTTGCTTTATAACCAGGAGCAGAAAAGAATATTTTCAAATAAATTATGCACCCCCTTTCACCAGAAACCCCGACCCTGGGGCCATGAATTTCAAAATTTTGGAAGAGGCATCCTTGCTTATCATAACCATGCACTTAGTTTGTTTATATAATACCCAGGAGCAGAGAATAAGATTTTCAAAGAATTAATGCATTTTCCCTATATAATCAATAGAGTCCCTAACACCAGAACCCCTGACTCGGGGGCCATGAAATCTCAATTTTGGAAGAGGCACCCTTGCTCATCATAACTATGTACTTAGTTTAATGCCCAGGAGCAGAAAAGGTTTTCAAAGAAATAATACACTTTCACTATATGATCTATATAGCCCCATCCTAGCACCAGAACTCCTGACCGTGGGGCCATGAATTTCGCTATTTTGGTAGAGGGTTCAATGCTTATTACAATCACTCCAACAGTTTAACTACTTGTTGTCCAGGGGCCCGTTTTACAAAAGAACTTACTACCAAGACCAAAATTTAATTATGCTTATTACTTTCTATTTTACATTTATTTAAAAATAGTTTAATCTTTTTAAAAAGAATTTAACAAGATATTTTTATGCTAGCAATTTCAAACAAAATTATCATTTCTGGAAAATTTTACAATCAAATTAAGTTTTTGAACTTGGTCGTAAGTTCTTTTCTAAAATGGGCTCCAGGAGTAAAGAAAAAGATTTTAAAGATTGCACTAATTTTGGTGGTTTTAGCCCAGGGACCATGAAATTCACAATTTTTGTTCTCCTTCACCCATAGCTGCTATATGCCAAAATTGGTTTAGTGGTCCATAGAAGTTCTTAAAAATGTTCAAATGTTTTAAAACACACAAAGGACGATGCAAATGGATAGCAATAGGACACCTGAGTGACTCAAGTGACCTAAAAAAAAACCAAAACAAAGCCATGATTGGTTATATCAATATGGAAGCATCCCCAAGTAATAGTTCAAACTTCTTCCAATTGCCTGGAGGGAGTTGGGCCACACTTGGGGATCAAAAAGGGGTTAACAATTGCATGGCACATATTTGATATATGAATGCTTACATTAATAATGTATTAATTAATGATTGTGGAAATATTTTTAATCAAGAACACATCGAAATTAATATTAACCACTGCAAAGTATTCCACTTTCATTTAAAACTGTGATTCCCTATTATGACCCAACCCTATCCCTGGCAGGGACAATTTAAACAGAGATTTTTAAACATTTTTTGCTATATATTCTCAAGTAAAATTTTGATCACCTATAATTGTGACCCCACCTTATTTATCAGGGTCATGACTAGAACAAACTTTTAATGGCGGCTTCCACATAAGTTTCATGTTTTCTACCGAGTGGTGTATAAGAAATTTTTATTGACCTCATCAAATTTTCTTAATTATCTCCCCTTGACAGAATGACATGGCCCTTCATTTGAACAGAATTTGAATCCCCTTAACCCAGGGATGCTTTGTGGCAAGTTTGGTTGAAATGGGCCCATTGGTTCTTGACAAGAAGTCAAAAATCTTAAAAACATATGGGTGGACATACTGAGGGATGCTAGACAAAATGTGATAAGAAAAGCTCAGATGAGCTAAACAAAGGCCAATGGCCACAATACTCACCTGAGTAACTTTGGCCTTGCTGTTTTTCACCTGATTTCTCCCCCCCCCCCCCCCCCCCCGTAGTTTTTATTGTGGCCCTGCCCTACCCCCAGGGGTCATGATTTGAACAATTAGAATCTACACTACCCCAGGATGCTTCCACATAAGTTTCAGCTTTTCTGGCCCAGTGGTTCTTGAAAAGAAGATTTTTTAATGACCCCATCCAATTTTTGTATTTTCTTGATTATCTCCCCTTTGAAGGGGACATGGCCCTTCATTTTAACAATTTAAACTCCCTTTCTCTCAAGGATGCTTTGTACCAAGTTTGGTTAAAATTGGCCCAGTGGTTCTTGAGAAGAAGTTGAAAATGTGAAAAGTTTACAGACGGATGGACAGCTAGACAGACGGACAACGGGTGATCAGAAAAGCTCACTTGAGCTTTCAGCTCAGGTGAGCTAAAAACCATAAAGATCTTTTTAACAACTTATCTATTGCGAGTCATCTAATATAGAGGCATCCACAGGTATAGTGAAGACTGAAGTTTGTGTAAATCATGGCACCTAGGGATAAGGCTGGGCCACATTAAGGGATCAAAGTCATCAAACTTTCACATGGGACTACTGTATGTGTACATAAATTGACATATTTAAAATCAAGTGCAATCAACGAGTATGGAGTTGTTTGCATAATCATGAATTAGCACTATACGTCTATATCATGTATTTATGAATGAATTCTTAGCAGTATTCATGAAAAAGTGCATCGTTGTACGTACCAAAGCCACTAATATGAAGCCCGTTATAATAAGTACACATACAGTATGTATATATATATATATATATATATATATATATATATATATATATATATATATATATATATATATATATATATATATATATTCCATGGAGGCTAGGGTTGGCCCACGATATAGGGTCAACATTAAGAGGAAAAAAAACTTTTAAAAACTTCCAAAGAACAACAGACCAATGGAGAGATGAGCATTGTGGCCCATGGCATTCTTGTTGTGATACTGGTAGGAGGAGCTTCAGCTTTCAATGATAACAATGGGGAATCGAATCAATTTCAGTCAATTCTTTTTAGACAGAATTCAGTTATTACAAAAATTTATTTCTTAAGAGGATTACATGCATGTTCCAAAAAAATATATATGGCTTTTCAACAATGTACATACAAAGTATATCTAGCAATAATTTGACTAGAGAATTCTCCTTAAGTTTGTCAAAAAACCAAAGGAAATTGATAGAAGCAAGATTCTTCTAAGCATAAGCTTTTTTCACACAGATGACTACCATTATAAAATGCAATCTCTGACGGAATGGTTTATTATTCAATTGATGCTAAAAATCTTTTCTTTTGAACTTCAACTAGAAAGTTAACATGGTATAATCTAAGATTACATAGCTCAACTCAATCAGCAACTGGTCAACATTGATCAAGGCACACACAAATGTACTAACAATATGTGGATTCAACATTTAAGATAAAAGCAAATTTATCCAATACATTTCTAATTGACCATCTTTCCCTTTAACAGTACATGACAATGTTCCAATATTTGGATTCTTATCCAAAATATTGAATTTAACAAGCAAATTACCTGAAAACAATAGACACTGAAACATTTAAAAAAAAATACATTAGCACATGCAACACAATAAAAAATATTGCACTAGCTCTCAATGGCATCTAAATGTACTGTATCTCAAATCATATTTCAACAATACAGTGAAATACATGTATGTATAAAAAAAACTTCAGATGCAGTAAAAAATACAACCAAATTTAATGTGCAGTTTTAATACCTTTTCACTTTTCTACTTAAAAATATTAATGCATCACATACATATGTAACTGAGAATACACCGGGTAAAGGTATATATATATGTTTAAATGTTACATTGATTAACAACTGATAACATCATTTAACATTTCATAGAAATAGTACTTTTCAATTTAAACATGATACTGTAATGCAGAACTTTTGAGAAGTTTCAGTTCCACTTGAAAAAATGACTCAATATCAACTGTCAAAAGTGAACATATCTGTATGATAGACATTGAACGATTCAATCATAAAACTGCTAAAATGAACAAAATTCAATTCTTTGAAATTTTAATTTATTTTCCTTCATTCAAATTGGCATCTACAATGGTTTCAACACCACTGTCTTCACAAATCAAGGATTCCATTTTTTCAGTGTCTGATGTCTCAGCCTCTTTATCATTTGGATTCACATCTTTCTTTTCCACCTCTGATGGTTGAGAGTTGTCAGCTTCATTCTCCATGTTAACAGTCTTCTCGTCTTTATCATCCACTATCTCTTTGTCATCAGTTTTATTTGGCTCCACTATCTTTTGCATTTCATCTCTTTCATAGTTAACAGCATGATCAGGCACTTTTTCACAAGTTTCAGTGGGTAATTGTTCACCAGATTTATCTTTTTCGTCTTCAGCTACCACTGACTTGTTTTCAGGTTGTTTCAAGGCTAATTTCTCTACATCTTTTTCATGTTCCTCTGCACTGACTTTATCACTATCACTGCTCTTCTCTGTTTGGTCAAGGGCCTCTGTAGAACTACAGTTCATCTCTGACTTTTCTGTCATTTCAATTCCAATCATACCACACACTGTTTGTTCTGTTTCTTCTGTATTTGATTTTAAGTCCTGTGTTGACACAGACTCAGAGTTTACTTCCATCTCTTCTGATGATACCAATTCAGATTCTGTTTCCATGCTTTTTGCCAATACTGAATCAGATTGAGCTTCTATGTCTTGTTCTAATGATGATGATGTCGTTGCTCCTTCTCTTGGTCCATCTTTCGTTGAAGGTGTTTTGGATTCCTGTTTTATTCTTGCTGAACTACGTACAGGGGTAACTTTTTTGTCAGTAGGTGAAGGAGTTACTTTTTTCACAGGAGAACTTAACCTTCTTATTCCCAGCTTCTTTCCTCTTTGTCTCACTGTGGCTCTGGCTTCCTCTAAAGCTGCAAACATAGTTTGCACTCTAGGCTCTAACCGAATCATTCCTTCTTCTGACCTTGTAGGAGACCCTATCCTGTCATTGAAATCATTTTCATTATCAGACACACTGCACAAATTATCATATAAATCATGATTTATACTAGAGCTGTCATTTTCATTGTATGACCCATCTAAACTAGCAGATCTTTTCCTCCCTTCAGGAGCAGATTTGGTACTGTCTGTCTTCTTAAGCTTGTTTTCTGATGAGGTCCCACTGTCCTGGCGTTTCCTCTTCCGTGCTGATTTTTCTGAACTAGCACTTTTTATAGATGCAGTGTCATCTTGCATGTTTGAATCTTTGGAAATTTTCTTGTTGTTTGCTGAACTAGTTAGGGAAGTTGGACTTACACTAGATACAGCATCATTCTTGGATTTCTTTAGCTGTGATGTATCAAACTTGTGAATGTTCCGAACATGCCGAAACAGATTATAATCATTTGCAAATGTTATGCTGCATTCTATGCACTTCCTGGCTTTCACATCTATTTTAGGACATATTTTGTTTTCTTCATTTTTCTGCTTAGCATCTGAAGTTGTTTCTGCTTCACTTTTGGCTTTGGTAACTGATACAGTTTCCATCCTTTTAGATGTCTCTGGCAATTTCTGAGTCTCAGCAGGAGATTTTGTTGCTTGACCACTCTGAATCAGTGACCGTCGTCTGGTTGTGATTATGGACTTCACAGGCTGATTAAGAGACACATTTTTATGTGGAGATATTTTTAATTTTGAAATCTTCGTCTCCTTCTTATATGAATTTGAAGCTGCCATTTCAGACTCAAGTCTCTGCTTTGTTCTCAAAGTCTGCTGTTTCTTCTGAAGTCTTTTTTCAGACCCCTCTTTTTTCAGATCTTTTATAAGATTGTTGATATCCTTCCCTGCAATCTTTTCTTTGTGTATCCTTTGCAAATGGGAATTACATTCTGATCTGTTGAAACTAGAAAATGGGCACAATTTGCATTTATATCTTTTCCATCCAAGATGACGGACTATATGTCTTCTCAGATTTGACATGGACTTCAATTGAATTCCACATTCTTTGCACTGCTTTTTTTCTCTGTCAAGCAATGACTCAATGTTATTCATGTCTAAACACACAGGCTTGGTTGACTTTTTGGATTTCATCACATAAACACGCTTAGGATGTCTGTATTTCTCACATAATCGCCTCTGAGCTGTTGAAGTTTTCCTCACTGTAATTGTACTATGTTTCACTTCTTCGGTAGGTTGTCCTGGCTTTTTCTTCACCCAGATCTCCTGAATCTTAACTACATTAGCGTTTGGACTCTTCCAGATCTTACTTTGAGCCTTAGGTTGAATTGCAGTGTAAACAATATTTGTGCCACTAACACTCTCTGGTTTGTCTTCATGCGCATGAGTTGATTTCCCTCTTGTTTGTATTGTGCATCTAGTATCCTTTGCTGTTTCTATGTCCTTCACTTCATCTTGTTTTGGTGTTTTTTGTTTGATATCACCTTTATCAGACACAGAATTCCAGTCTGCCTTACTGCGGAGTCTTTGCCTTTTCTCTCCATCATATTTGTCTTTTTCTTTAGGATCATCTCCAGTTATCTCATCTATCTTCTGCTTTGCTGTTTCTGCTATCTCTTGTTTTGGTTTTGGATTCTTTTTGCCTGAATTATCTTTCTTATCCATGCTACTACTTCTTGTGTTAGGAGTGCTGGATGTAGATTTCTGGGCTACAGATCTCCTTGTATTATGCTTTGATACAGGTGTTCCTTTTCCACCATCAACCTCATCAAACTGACGAACAGAAATAACCTGTTTCCTTCTACTTCTGGAAACCTCTTCCTTCTCCGTATCTTTAGGAACCTCCTCTAAGTCCTCAGATTGTGTTGTAGTTTCTTCCTCTTTTTCATTATCTTTGTTTTCCTCAGAAACTTTACCTTGAATAGCAAAAATGTGCTTATTAGGACTCTGCATCTTTTGTCTCATTTTCATTATTTTTTCCTCTTCTGGACTTACGTTTTTCAAGTTTGTATAAACCACCTTTTCTGACTGAGGAATTTCTTCTTCTATTATCTCATTCTTTTCCTCCATGTTCTTCATCTTGGGAGTGTCCTTCTGTGTTGCTCTAGTGGGTACTTTTTCTTCACCTTTCTTTGATGTTTGTTCCTTTTTGGCTTCCATCAATTGCTTGGACTTTCTTGTGTGAATAAAACGATCTTGACTAGACTCCCTTGATGTGTTGCTACTTGTGGATGGAGTTTTCTGTTTCGTTGTCTTTTGGTCAATGTTTTTATTAGAATTGGAATCATTGCTTGTTTCCCTACATTTGTCTTTGGCATCTTGCTCTTTACTTTTGTCTTCTCTAGATTTCCGTTGTCTTGTCTGCATGACATTTCCACTTAGGGGAGATAAATCTTGAGATTTAATTGGATGAGCAATCTCATTATTTGACTCCAATATGGATGCTTTACTTTCTTTCTCTTCTTTTCCTCTTGATTTTGACCTTGTTCCTACTTTTTCAAAGACGGAGACCAAATTGCGTTCTACTGGTGTTTTTATTGGAGATTCGGCATCTGTTTCCTTTGGAATTATCTCATCATTATTATTACTAGACATAGTCTTCTTGGGTGATGATTTTGCTGATGTATTAAGGGGACTGTCTGATCCATTTGAACTATTGCTCAACTTTCTAGGAGAAAATCCTTTCTTTGGAGAAAGCTTTGGACTAGAGTCAGAACTAGTAATAGAAGCACTGGATTTTTTAGGACTTTCATACAAAACAGCTCTTCTTTTGTCAAGGAATCTTGTTTTCATGTACGACTCTTGATTTGAAACAGTTGTGTGTCGTGTCTGAATGACCTTCTTGGACTGGTTTTCTGCACTGTTAGATGACTGTTCAGGAGAACTCTCTGAACTGACACTCATCTTATCTGGTGAAGTGTTTCTACTGGTTCTTGATACCTTTTCACATTGTGTCTTGTCATCCTGTTGGTTAGTGTTCTTCCCTATACGCTCTTTTGTTGGAGGTGTCACACTTTCCTTAACTTTATCACATGGGTTTAAGGCTTTACATTGCTTTGTGTGAGATGCATAAGTTTCTTTTTTCCAAAATGCCTTCTTACAACCTTCACAGTTGATGATTTTAATTCCTCCTACTGTTTGACCTTCAGATTTGCTTGCCTCTGGCACTTCAGTATCTTTTTGACTGGATGGACTCAATTCCTCACCACTATCATCTATTTTGTAGCTCAATGATTTTATTTTGCTCTTCAGTTTTTCTATGTCTTTGTGTGATTTATCATGGCAGGACATAATGTGCTTTGATATATTATAAAATCTTCCAAATGTCTTGTCACAGAAAAGACAAGGATATACTGTTTTTTCTCCCAAGTGAAAAAATTTCATATGGTTCCACAATGTTTTCTTGGAGCTCATTTGCTTATTGCATACTAAGCATTCCAGAGTTTTAATATGGCACAACCCCTTTTTGCTGAGTTCACTAAGAAATGACCTATTTGCACTACCAAGATTGCTCTGGACAGGACGCAAATCCTCCATTGGTTTTCTGGTTTCATTTCGCTTGCTACCTTCCCTTTTCTTGTCTTCTACAGATAATGAATTTTCATTTTTCTCTTCTGGAGATTTACCTTTAATCTGGGTCTCTTTAGACACAGGGAGTGGCCTCTCTAAGATGTTCCGCAGCAAGCTTGGTGCACTGACACCTTCATCTTCAGTCATATCACACTCACAGCTTTCTTTGTTCTTCTCCTGTGTTACAGTTACAACCACAGCATTTGAATTAGATGCTATTGGCGTCATTTTAACAACAGTATTCTTTGCATTAGCTTTCTGCCTCTCCATTTCCTCTGCCACATCTGTGTATAGTCTGAAGGCAGATGAAGTGCTTTGAAAACTTCCATTCATTAATTTTTCTACCGTTGTGGCCTGTTGACTTGATTCTATTGGTGAAGAATCTTCTGGTGCAGATGGTTCCACAACCACAGTTTCAGATGTCTGGGAATTGTTCACCATGGCCTCATGTCTATTATTGTAGAGTTTATCAGCATTCATTTCTAAACAGTACACTCGCTTGTGGGCAACAAAGTTTGGGAAAGATCTAAAGAAATTTCTGCATATCTTGCACTCTATTATTAGATCACATTCATTGCGCAGTAGATTTCTGATTTCAGGAGAGCCATAATGAATACCATTTACCACCTGGTCCAGCATTGGTCTGCCAAGATCAATGGAAGAACTTATCACCGAGAAGTCAATGTTGGAGACACTATCTTCATCATCCGAGGTAGCCATTTTGAATTTGCTACAAATATACAATAATATTTCATCAACACAAGAAAAAATATATACAATGAAAAAACTGTATAAAGGGAAATTTTTGCCCCTGTTTTCTTTTCGACCAATTTTCCTTCATCCCTAGAGGGCAAATTTAAAATGTGGCAAATTCAAAGAAGACATCATTCTCTATAAATGGGTGAATTAAAAACAAGGGCAAAATTGTTTGCAAGTACGAAAAGGAGAAAATAATCATATGCAGTTTACTTAACATTCACATTATAATACTGAAGACTTGGGATTAATTTACATAATGTTCATGCTCACAATTTTACAGACATACAATGACTTTAACAATAACTGCAATACTGCTCTTTTGCAGGGCAAATGAATAATGTTTGGTGAAGTTTTAGCCATACAAGATAATTCAATATTCAATAAAAAAGTGGCCTCAGGTCCAAGAATCTCTCTTCTAATAAATTTTACAACCCAGTCACTTCTATTCTAAGCCAATAGTATCCTAAATATTAAAAATAAAATAAAGTCTACTTTTTGGTTAACACACTTTGAGATCCCAAGATGCATCAGCTGACAAAGTTTGATGATTCTAAGCTCCTTACTGGCTTAGTACCTGAGATATTGATTAGGGATGGCGATTTATAACCGATTAACTGGTGGGAATGTCTTGTGGTTAACCCATTAGCAATTCTGTATTCAATTGCCATCCCAATATTTATATATAGCCATGAAATTCCCAAAAAGGTCATGGTGACCTACCTTTTGGTTGTCACAATCCTAGGACCCAAATGAGTCAATTAACAAAGATTGATGATTCAAAGCCTCTTAGTTTCCTAAGAAAATTGAGATACAACTATGAAATTTCAAAAGTAGGTTACTGTTATCTACTTTTTGGTTGACACAATCCATTGACCAAAGAGGCATAAACTGACAAAATATAATGATTCTAAGCCTCTTTTTATCCTTAATATTGAGACAAAATGAGAAATTCCCAAAAAAGGTCACTGTGACTAACTTTTTGGTTGTAACACTCTGAGGACCCAAGATGCATCAAATGACAAAGTTTGATGACTCTAAGCCACTAATTATCTGAAATTTTTAAATAGAGCCATGAAATTCCAAAGTAGGTCATAGTGACCTACTTTTTGTTTGATCTACTCAGAGATCTTAGGATGCATTAACAGACAAAATTTGATGATCCTAGGCTTCACTGTCCAAAATATGCATCTAAACAATTTAAAAATGAATATGTGCAAAATTTAAAAAGTATGTCAATGTGACCTACTTTTTCATAAATATGTTCCAAGGCCCAAAAAGATGCATCAATTGACAAGATTTGATGATCCTAAATCTCTCAGTATCCTAAATAATGAACTTAAATGTTCTGAAAATGACTAGCCATAAAATGCAGAAAGTAGGTCATGGTGACCTTCTTTTAAAGTGACACACTTCATGGCCCCGCGATGCAGCAACTGACAAGTTTTGATGATCATAGCCTTCAAAGTGTCAAAAAGATATGCATCAAAATCAATTTGTAAATGAATACATGTACCTTCAAAATTCAAAAAGTAGGTCACTGTGACCTACTTTTGAGTCAACATAACATTATTAAGATGCATCAGCTGACAAGATTTGTTGATTGTTGTCCTCATTAGTGTGCAAAATATAGGTTTTAACAAATTATCATTTTAGTTCAATTTTGAAGTGACCTGACACCACAGAATTGCCCTAAGGTAATGCCTTGAACATAAATGTATCCTCGTCCTTATGTTTAAGTTAATCTTCAATGAGAAGATTTTTTAGCAACCATACCTTTTCTTATATTTCCCCAATTTTCTCCCCTAGCTTAAGGGTCACATCCCTATTATTTGTACAATGAAAGTCCTTGGCCCAAGGATACTCTGTATCAAACTTGATAAACATGGGTAATCAGATTACAGAGCTTACCTCAACAAATCTTAGTCCCAAACTAAACTGATAATCTAGTAGTGTGCATCCCTAGATGCAACATTTATGCAATTTTGGTTTGATAGGGCTTGCAGTTACTTGGGAAAGGTCTTACCTTAAAACTTTACACTAGTCACTCATCAAGAAAGTGTAATTCAAATCCAGTATCTGAAGCAAGTTTGGGAGTGTTTGTCCTTTGATGCATCATCCATGCAAGTTTGGTTCAGATAGGCCTTATAACTTCTTGATAATGGATCTGCTCCAAAAACTTTACCTGGTCACTCATCTGGAAAGTGTAGGTCAGATCCAGCATCCGAAGCAAGTCCAGTAGTGTGCATCCTTAGATGTATCATCCATGCAAGTTTGGTCTTATAGTTACTTGGAAATGAGACCTGCTTCAAAAACTTTAGCCTAGTCACTCATCTGGAAAATGTAGGTCAGATCCAGCATCTGGATCAAGTCCAGTAGTGTGCATCCTCAGATATATCATTCAAAGATATAACTTTGATCTCTTATTGTGATCCCAACCTACTCACGGGGGACAAGATTTGAAAAGACTTGCATTTACACTATGTCAGGTAGCTGTCATATAAATTTCCTCTTTCTTGGCCCTGTGGTTCTTGAGGAGATTTTGTAACACACCCAGCCTAGTTTTGCCTTCTCTTGATTATCTCCCTTTTGTGAGGGTGTTGCTTTTCATTTAAAGAATCTTTTCTTCCCTTCACCTAAAGATGCTTTGTGGCAAGTTTGGTTGAAATTGGTTCAGTAGTTTCAGAGAAGATGAAAATGTAAAAAGTTAACAGACAGACAGTCTCCGATGGATGACAAACTTCGATCAGAAAAGCTCACTTGAGCCTTTGGCTCATGTGAGCTTATAAAGGCACCTGTTACTCAGAACTGACAGATTAAAGAAATATACTTACATTCCCTAAATTGTACAGCAATCAAAACAACTGTGTAGTGTTCACAACTTGGATGGCAAGAAGGTGATTCTTTTTCACAATTTTCAATACATTCTGTCTTTAACAACAATCTGAAAAATGATGTTAATTATTACATTAAGGTGTATAGTCCTTATTATAAAGTTCTAAAACTTCCTAACAATGGTACATGTGATTCTAAATAAAGAAGTAGATGACTCTCCAAAACTCAATGTTCAAGGGACAACTGAAAATCTCCTGCATATTGAAAGTTCTCTTTTGGAAATCTTCTGGTTTTATTATATAGTGGCTAAAGTATGTCAGGATACATTGTGATACACCGAGACTGTATCACAATAAATAACACTATATATTACCTTTCGTATATTTCATACTAATTGTATATCTGTGTTCTGAAATGGGACACAGTGGTTTCATGATTTTTTTAAGCACAAATTTCTGTGTGTTGCTTTTTAGCCAGACCACAAAAAAAAAAAAAAAGATCAATGAACTACAAATTTTACTTATATACCCAGTATGACAGAATGAGGTAGCTGTTCATAAATTTACATATCAACGAGTCGAAATTGTACTTTTTAGTGGAAACCAATATCCATAATCCCAAAATTAATGAAACCACAATATTTATCACATTGTGTAAGGATATAAGCTATAGATTAATTCTTTTCTAAGTATTGACATTAAATTAACTAACTCTGAAACAAAATAATAAATAGCAATGATGACACAAGTTTTAAAAAAAAAAGCAATGAACTGTGCTTATCCTCAACAGATGCCATCTTTGTAAACAGCTGATACATCAGGTCTTACAAACTCTTCATTATTATAAGGAGCATGGTATATATGAGGAGAATGAAAATTTTTTATTTACAATCTATCCGATACAAAAATGTGATGCATCGTAATATAAATATGTACGATTTTGAAACATCATATGAAACAACTTTTTTATGGATTGCAGTACATCAGTATATAGCTACTCCCCTATCTACTAGTATAAATGGGAAGTTTTCATCAATTTATCAATTTTCAGAAATCTGAAAAATACTAAAAAAATTTTAAGAATGCTTCTGGAACTGAGGACTGTCTGAATGCCTGGATATGTCATATTTGGTTCGGGCTTTACATAGCACCATGCACTTGCATTGCAAGCTCTTAAAGCAACAGCTTGGTGAAAATAACATTCAGGCTGCTGCACAATGATCCAATAGAATTTCTTCCCAAAGTTGCACCACCATCCATAAACCCAAAATAAATTTAGTACTCACCATAACCAAACTTAAGTTCACAATTTAGTGAGAGTTTCCTTGCTTTAATGGACATAACTGTACATATAATGCTCTTTCCATTGGTAAAATTTCATTTCTAAACTCTGTTATGGAAATGCAACTACATAAGAATGATCTGATGTCATCTGTGTGTATGACCTAGCTTATTTAACTTTCTAAATGTATTGTGCAGTTTGAAGATGCCAAGTACATTGAAAGTGTTGATGGTATCCAGTAATTATTATAACCAACCAAATGTGCTCACCCAAAAGTTCGCATGGTCAAATATATTAATTCATAGGGATGGGTATCGCCAAAAATTTCGTATCGTGATATATCATGATTTTTTCCCAAAATATCATGAAAATATCATGATGTTTTTACAAGCAAGTTTTACAACGATTTTAAATGAATATTCATAATTTTCCTAAAAAATTTTCTGGAATAACATAACTCCACTTTTTTTATTTTTTATTTACATATCAAAAGGCATGTTTGGATACTGGTTTGCCTTTCTTTTACAGTTTTCAACATTTTTACACTTCCTGTAATTGTAATTTCACAGATTGAACGAAAAATGAATAATTTCTGGAATTTATAACTATGTACCTAAATACCGGTAATGTTAGTCTCCGTATCACGATATGCATCATGGAATTAAAAATCACGAAATACCGGTATACCGATAAAATCGCACATCCCTATTAATTCATATGTTAAGAATTAATTGAAAGATTTGAGGGTTCTTACAACAAGGAATCTATGTTCAGATATTACACAGAATAATAATGGTAGCTACGTGACCTTTATTTTCAAAGAACAAGCAATGAAAATAAGTAGATGACACCATGATTTATACAGAGCCTGTATACCTTTGCTCTCTCACTTATTAAGAGATATCAAATACTTTAATAATTAAGACCCTAGAGTACCTGTGGCAAATATCATTGTTGACATATATAAATACCATTCTGGAAACAGGAGGGAAAATGTCATCACCACATGGCAATTGTAATTCAATGATAAACAATCTGATTTCTTTTCAAATTCATATTATGAAAGATACCACCATTTAATATATACCCAGAGGAAATGTTATACATGTATACAACTATTTAGTATTTAGAAAAGCATGCTTTCATTATGTCAGAAAACGTATCATTTTACAGAGAGGTGCCAACACAATATCACGAAAATTCCGAATTTAATTCTGTAAAAAATTGACATTGACTAAGAAAATAATCTTGTATATGGAAACAAATAATGCACATAAAAGGCATTTCACACACCATTTTTGACTGTGTAGTGTTATCTGGGAAAATATTGGCTATTTTCGGTACAATCGGTGGCACCCTAGATGTGATTCGGCTCAGGATGGAGGAAACCATGCGCGCGCAGAAAACATCCGGGAAATCACGCGCCCTTCGATTTACCAACATGGCGGTGTAAACAAAAACATGTGGGCTCCTGTCGCTCCTGTCTTGCTGTCAACTTGACAAAGTTTACTGAAATAAGATAGACAGACACAGGGATTCTTAACCAAGGTGCCAAGAATTATTCTTCTAAATAGTGTCATGTCAGTCTAAGCGTAGAACTAAGGACCCGTGCATCCAGAGACCTAACTTATAATTACCAGTAGCATACGCTGGGTCACAGTCTCACAGGGTGTGACATGGTGCAGTATGTACAGGTGCAGGTTAAAAAACTGGTTAATGGTTAATGACGAGATCAACGAATTCTGCATGCCTTAATAAAACAACATTTTATCAATCAGTTGGATCTGAATGTTTAAAATGATTCTTTGGCAGAGTGAAAACAAAATAAAATGCGACAGACCAAACCTGGAGAATTTGAATGTGATCCTGAACTGTATAAAGTCGCTATCATGATTCTCGAGCTACCGAAAGTTCTATTGATATATCAAACTGATACGCTGTTAAACAGGTCCAGTACAATCTCTTGATTTAGCTAGACACTAGACAAAATTGCACCACTTATTATTCTTATTTGTGAATTGGTCATTTTTCTGATTGGTACTAGTATATAAAATATGCCATCTTTTCCAAAACAGTTGGATTGACAAATGTCTTGGTGTCATGTCAAGACCCTTAAAGGACCTTCTTGTCCGAAATCCAATGTCCCGACGTGTACTGCGCACCGCTTTTGCCAAGATATGAAGTTGGTGATTGCCGAAGGTGGTCCGTGAGGTTGCGACGGGAGCAGTCTCCTACTTAAAAATCAAATGCTATACCCTGATTGACTACCATATTGCTTAAGAGTCACCCAGTGCCTTAGTGTCCCTACCAAATCCACCCAGTTGCCCCAATTTTGTGGAACAATCTTGAAGTTATTGTGTGGTGCTTACTTAATGCCGTCGATATCTATTGTAAACATTTTTATGACCGTTAATTCATTTTCAACAATTTTTCACCAGAGAAATGCATAATCTTTGAATTGTTTTAATTTTTCACAAATTTCTCTTCTAGAGTCAAACGCTGCATACGGTGTAACTTTTTTCTGAGTTTTTAATTAGTACAAACATAAAGAACACAACCACAAAGAAAAAATTAGAAATTTATTCCACCAAAAAAGTATGGATATGATTTTAATTTTTTCAATGAAGTGGTTACGCTTCAGTAAACATTGCTGTTATTTATCAGTTAAAACATTTAAATGTCCCATTTTTTAATGAAGTAACATAATTATATATCAAAAACATCATAAACAAAATTTGAAAAGAAAAATGTTAATTTATTTAGGTGGTGCGTTAGCAATTTTGTCTAGTGTATATATAGCTTGATTTAGCTATATAGCTTTATTAAGCTATTCAGAATAGCTTGACTTAGCTATTTTATAAATTTTTTTTCTAAAATGCACTATTTTTTCAGCATGTACAAAAAGTTTCACCTTGGTGCAGTGATAATATTCAACCTTGAACTCTTTTGAAAATAATGCATGTAAAAATCACTCATCAAATTGCATCTCCTTGAGAGACTTTGTACTCAAAGTTCTAAAAGTTTTGGAGCAATTGGTTTGTGACCACACAGTTACTTCTTCAATGAAATTATAAAGAAGGCCAATTATGGTCAACAAGGTAATTGATTGGTAATAATTCAGTACAATGAGAAGCAATCATACTTATCCACGCCTCAACGCAAACAAGGTAGTGTACAGTTACTCAAACAATGGAAATTCATCTTTTGTTTAAAAGTACCGGTATTCAAAAGCTGCAATGTTATAACTATTTTTGATTTTGGTTGTTTTTTTGATAGCCTATAGTACATACTTGAATAATCAAATATTTGCGACTTTTTGTCTATTTCTTACAAAAAACATTTTTGTGAAAAACTGCATATAAATAGCTAAATCCATCGTCTCAAGCCATGGTACGGAGTCTGCATATAGCTCTCTCCAACCGTGGCTGCTCGATCACAAAAAGTGTCATAATCTTGAATATTTACGCCTCTATTTTGTGACGTCATGTTCAGCCAATGACAATATTTGTTTCCATCGCAATTGAAATCAACAACTGACATCAACAGTATACAAGAAATGTTTCGTATACTGTGATTGGGCATTGAAAGGTTCAAAGTTATCATTCGACTATGCTTTACTCACATTGATCAATATTTTAATGAGCTGCGAAATATTCTCTTCTCATTCAACCACAGCCAGAATGGGAGAGGATCGTACATTTTGGTGGTGGTTTGCGACAATGAGCTAAATCAAGCTATTTTGAATAGCTTAATAAAGCTATATAGCTATTTCAAGCTATATAGCTAAATCAGGAGATTATGCTGGACCTGTTAAATTGTTCTAACTATCCATCCACTACCAAAATAATAATTACAATTTCCTGCCTCGTTTAATGAATATTTGAAGTTTTCTGAATTGCTGTCCATCTGTGTTGATTGAGAAAAGCAAAAAAAAAAAAAAAGTCTCTTGCAGTACAGTAAGTAAATTTAATTATTCAATGTATTTTCAATGTCTAGGACTGTACAGTTGTGCTGTAGACTGGCTTGTTCCTGGTACAAGAGCCCCCATTTAGAGATTTGGAGAGTGGATTGTCTGATCCATCACATTTCTCTATTCTTTTAACTACACTTGTACTGTGTCATGCCCTTCATTTGACAGGCATTAAAAACAGCATGAAGGCATTTTGGAGGTTAAGTAGTCATGTCAAATCTTTTTGGGGTATGAAATATATGTTGCCATGCAGTGAATAGAAGAAATTATAATGCTTGAAGTACAAGATGGATGGCAATTCAAGATACAGGTGCTTCTGTTTGATCTGTTTTAGCATTTTTCCAATGAGCAAAACTCTGCAAGATTATACCCATTAAGCATTGGTCACTAAATACCAAATAAAGCTCTTAGGAAAAATTAAAATGACCTAGGAACTTAGGGCATGAGTGACCTCAGTCAACTACATGTACAGATGCTTTTGGATCCCTCATCCCCCTTTGTTATACATTCCAGGATTGACAGTCTTTTTTAGCTCACCTGAGATGAAAGCTCAAGTTAGCTTTTCTGATCACCCATTGTCCACCTGTCCGTAAACTTTTCACATTTTCAACTTCTTCTCAAGAACCAGTGGACCAATTTTAACTATAGTTGGTACACAGCATCTTTGGGTGAAGGGGAGTTTAAATGTTACAATGAAGGGCCTAGCCCCCTTACAAGGGGAGATAATCAAGAAAAGACAAAAATAGGGTGGGGTCATTAAAATCTTCTTCTCAAGAACCACTGGGCTAGAAAAGCTGAAACCTATATGAAAGCATCCTGGGGTAGTGTAGATTCTTAATTGTTCAAATCATGACCCAGGGGGTAGGTTGGGGCCACAATAGGTACTACAGTCCCTGAAACATTCTACTTTCCCACTTGAACGGTGAACGAACGCAGAGCGAACGGTGAGTGAACGATGTGTGAACGCTGAACGCAACTTGGTGAACGATGTAAGAACGCTGAACGGTGAGTGAACGCTGAACGCGAACGGAGCGCAAACGCGAACGCAAAGTGAACGGTGAATGAACGGTGAACGCAAGATGAACGATATATTCGGAATGCCTCTGATCTTTTCCTCGCATTGAAACTATTTTATTGTATTACAAGCTTATCTTTTAAAAAGATTGGTGAGCTAGCGCTGTAGCATAATAAAATACAGAAGAAGATATCTGAACCATTTGTTAAATTTGCTGAATCGATTAATTATTAATAGGAAGGCAGATTGGTGCACTGGGGGTTGAGTTTGGGGGGGGTGGGGGGTGTCACAATTCAGAATGGTGAATCTAAGAGTGTGCTTCACGTCGGCAATGGCATAACTCCTAACTGTGCTTTAAGCATTCTGTATTTTACTGTAATTTCAATTTCGAGATGAGTAGAACCAATGAGCACCTTCGGGCCTTTCCGGCAAGCTCGGAAAACATATCCGAGGTTGCCGCGGTTTTCCCAGCTTGCGGAAAGATCCATGAAGGTAGATTAGAAAAGCTTGTATTCATTACAACTTTAGAAATAACAGTCTTGGTTTTATAAGACCTGAGTTTCTGTTACTTTTTGTTCAGTTACGTGCAGGTTAGACAACAAAACACGAAACTTCAGATCATATGTATTTTTAGATGATAAACACTAAATTGACATGTCTTTCCGACATACGCTGAAAAAGATTTTTGCCGGAATTATCCACTAAGGTGGTAAAACTGTAAGGAAAGCTAGATGTCTAGAATCTTGGCATTATATGGCCAAATTTTTTCTTGTACTTTTATGTGTAGGTTAGACAATAAATAAATAAAAAAAATCAGAATCAGAATCTAGACTGATATTGACTGTCTCTAACCAACGAAATGTATATCGCGCATATCAGACAGGAAAGGCCAGTGTAATTCGGATCATTTCTAATTCTGTATGACAAAACGAAATTGTTATCGTACAGTCTATCTACAGTAGTTTTTCCCAGAATCCCCGACCGTGAAGTCGAGCATGCGTATTTCAGAAATATAGACTAACGTAATTGCTAGCGCTCGAGAGCGCTAGCAATAATGTCAGGTCCCAAATAAATAAATAAATAAATAAATAAATAAATAATGGGTAAACCAATAAATGAATGAATAAATAAGTCAATAAAATAAATTCTCCAAAATTGTCCTAAGAAAGACGATGCATGCACATTAAGTTTTTAATCACACGATTTTTATCGCATTAAAACATTGCAATTGTTGCCGAACGCTGAAGTATAAAAGATATTTTTTAGTAAGAAAACTTATGACTTACAGAATGAAATTAAGCGGTTGTAATATTCGTGTCAAGGTGATTTCGTGTAAAGTAATGAAAAAAAAAATTACAAAGGTCAGTGGACGTTTTACATTTATACGCTCGTATTTTAAATGTTTAATACAATAATATATTTTGTGTCATTTCTTTTTTTCATGATGATTTATTTAACAAACTTCTACATGTATATGTAGATGGCCGTGATTATACTCGGACAAGATAATACAAAGATACATTTTCATATTATTTGTTATAAATTCAATTTTCAGAACTTGATATTAAAGTAATATGCTGTCATAGTGTTTATTAAACAGACAAATGAGAGAGAGAGAGAGAGAAATATTCCTTTTTAGCCCCCCTCCTTTCAGGCTTCACTAAATGTTTGTACCTATATCAAACAAAAACTCTGAATTTTTTTTCTAGATATATCAGACAGTGAAAGTAACTTTTTTTAATCAACAAGTCATATCCATTTGTTTTACAGTCATACTCGTTTTTATGTTCCTGCTTCTAGTTCACACGAAGTCCACGTGCTTGTCCTGTCAATCAAAATCATTCGTGAAAGTTTCGTCACATAGAAGACAAAGTGCGGGTATTTCCAACAAGTTATAACATTTATTTTTATCATTTCTAGATTTTATTCCAACATTTGAATAATAAATGAATAAAATACATTGGGCATTAACACTTGAATTTGAAACATAATCTCTGCCAATTTCAAATACCACCGCCGACACGTGTACATTTTGAACTACTATTGTTTTGTGACTTTTTTAGATGCATGTTTGTTTTGAGACTGAAATTTTTGTTCTAAAAAAGACCTTAACTTTTTTAAAGAAATGTTAATTAAAATATTCTGGAAATGCAGTACTGACTAAGTAACCGATTTAGGGGGCAAAGGGGGGTATTAATCATATCGAATGGCAAACATATAAAGTTACGGTGAAGAGAGAATTTTTTTCTCTATAACTATAGACTTTACATATTATAGTAGAGAAAATTCTGTAGTGCAGTACATTTTAAATAAATATTTCCTTTAACAACACTATCAATTTAATTCGCTCCAAAGATAATAAATTAACAGGATATCCGCAGCACTATGTATAAATCTCAAAACTAGTTCTATCATATTTTCTGTAGTAATTGAAAAAAAAGTGTTAGAAATAAATATTTTCGCAATTTTGATGCGTAATTATTTGACTTGGATAATTATATCACCATTAACGATTTGTCGTCTTTAACAAAACAACAAAAAGTTGCAGTGCTTGAAGTATTTGCACATTGCCCTTAGTTAAATTTAATATTTCTGCATCGTTCTACATAGGAACAGAATGTGCTTATAACAACATTTATTGTCCAGAATAATTTAATAAATAACCTAACAGCTAAGTTAGAATAATAAAAATATAGATCGTAGATATTTCCCCCATGAAATAATGATTCTTCAAACACGATATGTTAGTTATTAAAGGAGATGGGCGAACATAGCGTGCAGAAAGCCTATAGCTTCAGATATATAAAAATCATGTTCAGTTTGTGAATTTAGTATTTAGAGTAAAGTTCTCATTATTGAAATTTATGAAATTATGATGAACAAAACTTTTCTGAGGAAAATTTTCTCGGCAAAATTTATTCTTTTATTATGGTATTCATGGGGTTCGAACCCTGGCAATAAAAATCCTGAGTATTATTTTCTTTCGAGACTAGCACGCTAACCACTAGACTACACAAGTCCTGATGAAGAGTGGCATTTAAATCATGTTTGTGATATGACCCTTAATGGACTTCAAGTATTTCTCGAAAAGATGCGAATGTTATGTCATAAAAGTATATTTTTAAGGTATAGTGGGTCATTGCTCCATATTTTTGGTAACCAAAAAATGTATATTTTTATGCAAACTTTGAGGATTAACTTTCAAAAAGGTGGAGGGAAGACCCACTCATATCGAAAAATAGCATTATAGTATGAGAAAATGACTCTTTTTGCCCGCTTTAGTGTGTGTCTGATATTTCTCAGGCAAATGATTTCAATCTTTGAGGGATTTTTGCAAATTATAGAGATTTTATATAAAGTATATTTAATGTTAGACGAAATATCAAGGAAAATTTTGATATAATTGAAATTTAATTTTTCATCTTCATGTTTGTCACACTATAGGCTTATCGCTCGTCATGTTCACCCATCTCCTTAAAAAAAAACTGTAACTCCATCTCTACAAAAAGATAAGTCCTTTCACTTCAGAGTTCTGAATGACAATGAAAACTGAACGATAGGTGAACGCTGAACGCAAGGTGAACGCAAAGTGAACGGAACGAAGAGCGAACTCTGAACGCTTTGTGAACGGTGAACGCAAAACTGTGAACGGAGGGCGAACGGTGAACGCACAGTGAACGAATGGTGAACGCACGCTGAACGAACGGTGAACGAACGGTGAGCGAACGGAAAAATGGGAAAGTAGAACGTTTCAGGGACTGTACAAGGGGGAATATCTGGTGAAGAACAGCAGGGAAAAATTTACTCAGGTGAGCGTTGTGGCCCATGGGCCTCTTGTTTTCATCAATATGAACTGATGTGTGATTTTGGTAAAAGTGACATTTGCACCATGTAATTGTTTTGCAATTATTTGCTTTGTTCCCTTTCAATATGTGAAAAGCTAGAGGCCTGATTGCAAAATACAGCTTAAATGTTTAGTAAAAAATGCTACATGATAGACCCATCTGATTGTGTCTGAAAATGTCTTTATTTTTAAGGTTTACAGTTTGTTGAACTCCAAAATGTTATGACCCATGTTTTTCCTCAACTACATGTATATTCTTAAAATATTTTAATTTTCTGTTACAGATGTTGACATAATGTCAAAAGGGAGAACATTGCAGGACAATTTACTTGTAGACTGGGAAATTTTTTGCCCTATAGGTCCAAAACTTGCATTCCATGTTGCCTGTGTGTTGGGTAAGATTAATTTTTTACACATTACATTGTAATTATTATAAAGGCCTTGCATGAAGATGTGGATGCCTTATAGTAATACAGAGACTGTTTGACAATCACACTGTCTGTCATATCCCTTCTGTCCTTCCATCAACTCATTTAATTGACACAATATTGACAATAACTTGAGTACCCTTCAACCCACAGACTTTATATTTACAACATGGAAGATGATCTTGGGGGGGGGGGGGTAGTCTTACCAGGGACCTATATACTAGCATATAGGTCCCTGGTCCAACAACTTCAAATAATGCTATAACTTGTTTATTTTTTATCATACATGCAGACTTCATACTTACTACATAGGTGAAGACTGCTTAATTACATAAATGAAAAAAAAAATATAATTTGATCACCACAACTTTTCCATAGATGATGAAAAGTTAGTAAAAACTATACATATACATACTCAGGTGAGCTATTGCTATCTGTTTTTGTCCATTGTTATGTGTTGGTCATAAACTTTTTACCATTTTCAGCTTCTTCTCCTGAACTTCTGAACCAATTTCAACCAATTTAGGCTTATAGCATCAATGGGTGAAGGGTGCAAAAATTGTGAATTGTCCCCCCCCCCCCCCCCCCCCCCCGGGATAAAAATTATCTTTTTTGTGTTATCTAATTGATCTTTAACTGAGTTGTATGGATCTTGCTTTGTTTTCTTGTCTTAGACTATATAAATATTTTTTTACAGTGTAACATATATCTTTATTTATTTCTTTATTTATTTTTTTTTTTCATATATAGGAAATTATTTGTATGTTCATGGAGGGATTGAGGAGAGATACAGCACTCAGCCCTGTAGTAAAATCTTCAAACTGAATCTGGATACTATGATATGGAATGAAGTCAGAGTGGAAAACAGTCCAGCACTCAGTCATCATGCTTGTATCCCATTGGCTGAGAAGTATATGGTTTTGATTGGAGGTTGGAATGGAAAAACTAGAACATCGTCTGTTGTGATTTTTGACACAGAAAAAGAGGAGTGGATCTACCCAAAAGTGACAGGGTTTCCAGATGATGCAGGACTGAGTTCTCATACTGCATCACTACTGAGTGATGGGAGTATCATAGTGATAGGAAGGGAGGGAACTCTCCGTATGCAGCCAGGGAAAGAATACACAGGTAATGTGTACATGTTAAAGGGAAGTCCAGAGTCCAATGAGTTCCATTATGAAGAATACAGCAGATTCACCGAATCAAGGTCTGGACACACAACAAGTTTCATTGGCCCTACTTTATACATCATTGGGGGAAGAAGTGATCAGTTGCTAGAAGTGCATAAAGGTTACAGGAGTGGACATCCCAAAAATAATCTAATGGAGAAAATTGTTACCATCGCCAAATCCTTACCACCTCTGTCAAAAATGCCTGGAGGCCGCAAGTATCACATTGCAGTTGAAGGTCCATCAACCATTCTACTCCATGGTGGGGAAACTTTTAGAGGTCAAAATTCTGAGCCTGTGGGAGACATATTGCTCATGTCCAATAAACCTAACATCAATTTTTACAAAGTGGGGACCAGTAAAGTGATGAGAGCTGGCCATGCTTGCTGTATTTCCCAGGATAAAATCCTGTTTCATGGAGGCTTCAGTGGCAAGGAACTCATACACGGGGATACTAGAGAACTGAGGATTCTGTAAAGAAAAAAAGGAACGCATTTTAGATCTGATGTGTTGATTTGGCCAGTGGTTTTTATTTGTTTTGATTGTTACATTTTTTGCATTTTGAAATCTTTAGTGGGTGTGGGTTTTTTTTTTAATCCTGTTGCAATATTGATTGATAATGCTTTGAATACTTTGTGCATTAACTTGTAAAGCTGTTTAACCGCTTTGCCAAATTATTACAGTTGATTTTACTACCAATGTGCTAGCTTCTTCAGATTTCTAGCAGAGTTTTGTGTATTTACAGACTTTCTTAGTGCCAAGATTACATATTTATTAAATCCTCTAATTATTTGATAACCAAACCTCATATTTTCCATAAACCAATGGTAGGTAATACAGTTTTACTCTCTGATGTAAAACAAATAATTACCATTGATTGATGTTTAGTAATCAGTATGGGGGGGTTTCAAACAGTTTGTGGACTGAATGGTATGTCTCTCTCTCTCTGAATCTTTTGTCCCATGTAAAAACAATCTGAACTTATTTTTTTCTCTCTCCAGCCTATTCAAAAATTTCCAAAGTCTTTGCAAGTTTTTCCAAAATGAAACTCACAGTATATAACATCATATTTGAGGTTGCATTGCATGGTCATACCATTGCTTATAACAATACAGACAGTTTATTCAAAGATAGACTGAATATCATTAGTTTATTTTGTGGACAGAAAAACTTTGTAAAAGTCATTGATGTTAAGTGGTTTTAATTTTATGGCCTCAGTCCACGAACTTTTTAAAAACCCCTCGTAAATCAGCTACACTAGGGAGATCAGTATTAAGTATACATATATGTATGTACACAAGTATATAATATAAAAACAGTAGAACTTGTCTAATTTGGACAGCTACTAGTTCTATTGAAATCTGCTGGATTAGGCAACATTCTGGATTAGATTACATCATTTTAAACAATTGACATAACATATGAAAGACAAGTTTTACTGTATCTGTGAAGATATTTTGTACCAGGTATTTATTAATGTAATGGGGGAGGGGACCTAATATATGAAACAATGTTTGCTCCACAAACTCAGATGTTTATAATATAATTTAAATGTTTTATTTATAGTTTTCCAAATTATAAGGGGATTCTGCAGTAAGGATAAAAGTATTGATCATATAAAATATACATAATAATCAGCTCTGACACTATATACACATATTGATAGTGTCTGAAAGAGATGGGTATTGTAGCAATATCAGTATATTCAACAACAATTAATATAGCAAAGTGAAAAAAACAGCCTTAAAGTAAACACCGACTGATAATGAAGGTATAATTTATCAACAATTTATGAATTTTTTTGTCCATATACAACTGATAACATATCACTAATCAAGGTGCTTCCCTTGATCATGCTTTTCCATTGTACAGCATATATTGTCCTCTTGTAGCAAAGACGTACTGACATTTCCACATTTTTCAACAAAGTTGTGAGTGATGGAGAGGAGATCAACATTTTCTCTTGGGGTGGTACTTAAGCTCTAAGCTAAGTGAGAGTGATGTCCCCTGAGAGTGTTTACATGTATTTATGCTTCGTTATGTGCCATTTATAAATTTTGTTATACTAATGCGATCTCATAGCAATTGTGCCTCAATATGGATTTATAAAACTAATGTTTTAATGTAGATTCTGTGATAAATGTTTTAATATGAAATTTGTCTTTAATTATTTTACATATACATATGGATTCAGTATTTTACAAAATTAATTTAAGGACAGATGATGCAAACAAACTTTTATCAAAAAATTTGAAAATAACAACTTGAGTCATGTTTATATGTAAAATGAACAATTTTATTTAACCAAATAGTTTTTAATTTTTCATTCAAAGTTTCACAATACTGGGATTTGAAGTGAAAAAAGTTTGTATAGATGAATAAGGATAGTTGCAGAAAGGTAGACTTTTGAACATCATAGATGGTTTACAATTTCTTAATATTTTAGAAATTTATTATTTGCATCATTTAGAAAAAAAATAAACCCAAAAATATATACCATTCCAGGCATACATTTTTTTGTTTGTATCTATCTTTCCTTAAGATTTCAACTGCTTATAGTTCTGTAATGCATAATCAGCATAAGAGATAGGGAGAAATGTGTAACACTTCTTTTTTATTTTTATAAGATTAAAAGAAATGTTAATCAATGTTTGCTAGTTAAACAAACTTTGTTTTTAAAAATGTTTTGTTTTATATTTGATATAGAAATAAAAAAAATATATTAGCAAATAAATTCATGCTTCATTTTCAATATATATGTGTAACATATGTCAAAACTTGCATAAAATCAAATGTGCACTTGAAAATCACAATATTTCTCAAAAGATTTGTGAGGTATTTTTTTTTTATATTTTTAGCTCACCTGAGCTGAAGGCTCAATTGAGCTTTTCTGATCACATTTTGTCTGTAGTCTGTCTGTCCGTCCATTTCACATTTTCGACTTCTTCTCCAGAACCACTGGGCCAATTTCAACTTGCCACAAAGCAACCTTAGGTGAAGGGGATTCATGTATGATAATTGAAGGGCCATGCACTCTCTCAAAGGAATATAATTCAGAAATAGTGAAAATTTGGTTGTAACTTTTAAAAATCTTCTCCTCAAGAACCACTGGGCCAAAAAAGTTGAAACTTATATAAAACTTTTTTTTTTGCATAGTTTAGATTCAAAGTGTTCAAATCATGACCTATAGGGGTAGGGTGGGGCCACAATGGGGGATCAAAGTTTTACATAGGAATATACAGTAAAAAATCTTTAAAAATCATTGTCTCAGGAACAGCAAAGCCATTATTAGTCATTTGATATTGAAAGATCCTCAGGTAGTGTAGATTCAAGTTTGTTTAGATCATGACCCCCTAGGGTAGGATGGGGCCACCATGCACTATCAGATTTTAACAAATGGATGTATAGGGAAAAATTCTTTAAAATCTTTTTTCTCATGAACAGTAAAGCCATTTTAGTTACATTGATATGGAAGTATCTTGAGGTAGTATAGGTTCAAGTTTGTTCAAATCTTGACCCAGAGGGGTAGGATGGGGCTACATCTATAAAAATCATGATACTTGTGGGTAGGGTGGGGTCACAATAGGGTTCAAAGTTTTTCATAGGCATATATATATATATATAATAAAAAAAATCTGCTGATGAACAGCAGGGCAATATTGACTCAGATGAGCATTGTGGCCCATGGGCCTCTTGTTTTATTTTCAAATACTCTTTGACTTTATACAGGTGATAATGTAAAGCATCAGTTATAATGAGGCTGGTCTAAGGTGATATGAGTACAGAATCAGTGCAGTTTTATCATAGACATAGACACAAACAATTTTCACTTGTTTTCCGAGTTTATTTATCTATTTCAAATTGAGTCAATTACTTAAAAATTTTATAACAAGGGCAGATCACTCTAACTGCATAAAATAACCATGGAATTCGAACTCTTCAGTGAGCAGTATTTAGAGCTTTCTTAATATTATGATCAAAATGAATGGAAACTATCAGCAGCAATATTAAGAAACAAAGGTATTTGTCTGGCTAGAGACCTAATGCTATTTATTTGGTTTTCTGTTACTGTTTTCTGTGTAATCCTTTAAATTTTTCTTACCAACATTGTAACAAAAAGTTTTCATAAATGTTTTCACAGATTTTGATGAAATTTTCAAGAAAGATAGATGCATAAAAGTTGTCATAAATTTTCCCTTTGCACTTCTGTTCAGGATTTATGGACATGCAATTCCCTTTTTTTTTAAAGGAAGGGGGAGGGAGGGTATTGGCATTTTGTAAACTGTGATAGAGGATATCTTGAAACTTCCAAGTATGATAGATCATGATCTTATATTGTGCACAATATAGATTGATTGATTGACTGTAAGCTGTTTTATGTCCCATTCAAGAAATTTTCACTCATATAGAGACATCACAATATACCAGCTAGTGAGGGTGGCCAGCTTCAAATTTAGATCTAATTACTCTGCACTCAAGCATTTGAGCAGTGAGGGTTTTTTTTTTTTTTTTAACCAGGGAACCTGATCGAGTTTTTAAGATCTCATCCAAAATACCCATGACTTTCACTTCTAGTGCTTGGTGCTAGGGGAAGGAAAAGTCTGTCTTAGGTTTGATGCGGTGCAGCAAATGAGAATTCTAAGAATTCTAACAAGGTCATGCAGCCCCTTTGATTTAAAATGTACATGTACATGTATTACTATAATTAGTGTGCTATGACTTATATTCTAGAACATGATGATTTTCATGTGATCAAGTTATGTACATCTACATGAAATACCATGAGATAACATATTTTGACAAAAAATTTCAGATAAGATATGATTTATTCATTTGATTAGAAAGAGGATTTACCAAAAGCTGAAGGACTTATTATAAATGTAATTACACATGCATGAAACAAAAGAAGAATTATTCTGCCATACAATCTGTCCAGAAGTCGGGAAAATGTAGACATTAAGAGATAAACATTGGTGAATTTATTAGGGATGCACAATTTTATCGTTATACTGGTATATCATGATTTCTTATATTGTAATATGGAGACTAAAATACTGGTATTTGGTACATAAATATAAATTCCAGAAATTATTCATTCATTTCTTCAAATTATTAAATAAAAATTACAGGAAATCTAAAAAAATGTTGAAAAAAGTTAAACTACGGCATCCAAACACACTTTGTCTTTATATTATAAAAATAAAAATGAAAAAAAAGTGAAGTTATGTTTTAATAGCATATTTGTAAAAAAAAAAAAAAATTATAGAAATTCATTTGAATTTGTAATAAAAATTCCACGAAAAAATATCATGATATTATCATGATATTTGGGGGGAAAATCATGATACAATGTATATCACAATACAAAATTTTTGGCAATACCCACCTCTAGAATTTATATGCACAGATTGTTATGCAGACTGGTTTTACATATACATGTTCTTGACAGCGGTAGCTAGATTGGAGAGATGGGGGGGGGGGGGGGGGGGTCAAATCTCAAATTTGCAGAGAGTTTTATTTCTGTCAAAAAAGATTGATCCTACCTTAAAATTAAAAGATAATATATGAAGCAATGTTTTTTATATTTCCCCATTTCTCTTCCAATTTTTTAAAAATATTCTTTTTCAGTGCATCCCACATCCCACTGTAAATGCTATTTAGCAAACATGTCAGGAATATTTGAACCCCCCCCCCCCCCAGCCCCCAATATATATGTGTTAACTAGCATTCAGTTTACATGCAAAAGTATTTAGCATTTTGAAATGAATTTTGCAGAGCTATCCCTCCATTCCCCCCACTTCTTCACTATCCCTAGTAAAGAATGGTAAAAGCTGAGGGAAAGTCCGTAGCTGACTTTAATTTTATTTCGCTGCTGAGGAATTGTGAATGGGGAAATTTGAATGCATGACTGAAATGTTTACAAACGAACTTTAAAAATTCTAACTAAGTCATTGAATTAATTGCACTTTATGTAATTGATTGTTGAAGGTGAAAGAAACTTTTCTGCTTTACATTAAAACTAAAACAAATTCCATGGTTTGAAATTTCGCGCGTTTTTTTGTATGCACAATCACATGATATCAAGGCCAAGCTAGGTCACATGATAGGACAATGGTTGACAGCTTTCACTTTGTACAGAAGGGAAAATCGCGAATGTTGTCTTTTCACCGTGTTATGTGTGCAAATGAAATTCAAATAAATGGATTCAGATAAACATTTTTAAGTGAAGGTAAACTTGGTAAACTTCATGTGATTTTCATTTTGTTTATTCCATTTATTAACCTTCTGTGTAATCATGCATGGATTTTTCAGGTCATCTGAGCGTGATGTTCCATATATTATTATGCAACCACAAATTTCTGCACTTTTTGTCCCAATCAGAACGACTCATAACTTATGCAAATATCATAGAGGCATACATCACATGTATGATGGTCGAGGTACAAAATCCTGATTTATTGCAGAATTAACTGCTGTACAGTCGGGAAAACGACAGCAACATGTTATGGGGATAATTATGCACATAACTTTATCATACTTTAGATTGTTTTTACTATCTACATTTCATTGACAGCATGTTCAGGGGTCTTGATGCCTGTGGTATTTGCTAGTCCCTAGTGTGATGAGTGTAGTTAATCTTGGATGTAAGCTTAAGGACTAGTCCAAACCTTTTATAGCTTAAACATGTTAAAGTACATGCAAAATTTTTAATTCTGCATGCTTTTATGTTTTCATAATTCTTATGGAATGAAATTACATTAAGTTGACGTGAAAATATCATAAAGGTAACAAATCTACAGAAGTAGTCGAATCTTGAAGCAAATTTAGAATTGTGATTAAGAAGAAACAATTCATTTAATATCATTTTTACTTCAGGGGATACTGACAAGATTTCTTAAGGCTTATGTCTGATCACAGTGATGAGGAGGAGACTGATGAGTCATCGTCCCTTCTTCCTAAGAAGAAAGAACAGAGAAACTCAGCAGAAGAAAGAAAATCGCCATACACTAATTATTCCTCCATACCAGACTCTAAACAATTATCATCCACTACTGATGTAAACAATGAATATGAACAGAGGGTGCCTGATGATGATGCAAGCTCAACACCTACCTCAGAAACCAATGGATTCTCTTTCTTTGCCCTACAGAGGAAGCAAAAAGCCATTCTTTGTAGCATTTGCATGGCAGATTTTCTTTCTTATCTCTGCTTATCATTGCTTGCACCATTTTTCCCACAGGAGGTGAGTCCAAACATAACATTCATATGAACAGAACTTATGCTATAATTCTTTAATTCTTAAAAAAAAAAAACTCTAATCACACATACACACTATATATGTCGATCTATAGCAGCAATTTTCCATTTGACTCTCTGTCATTTTGCTTTTGTTTGCATTGTACAATGTATAATGCTGTGTGCCTAGGAATATACACAATATGCATGTGTGGAATTTACAATGCATACACATGTACATGTACACTATTTGCATTTTGCCTTCAAATTTTTAATCAATTTTGTGTTCACCCCAATATGTGCTTAGGGTACATTGAAACAGGCAGAGGAGTAGTTGTTACATTTACCTGGGGATTGGAATTAATGAGGTTACACTGAAACACTTGAACAATATGTAACTAAAGAAGTTTTGCCTGGGATATTTTTTCTCCCTTGATCAGCTTTCATGTATACTTTTTAATTCAAAGATTGTCCTTTTTAATAGGCATTAATACTTAACGAAAAATATCCTGTGTGAGAAATTGAAGTTCATATCCTTTATGACCTTTACAAAACTGAAAGACACTTTCATTGATATGTAATCATTGTAGATTCTTTGTGACAAATGCAGGATTGCTGATTTTCAGAATTTAGCCATTTTTAGCTGATTCTATTAAGTTAAACTTTATCCTCAGCTGTGATAAGTATAGTAAGTAATAGCAATACTTACTGGGTATGGCACAAATGTCAGCAAGGACCGAGGAGTAGTGCTCCCCAGGTGCCTTGCCCCCTTTCTGGTTGTTTGGTTGTTTATGGCCTGTGTATAAAATATATACTGTAGATTCCTTATTTTTTGCAAGTACTTATTATCACGAAATGGCTTGTTAACATCAAATCGCGAGAACAATAATTCATGAGTGGACAGTTGATCAAGAGATTTTACATTGATTTCAGCACCATAAAAATAAAAGCGAATAATTTTATTTTGCGAGTGTTGCTTCTCATGAAATTACACAATGTTTAATTCCTTGTGTATATTTAGGAATCTGCAGTAACCATGCTATTGTAATTAGCCCTGTTCCCCATGATAACCCCTCCACTCTTTACCATTACATGTCATTAAGCTTTGGTTCTGTCATTCCATCTAATCAGCTTGTTAACAAATTTGAAACTGTAGATTTTGTTCTAAAAGTAAATCACATTTTGAGAATGCAAATTTATCTATTATTAATACCTTAAACTGAATTTTCATTATATATAAGAGTAAATTGATACATTTTGCTGATTCCCTGAAAATCATAATAAAAAGAATTCCCTGCAATATGGTGCAGCAGTTTGATGATCTGATCCATACCTATTTGGAACACCTAGCAATTTCTTTTAATCATATGAAAAGTTCTGATATGTTCCAAAGAAAGGATTATATTCACTGATGACGAATAATTGCCCTCCCCCTTCCCCCCAATTAAACTTTGACTGAGAAATCTATCATTTTGTTTTGTTTTAAACCAAGGTGACATCGGCAGACTTCAAAGCATTAAATATTTTCATATAAACCATTACGCCATACCTTAGATATGTAAAAAAGAAAGATGTAAATTCAAAATTTCAATGTATGATTTATAGAGAAAAAGGTATATATCACATCAATATTTTGAGTAAAAGTCACCGAGCACAAGTCTGCTCCAACTCAGTGTTTTGATATAATGTGTAGAATGATAATATTAATGAAATATGTGAATATTGTTATGGAGCAGGTTTGAGCTCTATAAATCATGTATTAAAAATTGAACAAATATTGTCCATTTTGTCCTCTTTCTGAAAAATAACGCAAAATCCAACTAGTTTATGACTTCATAGGAACGAAAATTGATAATAACCTACCTCAAAACTATAATATTTTTTGTTAATTCAGATATTTCTTACAATATATATAATTGAATACATTTCAAGAATTTTTCAAAATTTAACTTTTATGGGGGGCAAAAATATGCATATACCGCATATAGCTCTTATTAATATTCACAACACAGCTCAGTTTAAGTTACATATAAGGAGACAGGGTCTAATTTATATAGGAAATGAATAACTTGTGATTGTGATGTCAGCATGGTAAATTTGACAAATTTTATATACTGTGGGAGGCAGATCACATTATTTTATCACAGTAAAAATTGTGTATATAATAAACAGAAAATTGCTTGCAGATACATTTATTCTATAGACCATTAGTGCAATTCTCTTCTATTAAATAAATTTATTTATTTTATCTACATTCTTGGTACTGATATTTCCATTGCACACCTTATACATGTAATTGCAAGTGTGTATAAAATAGAATTGCAGTTACACATACAAGTTTAAAACTGGTCTAACTTTTGTGTTGGTATAATAAAACAGTGAAAGTATAATCATTGAAGGAGTCAGCAAGATTCCAGTTCCCCTCAAGCGAGCGTATTTCTCTTGGCTTCACCTTGGGAAATAGCCTTGCTCTTGGGGAACTGGAATCTTGCTGACTTCTTCAATAATATACTTTGACTGTATACTACTTAAGTAATTCTTACAAATTATTGGTCGTTAAATTCTTGAATATCCATCCAAAAATAATTACTGACAATTTAAAGCTACTCAGACTTTGATGTCCAGGTGTTCCCTTTATGTGTTAATAAATAAATAAAATGTCAGTTTTCTGAAGAACAGATCCAGAATATCATGATTTATTAAAATATACATTATTTATGTATCGTACAAGTGGTTTTGTTTTTTGTAGAATATATAGTACCATGCAAGCATCTCCTGTAGCATTCAGTATTTGGTACAAACATACATCTGTGTTCATAATGGTGTGTAAATTAACTGCAATTTCATTCTGTACATGGAAAAAAACTATTTTTAATCAATTATAAAATTTAAAAGGTCCATCTTGCTTTTGATCTTATGTGAAAAAAAAACCATGCATAAGAGTTTTTTCTGATCACATATAAAATTACAGTACAGCTAGGTTATAATAAAATTTAAAAAAGAAATAGGAGAGAAAAAAGCAATTGAGTCAAATTAATTGAAGTGAAATTAAGAATAAATATTATAGTTAATAAAATGAATTAAAACCTTTACTTATCTAAGTCAAATTATTTTTTTTATCTTTTCATATTTTGTGCGAGTTTTTAGATATAATTATGAAAATTGTTAAATCTAAAATATAAACTCAAGCTATTTCTACTTTAAATCCATTCATTACTTTCAAATGAAAGTACAATAGACACCAGAACACTATTTTGACTTAGCAATGACACATAGCAGCTTCATTATTTATACATGTATATGTTGTACAAGTATAATTATGTAGAGTGTTTCATTATATATCATGAAGTTTGATTAAGTAAAACTAAATTTAAATTTCATTTTTAGGCCACCATAGTCACTCAGGTGACCTATTGCTATATGTTTTTGTCTGTTGGTGTGTGGATGTGCATTCTGCATCAGTTCTAACCTTTTGAATATTTTCAGCTTTTTCTTGGAACTGGCATACTAATTTCAACCAATTTTGGCATATAGCATATATGTTTAAAGGGGAATAAAAATTGTGAATTTCATGGTCTCCACACCCTGAGGCCTGAGGGATGGGGCTAAATCCATCAAAATTAGTGCTATCTTTAAAAATCTTCTTCTTTGGACATCAGTCAAACTCTTGACATGATTGTACCGGTAGTAAGCATTGAGTCCTCTACCAAAATTATAAAAATCATGGCACCAGGGTCAGAAGTAGGGGTGGGGCTCTAATGACGATACATCAAAAATGCATGAATTCTTCAAAAATCTTCTTTTCTAGCCCTATGTTTTTAGGAGCATGGTTATGGTGTATAGAAGTATAGAAACTAAGTGCATAGTTATGATGAACAGGGTGCCTTTTCTAAAATTCTGAATTTCATATATATACAGTGTATATAATGCAAAAATTACTATCATAATTTGTTCCTCAAACAAAAGAAATCATATATATATTAAGTTCAATGCCTTCTTTTCATAATGGTAGCCATGGTCCTAAGCTATAATTTTTTTTATTTCAGGCATCATTAAAGGGGGTCAATGATACCATATCAGGCTGGATATTTGGAGTGTTCGCCTTAAGTCAAGTTGTGTTCTCTCCCTTTTTTGGAAAAATGGTGAGTTCTCTCTCTTTCTCTCTCTCAAAACAAAGGTATTATAGTGAAAATAAGACAGCCACATTCAATTTAAAACAAGAACACTGCAAAGTAGAGCCTCCCCTAGCAAAAGAGCACATCAAGTTTGATATAAATTATCAGGTATTACGTGCATAACTTTTGTTATGCACACACTTTCTTACGTATTCACCAACAAACACACAAGTCCGTTACTATATATCACCTCCAACTTTGTTGCAAGGGAATAATTATTTTAAGCTTATACAGTTTACTGGTATCTGAAATAAATGTTTCAGATTTTGATATTTGAAAACACACATACATGATCCATCTTTTTATTTCAGCTTCCATATGTGGGCATTAGATTCATGTTCTTATCTGGGTTATTTTTAAGTGGAGGATGTACACTCTTGTTTGGGTAATTTAATATACTAGTATATAATGGTCTCACTAGCACAATTCAAAGTATTGAAATAATGCACAGATACAATCAAATTAAAATGCATATACTCGTATTAATCGGTTTTACTTGGATGTATCATATGTATCTCTTCATATGAGTATAACTTTTAAGTAGCTCTAACATCTCAAAAAGATAACACTGAAGAGATATGACATTATATTGACATATAAATAACATTATGCATGGTTTGGCTTTTGAATCTTTATATTTAATTAAGCTGGTCACTGTATATCTCTAATATTTTCTGTGACTTTATCTCTCAGTGCCTTGGCCTATGTCCCAGTAGATGACAGCCCTTTGACTTTCGTGGTGCTATGTTTCTTGCTCCGAATCTTTCTCTCTGTTGGATGCACTGCCCTCAATACCGCATGCTACACTGTTTGTGCCAAAGAATTCCCAGACCATATTGCTACAGTTTTTGTAAGTCTTTCTATTGTACATTTATTTATCTTCTTTTAATCAGTTGTAGACACTTGAAAATTTGAAGAAGCTGAACATTACTGTTATAAATGTTTGCACTTTAATTTCTTATATCACCCAAACTCAATAAATTGATACAATTCAAGATATTTTTTCTTCAAAAATCGACTTTTGATTATCCATCTGCTAATAACATTTTTGGATAGATCAACATATCAAGTTTGTATTCCCAAAGATTTTTCAAGTTAAGTTCATTGGTTAAGAAATTACGTCGATTTGAAATAAAGGTGTATTGTTGATCATTATTTGCTGAGAAACAAGCGTTATGTATCATATTTTAGTTTTCCTTTAAGATTTTAGGATGAAATAATATATAGATTGTAATAAATCCTCAATGTCAAAAGCAAATCAGTCTATTTACTTTCGTGATGAGACAAAAAAGGTCAACTGTCATAATGTATTTTATGAATTGATGCAGTCAAATTGTCGTATTATATTTTTTTCTTCAAATGAATTTGACATATCTTTAAAATTTTATATTTCAAATATGCCTCAAGAAAAATCAAAACTGCCCAGTGCAAATGGGGGTTCTAAATGAATAGAGGATCCATTTATGGAAATGTTAAATAAAATGTTGTTCATGAATTGTGATCTTGTTCTTATTTACACTTTCAATTGCAACAACGTTCGTATGTAACGAATGTTTCATGAGAAGTAATATTTACTGTTTTTAAGTTTAATTCCAACAAAATGGACCAATTCATGAGATGTAATTTCTGCTCTACTTGTGCCTTGGTATTGAAAATGTCAAAAGAAATCATAATTTGAACTGATCATATATATCATCGTGTCATATTTTCCTTGAACTGTATATGTACAAACGGATAAGAGATAATTGTAAAATTGTCTGTATAGACGTTTTAACAGAACCTAAAATAATGTAAATAACAATTTTTCTGATGACTTTTAGCTTGAAATCATTTAACCATCAATGGAAACTTCCTTCGTATTTCTGTTTGGGTCATTGCCATAGTTCAACTAAAATAAAATGCTGAAACGTACGTTACTTAACATAAAATGCGAGTTTAACAGTATCAAAATTATAAGAGAGAAACAAAAAACCCTGATGTAGATTCAGAATAGAAACTCAAGCCTTTGTTTAATCAATGTCATATGATTCAATCTAAAAATGTCTTTCAAAATAATTTCAATTAATGTTTTTCTTCAGAATTAATGTGTGTGTTCAATAATGCGTCTCTAGAATCAGTTTATATTAAAATTTATGCAACTTAAGCTTAAATTGATACAAATCAATCAATAAAGTTGACATTCGAACAATTAGTCATGAAAGAAATTCTGTAAATATTGTTGCAATTTTGATATATGATTTGTTAAAAATTTTGTAACATTCGTTACCTTCCGTAATGAATGTTTCAACACCTTTCAAGACTAATGGAGGACATTCAGGTGTAGATTGATACTGGTGGCGTAGTTGTTTGTCGGTCGTTATATAAATATTAACAGTTACATACTAATTCATTCCATTTGATTCAGTGTTATTGCATTCTAGAAAACAAACTCACCAACACTGTCTAGACTTTAGAAAAAAATCATAAAAAAAGCAGTACCGTACTCCGGATGTCAAAATTTGAATACTGGCGCAAAATATTTGACCACGTATATGTGCAGAAGATGTTTGAACTCGTAAATCATTCTTTTTTAAGAGATTTGGTAACAAATGTTTCGGTAACGGTTGTTTCATTTAATCATTTTCTCTTAAATACCGGTAGTAAGCTATCAATAAGACATTGTTAAATCATGGTTGGAGCATGGAATACAGTTGTTGGATAGAAGCAAAAGTATCACATGTTTAACTATGATATCATTCTATTTCATCTGTTAAACTAATACAACGAATGTTTCATGCCTATCCATATGCATGTAAAATAGGAAGATAGAATGTAATTTCAAAGTATTGGTAACATATACAAGGCTTTGTACCATTTATTTTTAATTTTCAAGAAGTTTCCTTCAAAATAAAACGTATTCCAATCTTACAGGCATACAATACCGAATACTCATACTATATTTTAATGTCACAGTCCGTTTTTATTTTGTTTCTGGCGACATGGGGATATCAAATCAAAGTTTGGTAATATATTTGTGATTATGCTCAATAATTTATTAAAAGCATTTTACAAATAAATGTTTTGAAGACATATGCTATCTATTTTAGGTTTCTACTGTTATTTGTACAAAAAATAGCCATTTAAGAGTAATTATTCAATGTTGGCGACAGTAACGTACGTTTCAAAAAATCACTATATGCCAAATAAAATATCTCAATATGATTTGTTCACTTCATTTTTGTATTTTTGCCTTAAAGGTTACATATTCATGCATTCATTCAAAAAGTATTTTCTTTGACATTTCATTATTTTTTTACGCTTAACCCCCAGCGACATCATTTGCACCATTTTATTGAGCTTGAGTGATATGCATCCATTAGGAATAAAAATGAGCACAATTTAAATTTAGAAAGTTATTACTTATATGAAAATTACAATCACATTGATGATGTTCATTTTTTAGAAGTAGGTAAATTGATGTTTCCAATAAAGAATATTCATTCTTAATGAAAAAATATGCATGTATATATGTACATGCAGTTAAAATTTCTAGCAGCCAGTTCTTTGTCTTGAACATCTTCTTATGCTTACAAAAAATATGCTGAAGTGAGTTGGAAGTCTCAACTTCTTTTTCCTTAAATATTTTAACCTCAATATCTTGAACCCTTGGATATCTTGAAGTTTTTTCTTGGTCTCCTGACGAGTTCTGAATATGACTTTTGACTAAACTTAGAATTGCCAATAACCATTTTAAGACATAACTGATACCATTCTTGATATTTTATTTCAGGGTATTGGAGAGGTGTTTGTGGGTGTTGGATTCATGTCGGGGCCAGCCATTGGTGGAGTTCTCTATGGGGTATATGCTTGTTAAACAATTACTCAATTTCTTTGCAGAAGAATCTCAAATCATAAAAACTTTCAATTGTTTTATCATTTCCCAACTAAAGGCATGGACAGGGGCATTGAATTACTGTCATTAAAATTAGCAAGACATTTTTACCACTTTTGAAATAAAGATATTTTCAGGGTATATGTACATGTATCTCAGGTTCAATCCACTAGGTAGCCAGTCAAACCTCAATATTTTTTAAAAGCATGTTGATGTTTATGATACTGTAGTTTCCATGTTTTATGCAAGTGCTTAATATTGCTAAAAGGCTTGTTGACATCAAATTGCGAGAACATAAATTCTAACGTGGACTGTTGATCTAGAGTTTGGACATGTATTTCATCAATAAGGAGTAAAAGCAAGTAATTTTATTTTGCAAACAGCTCTTCTTGGGAAAATACAGAATAATAAATTCCCAGAATATATTTAGGAATCTACAGTATATTGCAACTGGAAGGTTACAAACTTTAATTTATCACTAGCTTCAAAATTAAGGGTCTCGTATAAATATCAGGCCACACTTTTTGTTATTTCTGAAATTGAGTGTTTGATTTGTTTCAGCTGGGAGGCTTTTTTACACCATTTCTAGTGATTGGAGTCCTCATTATTATATGTGTTCCTGTCAACTGGATCATTCTACCTCCAGATGATCGTAAGCCACACAGCATTATCACTTACTTTGAATAGTGGTAATCTGGGTTAAACCTAAGAAAAATTGTCTTGATAAAATTTATTTGGATAAAATTTGCAAAAACTTGATCTTATGTAAATAATCCTACACTATCTTTAATTAAAACTTTTTTAAAAAATGTACTGATAAAATGGGATTTTTTATGTATATATGCACATAAACATGTACACCTGAACTTTGACAGTATTTCCTATCTACCGGTAGGTCATCTGAGTTTCATATAAATTTAAATGTCATCAGTAAATTTGAATGTTTTTCTTTGATGAATAACTCAATGCTTTGAAAATCATCAGACCTCAAAAGAAGAATATAATGTGTGCGTAAACACAAAATCCTGAACCTGTCAATCTATATCATTTTCTATGTAAATTGTTAATTTGTAGGTTTCGAGAAATCTGAATCAAGTACCAGTAGCCTTACCTTGTTGAAATCACCCTCCATCATCGTAGCATCTTTAGCAATCATTGTAGCATCCTTTATTTGGTCCATATTAGACCCAACACTTGAACCTCATTTACGAGAAGTAAGACTTTTTAGCTCACCTGCATTGAAGGCTCAAGTGAGTTTTTCTGATCACAAATTGTTCGGCATCTGTCTGTCTGTAAATTTTTAACATTTTCTACGACTTCTCATTAAGCAATGAGCCATTTTCGACCAAACTTACCACAAAGCATTCTTAGGTCAAGATGATTCAATTTTTCTTAAAAATTAAGGACCACACCATCTTTAAAATGGAGAAAATTAAGAATTAGTGAACATTTAAAGGTATCTTTTAAAGATCTTCTCAAGCCAGAAAAGATGATTACTTGGAAGCATCCTCAGGTAGTGTAGATTCAAATTTCTTCAAATCATGACCCCAGGGGATAGGATGGGTCCACAATGGGTAATCAAGTTTTACATAGGATAATATAGGAAAAATCTTTATAAGTCCTCTTCTCAAGAACAGCCAAACCATGATCTGTTACATTTAATATATATATGTAAGCATCGTAAGGTAGTTTACACTCAAGTTTGTTTAAATCATGACCCCCAGGGGTAGGATGGAGCCACAATGGATGATCAAAACTTTATATGGGAATACATGTGCAAATGGGAGAAATCTTGTTCTTCAACATGTGCAAATGGGAGAAATCAAAGCCATGATTTGTCATAGTTATATAGAAGCATCATCAGGTAATGTTCTGATCATGACCCCTTCAATGCATGTGTAAATAGGAAAAATCTGAAAAAGAACAGCAAAGCCATGATTAGTCATATTTATGTGGAAACATCCTCTGGTAATGTAGATTCAAATTTGTTCACATCATTTTCCCTTGGGGTAGGAAGGGACCATAATATGTGGTCAAAGTTTTAGATAGGAATATATATAGGAGAAAAATTTTAAAATCTTCCTCTCTAGAACAGCAAAGCCATGAATAGTCATATTTGTATAGAAGCATCATTGGGTTGTAAAGATTCAAGTTTGTTCAAAATCATGGACCCTGGGGTTAGGGTGGGGCCACAATGGGTAATCAAAGTTTAACAAAGGAATTTCATGGAAAAAAATCTCTAAAATCTTCTTCTCAAAAACCAGAAGGTTTGAAAGTTACCGTATTTGGCCGAATATAATACGCATTGGTGTAAAATACGCACAACCCTTTTTGAGCCTGAAACTGGGGGAAAAAACGCAGTTCGGTTGTATTATACGCAGCAGAAAATTGTTCTGAACTTTCGAAAATCGCGGTAATTTGCTATGAAAATCGGCGCGGAGATAAAGTGCCGAAAATTTACAGAACACAATATTTTATTCAAATGCGTTTTTATTTCTTAATCTTGACTTTCCATATCGCGGCAATCAGGAGGAAATTATTTATTTTAACAATTAAAGCACGAGATAATGCTGCATTAAAGTATTAATAGAGTTTATTATTATTATTTTTTTTTAGCATACGGTGATATTGAAATTATACGCCGCCGTATTCTAACTATTCTTTGTGGAAATAATTTTATTTCAACAAAGCACGAGATATTGTTGAAGGTTAACAGTTGTCATATTTATTTTTAGTTTAAGGTAATCATGTTGAAGATTATGTAAATTTAACAGGGCAAGCGATATTGCAACATCAAAGTATATTCATAGACTACGATTTTCTTCTTTTGAACTTGAAATTAAATAATTAAATAAATAGCTGATGTTATAAAAATAAAATCAAAATTTAACAAGCGTGTAAAGTGCAGTTATCAACACACCTCCAAAGCTGTGAAAAATGATATACAAAGGTGGGATATATGTCTTCATACATCGAAGTCATCTTCGTGGATATCTTATTTTCTACAGAGCACGAGTCGAGTAAATGATAACAATTAAGTTTCAACATACATCATATTTCCTTTTTTTAACTCTCAATCATTTTAACACGAGGCCGAAAGATAAGTAAAATTACATTTAACAAGCGTTTAACTGTTTAATGTGTGGTAATCAACACAGGCTTATACATACGAAAGATCATAAACCAACCCCCGATTTTTAACAAAGAAAATAATCAAAGCCATTAATAAGGGCAGTAAATAATCAGTGTTCTAACTGTAAAAACAATGCTTTGGAGTTGGTAAACAATTTAATTGCCTGGAGGGGTGTTGAGGGGTACTTATCAAGTGAGAAGTGCACATGTTCACAACATTGGCTTCCATTCATCAGTTCATTGGGGCGTATAGAGGGGTGTTTATGTTGAAATGGATTTTCACAGAGTTATTTAAAACCTAAAATAAATTTTATTTCATTGTATTTAAAAAATGACTTATTACTTTTTTGACCAACTGATTAGGTACATGTGTACTATGATTACGGAAGCACGTGGCAAAGGAATGTGTGAACATCTATAAATAACATCGTTAATGGCGGTGTACATGGAGACGATGAACATGCAGCTCAAATTGATTTTAATTTGCTTTTAAATTTAATTTAACCATTAAAAGCTTATAAATATAACATTTTTAACAAGCCTACATTCCAACAATAACTTTCCGAAGTTTTAAATATGGCGATAAACAGCAAGAAATTGCATAAGTCTCTAGGTAATACTATATATATGGTATGTGCGTTTGATAGCCGTGTTTCACATGAAAGAAAAACCTATCAAAATCCCATTGTGGTGTAAAATACGCACCCCTTTCTCACAGAAAATTATTTTGGGAAAAAAGTGCGTATTATATTCAGCCAAATACGGTAAGTGAAAGCTGCACTACATAGTGTATAATCAGATTTGTTCAAATCATGACCCCAGAGGGTAGGTTGGGACTACAATATGTAATCAAAGTCTTCCGTAGGAATATAGAGGGAAAGAATACTGTAGAATCCTTATTTTTGTCATGAGTACTTGATATAGCGAAATGGCTCTTTGATGGCACGTTTGTGAGTGGACAGTTGATCTAGAGATTTTATATGGATTTCAGTACCATAAAAATAAAAGTGAGTTAATTTATTTCGCAAGTGGTGCTTCTTGCAAAATTACATGATAATATATTCCTCACATATATTTAGGAATTTACAGTAGCAGGGCCATAGGGACTCGGGTGAGCATTGTAGCCCATGGGCCTCATGTTTACAATTACTCAAATTTTTGTCAAGATTGTACATTTATTTGAAAGGAAGTATAAAAAGTATAATTACTGCTATTTACAGTAGATCCTTGCTATCTCAAACTCAAGGGGATCAAGAAAAAACTTTGAGTTATCTGAGGATTTGAGATATTGAGGTTGAAATACTGGTACATGTACCTAAAAAAAAGTGGTTGGAATTTCCAACTCACTTTGACATATCCATGGCATTTGAGATAGCAATGTTAGAGAAACCAGAGTTCAATTGTATTTGAAAAGAAATGTTTCAATAATAAAATGGTGAAAACTAAGATCACATTGCAGCCATATCTCTAAAATTTCAGTTTGACCTTGGTCCAGAGTTAATTGGTGTACTTTTTCTGGTCATGTCAGCGTTTTATGCCATCTCGTCACCAATCTGGGGATGGGTAGCAGATAGATGTGTAAGTATTCCCTGTCTTTGTTTTAACTATAGGTTTTGGCATAATTAATATTTTTTATTGGTGGACTAACATTAAAATTTCAAGCAGTTTTTGTCAAACCTTAATAAGGTGACAACTCTCAACAGGGTTCTCTAATCTTTAGTGGAGTATATATAAAATATGGCATTGTTAATAAGAAATTTTTAGTAAGAAAAATTATGTAGATCATATGGATATAATTCTTTCATTGATATACATCTTTCTTTATAAAAGTCAGGAAGGCAGAGTTTATGGTAAGTAAAGAGGGTTGTATATTGTATACATTTTTAGCTCACCTGAGGCAAAATCTCAGCTTACCTGATCAAAGTTTGCAAAGTCATCTTTTTTTCCATGTGTTTTCAAATGTTCATCTTCTTGAGAACCATATGACCAATTTCAACTATTAAGTTCTTGAAGCATCGTTGGCAAAAGGGGGATTAAAATTAGATGTTTTAAGAATGATGTCCCATTACCAAGGAGAGAGAGAGATACTAAAAAATGGTAAAAAGTATGGTGGGGTCATAATATAAATTTTTTTCAAGAGCTTCTGGACCAGGAAAAGCACAGTTTTGATGAATTGTCTAGTATTGTATCAGATTTGTTCAGATCATGTTCTTAAGAAAAATAATGGAAACGAAAATTTTAACTATCTTCTCAAGAATGACAGGACCACATTCAGTCAGTTAGATATCCCTATGTAGTGTAGATCCAAATTTCATTCAAAAGTTTTGGGGTTGTTGCATAGGACCATATATAGAAAATAATGTTTCAAAGACAAGGAAGTCACAGTTGAGCAAATAATTATGCAAGCATTTTTGTTTATTTTAGATTTAAGTATTCAAGAGAGGTTCAAATTAATATTTTATCAATGAGTTCAATGTACACTTTGAAAATAGTGGCCTTTAAGATATGTGTAACATAGAGATTTTTTATTCATACATGCATTTGTTGGAAGAGGAACTATAACTCAGGTGAGTGTTGTGGCCCTTTGTCATCTTTGTACTATAATCTCTTTTTCCCAAAAAACAAAATGTAAGTGGTACAGAATAATCACCATATCTATACAATTTAGGGCTGTCACGGTTCCAAAATTTTTCGGGTCGGGTCGGTTCTGTAAATTTTTGGTTCGGTTTCGGGTTTTTCGGGTCGGTTATTTACATATATTTTAAACCTTAATTTCATGAATTTAACTTGAAAAATCTTCATTTGTTACATTAAATTTACATTGAAAACAAGTCTTAACCATGCGAACGTCTAGACATCGGTGACTTGGCCTACTATTAGCCACAACCTGACCATTCCTGTTGTTTTGATAATTATCTAATACTTCCGTGACAAGTGCTTTGTCATGGAACGAAGTAGATTTCAGTTGTGATGTTTATTTATCACTGTTATCATCATCATTCCTTTGATTTCGACGCCATTTTTTGTATTGAACAGACTCTAATATATAAACCAGACCCAAACCAAAATCTGGAAAAAATGGAACCGGAACCGAACCAAACAACTTGGACCGCAGTTCTCGGTTATTTCGGGTACTCGTGACAGCCCTACTATACATCTTTATGTTTATAGCCCTTTAAATCCAGGCTATAACTTTATATCAGAGAAATATTATAAGCTCATACATACTTGACACAAAGACTGCTTATGACTGGAGGGTGTTTCTTGATCAAACTCAGGAGCATTGGGACAAGTTCAAAGTTACAGGGACAGAAAGTGTAATATTCTTGTCTGAGATTTGTATGTTTAGGATATGTGCAACCTCATAATTTATGATCAGAGGGTACCACATCGTCGGATACCCACGAGTGATCTTGTCTTTTACTCATCATGGTTAGTAAAAGACAAGAACACCTGTGGGTATTCGACGATAAGGGTACCAGTATATCTGTTTTCTGAAACAAATTCAATTTACATGTAACAAGCTTAAGGACACAGGAATTTATGTGTAAAATTTTTTGGAAGGTAATCATAATTGCTTTTCAGAATACATGTACAACCTTTTAAGTTTGATTCACAGGGAAGGATAACTGCACTTAACGCTGGATTTTGGGTCTTTTTCCTTCGCTTCAGTTGCTTTATGTCTAATTAACCTTTTTTTACTTTTGTATATATTTTACTATGGAATTCTGCCAATTTGGCACCAAATTTAAATGTTAAAATGATTTTAGACTGTTATACAGAAAAATAATTCTAGATTTTTGTCCCTACTGCTTTCCAAATGTAGAGAATTTACACTTACCTGCCCTTGATTAAACATTAAATATGCATGAGAGGTGGAGCTAACACTGTAAGAATGGGTCTAAAATTAGACAAGATAAATAACAATGACATGTATTAAAATATGTGGCCACTCTGTCAAATCTCACTCTTTATCATATATGGCACAAGTACACTATTTACAAAGGTTTCAAAATGAAATTAACAGTATGTACATGTAAGTAAAGAATATTTTGAATCGATGCCTGACAATTCAACGTGTTTGAGAACAGTGTCCTAGCACAAAACATGCTACCTTACAAGTCACGTGACGGAATTGAGTATTCACAGAGTTACCTGAGGTAAGAACTCACATGGTAAATTGTAATATTCAACATGCCACAACCCTTGGTTACAATGTAAGAAGAAGCAGTTTTTCTCTTTTAAACCATGAGCACATGTTTGTCTGTTAATCTCCTTCTGACACAGCATTATTAATGCAAATATACAACTACTGTTAAACGGTGAACAATAGATAAACATGGGCTGACTATGTATAAAGTCAGTGAAAAAGTGGGCGTCCTCATTATCATATTGAGATTCAAGAAATTATGATGACCCCACCTTTGAAAACGGCTTCGTACTTCGTAAATACTTTTATTTAATGTAATTACGTAAAGTTGTAGACTACATGTTGACCATTTTTGCAATTAAAAACAAAATGCTAGTTTTGAAAGTTTATTTTGTTGCAATTTTGGCATGTTCTGAAGTGCAGTCATCCTTTAAGTACCATCATAAAACTTTAACTTATCAATATGTTTTTTTGTGATTTGCCAGCCTATATAGATCATGTTAATTGTTTTTATTTAGTAACAAGAGACAAGATGCTTTTTGCAACCAAACTTCATTGATCATAAAATTCTTTCTTGAAGAGATAGCATTATTTCTTCAAGTATATGGTCAAACCCTACATGTTGTATTTGTAGAGGGGAGTTAATGCAGGGAAGTTCAGCTTTTGGTTATTTAACCTAAATATGTGTAGTATTTGTTATTTTAGCCAGACAACAGACTGCTGATGATTCCTGGTTTCCTGTTTTCTGCTGTGGGCATGTCACTGTTAGGGCCTTCTACACTCTTAGGGTTTGCAGAAGATTACAAGTAAGTCAATTTTCTGTAAAGATTCTCAAAGCTGTAGTTAAAAAATTCTTGCGACTTTGAATATAGAAAAATGTAATGATTATAAGTGAATCACTCAACAGAATAGTTAGCAATTGCTATTTGGATGAAAAAGTGGGTTAAGTTCTGTGAATGATTATTGGATATAACAGCCATTTTGTGTGAACCTTGTGCATTATAGGGCTTAATTTTAATTAGAATTTTGAACACTTAAAATATTGGTTTATTTTCAGTGTGCTATGGTTGAACATTGTAGCCTTAATTATACTTGGAATATCTGCTAGTCTGGCACTAATTCCAACTTTTGATATCTACCTCTACATTGCAGAGTGAGTATTCATCAAATTTAAATCAAGCTTTTACATATTACTTACATTGCTTAGAAGTATGCATTATAATGGGAAAAAATGCCAGAATTAACTATAAATGATTTTTTCATGATTTAGTGTCATGGTAGTATATTTCTGTAAATTATAAGTATATAATGTCTTTGATTTCCTTACCTGTACAGTACATGAATATTGCCTTGATTTTATACAGAGAGTTAGGGTTTGGAGATGATATGAACACCTACAGCTTAGTAGCAGGCTTATTTGGATCCATGTATGCCTTCGGGTAAGACTTACAAAGACAATATCATTATTATAATGATTAGAATTAGTTTATCTCTAGTATTCATAACTAGAGGGTTTTTTTTACCACTGTTTGACTCACCTTATTTCCACTGAACTCTGAGGGGTAGTAATTTATATCGTTTGTCACATAACCTTAGAAGCACTAGGGTGTACTGATGTTGTGACATCGAACTTTGACTTTTAAATTCAAGAATATCCCTTGCTGTAAGTATACACTTATATGAACTGTAAATGGTAGAGCTTTGATATATTCAGCATTTATAGTGCTTATCACATCCTTTTTACAGAGTTAAAAAAATAGTGGCCTTATGACCTTGACTTTAACTTTTTTTTTAACAAAAACATTCAGCAATAGGTCACCTGAGGCACTCAGGTGACCTATTGCTGAATGTTTTTGTCCATCTTCGTGTGATATGTGTTAACATTTGAACATTTTCAGCTTTTTCTCTGGAACTACTGTACTCATTTCAACAATTTTAGTATATACAATGCTTTATCTATGGGCAAAGAGGAACAAAAATTATGAATTTCATGCTATGATAGCCTCTGCAAACAATTAAAGATGCATGGTTTTGATGAGCAGGATGCCTCTTTCAAAATTACGAAATTTATGACTCATGGGTCAGGGGCACTGGCATAAGGATGCGGCTCTATTTATCATATAGTGAAAATGCATTAATTCTTTGAATAAAATCTTCACTGCTCTTTAGCATCTAGGAGGCAAACAGAGTACAAGCTGTAATGAGCAAGGGTGTTTTATTTCTTGACCACTGGGTCAGGGGTTTTGGTACTGGGCAGGGTTTTACTGATCATGTATGAACATTTTTACTCTATTTTGAGAGAAGCTATTCCCCTTTGTCATTCCCCTTTGATAATAAATCCCTGTAAATAATGTTATTGATAGGTTATAGAATAAAAGAATTACATAAGCATTTTTATTATGTGCATATTGTGTTTCATACTCAAGCACTATTGTGTCATTAATTAAGTTTGGTGAAAGTGACAAAAAACAGCATGGCATATACAGGCAAGTAAATGGGTCTACTTTCTGAGTTGTTGCTGATTACTAGGTTAACTATTTTGTTGATTCATGATTGTCGTATTTTTTTTTTTTTTTTTTTTTGAGCAACATATCTTCATCTTTTAGTTCATTTTATTCTATCATATAAATATTAAATTGCCATTCTATCAATCCTTTACAAGATTGTGTCATACTCAGGTGACCGTTAAGGCCCTTTGGCCTCTAGTTTAAAGATTATAATAAATTTTTGAATTGCGTAAAGTAAGACTGCTATTTGTCACATGGCTTTTAATACAATGCAAAAAGTGAGTCACCTCTTAAAATCTCCACAATGTCTATAAAATTGTTCCATCTTGTAGAGATTTTCTTGGACCCTCCATTGGTGGTACTTTACTGGATGTGGTTGGGTTTCAATGGTGCTGCACTATAACTGCTTTTGCCTGTCTTGGAATGGTATGTTTTTAATACATGTGCTATTTTTCCCCTAATTTTTTTTATGATTTTAAGATAAAAAAAATTCTGATTTGAATTCCCATTATAATAATATGTGCTACAATGTATTATTATAGCTCTATATATTCCCTGTAATTTTTCAACACACTTTCAATGGATGATTATTATTATTTTTAGCTGTACTTGTCATAGAACATATGCAGTGTTTAAGTATTTGTCAGTTTAGCTGTCCACCTGCCTGTTCATCTCTAAACAATTTACAGACCTGCCTATCTTTCTTTCTACATGTATATCATCAAATCCTTGGATATCTCAAAATTTTTTCTCAGTCTCATTGAGTTTGAGAAAAGGAGGTTTGACTGTATTATGTACTTTCTCTTCATGTAATTAATAGTTTTAATATATGGATATTCTGCAGATTCCACTGCTGTTTTTGGACTATGTTTGTGACAAATGTAGAAAGAAAGATAAGGGTGTAAAACCTGTGACAAATAGACAGGAGGAACAGACAAAGTTACTGGGAGAGAGTGTTCGGGAGGAAATTCAGGGGGATTATATGGCTTCTTACCCACCCCTGACAGCCACGCAGGTCTGAGGTCAAAGGTCAGCATCTACAGATAGCATTCAACAGCACTGCTAAGTTAAGAGAAAAAAAAAAAAACACTAGTCAATAACTTTTAGTTAAAATATCTTATTTACGAGGGGTGATCAAAAAGTTCGCAATCTAATTAAATTACTTCCTTAAAATAAATAAAATGAGGTTTCAGTGTTCATTATTTAAAGTAGTCCTCTCTTATATATTATATTATATAGGATTATAATGCACATCTGCCATTGTTCTGCCCACGCGCGAATCATGTGATCAAGGCGGTCACGTGACATGCTCCGTGGCGTTCTGTTCACAGAAGCTAAAAGATTTTTCTGAGTCTTATATTTCTTCTCATGCAAGTTATATTTTATAACAAGAACAGCCCATCTGTCAGAAATGGCCAAATCTTGGCAATAGGATGAGTAGATAAAGACATCCCTTCCCAGAATTAGCATGGTGATCATCAAAACCCGAGTCCTCTGTCTCGGAAGCGTTGTATATCCAATGTGGATAAAGTATGGACGACCTCTTTTTATCATATCTCATATGTTTAAAGTCTAAAGTAAATGATATTTTAGGGATTTAATGATTATATTATTGTTAAGATATTCAACTATTTTTCTAAATGTAACTTGGCGATCTTTCATAACAAATTGCTCAACTAAGGACACATCTTTTCCACAGCTTGCTTTCGCTGGGCAACAGAACAAACATCATATTTAATCATCTCCCTGCCTTCACTAAAACAATCAATTCAATTAATGATTGAACTTCTGGTAAGTCTTTTGTCTTCATAAACCTTGTACAAATTATCGTATTCTACTGCAAAGGAATTTCCAAGATATACGTTAAACTTTACAGCCGTTCGTTGCTCGAGTACGACTGAGTCAACCATTTTTTGTCAAAAGTCACCCACATATTGACGTCATTTTCACATTGTGACATCACAAAAACGGAGCAAAACATTATATAACACCTGCTATTTATAGAATATGTGTATGACTACCTATATGTGTGCCAAATTTCATTCTGATCTGAATTGTGGTTTTGTAAATATAGAGATAGTTCCCGAACTTTTTGATCACCACTCATACTTTGATAATCAGATGATTCTGTACTTAGGAGTTTAAAATACATGTATGAAAATGTTTATGAATCCAGTTTCTGAGGTATAGTGTCAGTCTTATTTAAACTATGTTGCAAAAGTCAAAGTCTGCTTTTTTAAAGTTGTTTATATACAATGTACAATTAAATTGTATTATATAAGGAGAAATAATATTCATAGAGATATGATATTGAAATTTTTTTGTCTGTGATATATAAACTGCATTATCATTTTTAAAATTAAATCTGCCTCAATTTAATTCTAAATTGTATAGTGTACTTGTATTTCATATGTTTTTAGCTCACCTGAGCCAAAGGCTCAAGTGAGCTTTTCTGATCAAAATTTGTCCGTTGTCTGTCATCATTGTTGTTGTCGTGGCGTCATTGTTCTTGTCGTAAACTTTTCACATTTTCATCTTCTTCTCCAGAACTACTGGGCCAATTTCAATCAAAAATTGGCAGAGAGTATCCTTGGGTGAAGGGGATTCAAGTTTTTTCAAATGAAGGGCCACGCCTTCTAAGGGGAGATAATTGCGATTTCATGAAAAATTTATGGCATCTTTCAAAAATCTTCTTCTTAAGAACCACTGTGTTAGAAAATATGAAACTTATGTGGAAATATCCTCAGGTAGTGTAGATTCAAGTTTGTTCAAAGCATGTCCCCCAGGGGTAGGGTGGGGCCACAGTGGGCGATCAAAGTTTTACATAGGAACACATAGGGAAAATCTTTAAAAATCTTCTTCTCAAGAACAGCAAAGTCTTGATTAGTCATATTTATATGGAAGCATCCTCAGGTAGTGAAGATTTAAGTATGTTCAAATCATGACCCCCGGGGATAGGGTGGGGCCACATTGGGCAATCAGTGTTTTACATAGGAATACATAGGGAGCACCTTTAAAAACCTTCTTCTCAAGAACAAAAAAGCCTTGATTGGTCATATTTACATGGAAGCATCCTCAGGTAGTGTAGATTCAAGTTTGTTCAAATCATACCCCTCTCCCATTTAGGGGTAGGTCGGGACCACTTATGCATTTAAGTATTGCAATACTAAACTTATTTTTGTTTTTTCTTAGCCACAGTGCTCAGGTGAGCGATGTGGCCCCTGGGCCTCTTGCTATTAGCTTAAAATCAGAGAGAATTATTTCATTATATACATTCCTAAACAGCAACTTTTTTTTCTTAAAATTTTAGATAATTCTATAGCATATTATGCTATATACATTATCATCATGACATATTTATTATGGATTCTGTTGGTTAAAAAGTGAATATTCATTTGAGTGCTGTGCTTCTTTAATAATGAATGTGAAAATACTGATCTTGCAATAAAATAAAATGTCTTCCATAATTGATAAATAACATTTGTGGACATTTTTGCCATGTGAACAATTGTGTATACTATTTAAAGGATGTATTTTGTCACTTTCCAGCATTGGTCATCAACAACTTTCATCCCTTAATTCTAGACATATTCTATAACCAACCTGTATATTTTATCCACTCCTAACCCTTTATAGTCGTCTCTACAAACCAATAAACTTGTTATGCCATCCGACAACAAATTCACAGCAAGCGAGTTTATTGGTCTGTAGAGACGACTAGAAAGGGTTAGGAGGTAGATAAAATATACAGGTTGGTTATAGAAGATGTCTAGAATTAGGGGATGAAAGATTGTTGATTGACCAATGCTGGAAAGTGGCGAAATACTTCCCCAAAGTGCGCAGAAAATCTTGCGCCGTAAATTGCACTTTATTTACATTATGGGATCTGTAGCGTTATGGTCAAAGACTAAAATATAAAACCATAACGCTACAGTTCTGCAGCTAATGCATTACATGTTTTTTTTTTTATTATAAAAATCTGAACTCAGTTATATATTTAAAAAAATTGAATGATAAAAAAAGATTGTGAAATATTAGTGAACATATTCTGCTATTCCGAGTAAAAATACAAATTTATTGAGAAATGGTAAATTACCGGTATGGTTATAACAAAGTGCCAGGGATGAACAGTTTAGATTTCTTGCAAAAGTAATTCTATATATCTATTAACTTCATCATATTCTCTAAATTTAAAGAGAATTCACTGTAAACATGAATTCATTATAAGTGTGTTCACTGTAACCATGTTTTACTGGAATTTGTGAGTGTTAGAGAGAATAAAATGTTCATTAATTTAGTTTAACTGAGAATGAAGAGAAAGAGAGTTCTGAAGTTTCTATGCATTAAAAGTTCTTCATTTAATTTATTCCCCAGGTATAAACACATCCCATTTTGCATTATAAGTATTGTAGAGTACAAAGTGATATAAATTTTTCAATGATTTGCTGTTTTTGTTTCAGTTTATAAATTGGATGCTAGAACAGAGAACTTTGTTGATGTTATTCAGTGTTGTAGTTTGACGATGTCTTATAATCAATATCATTTAAGGTACTTTCCCTTGAGTTATATTTTTTATAATACAACAAATATAGTTGAAAACTCAGTGAATATCAAATCTGTACAGTATTAAAATTGAAAGTCATGAATTTTTACCTAACAATTCATTTGAATTAAAAATCATTTGTTATGTGCATTGCAGGTTATTTTTATGTGATGCAAAAAAATGTATATATTTTAATACCTCCAAATTTGATTGTGATAAAATATGCTAACAGAGCGATATCTGTTGAATATTAGTTTTATATCTTCAATAATTTGGTGCTTACATCCTCTAGATACTGATGCTTATTGTGAGTTACATGTAAATTCAGATATTTTGACAGAAAAAAAGTGCCATAAATAAATTTTGATAGTGGATTACTAATATAATTTGTACTTAAGAATAAATTTTTAACAAAACAAGAGTATGTGATTCATATCCCATTCTAGTTTATGCACAAAATAAAAACAAACAAAAAAATGTCAATTTTTAGCATTATTCTTAGCAAATTCTTCATAAATATCATTGTGATAGAATTATTTATGAGTAAGAATATAAATTCTAAAGGTTATGCCTGTAGCAGTTATATTTTTGTAATTTTAAATTTAAAGACAATTTTTGAAAAAATGAGAGTATTAATGCATGAGCATTTTTAAATTGGTTGTAATTTTGCATCTTTAGAAGGTAATAAATGAGCTGAATTAATTTCGTTTTCCTTATAACCGCCTTGACAGTGATGTTATTTTAAGATCTGGCTAATGTGGAAAACCATTAATGAATGATCACTGGTGGATCTAGAGGGGTGCAGTCCCCCTTTTTTTGACAAAAAATTTACAAAAGATTAATAGAGCAATGTTTTGGAGTGGGATATTGCACTAATTATATCTAAAATATAGCTAAAATAAGTCAAAAAAACTGTTTAAAAAAATCCAAAAACCTGAGAGCTTCTTGGGGCTTTGCCCCCTGTGCCCCCACCCAAACCCCTAACTGGTTCCCCCCCCCCCTCTTTCAAGAACCCTGGATCTGCCACTGATGATTGATAAGAAAACGAGATGTGTTTTTGAAACACTGATGCCCCCGCATGGCAGCTTATGACAAAGGTTGAAGTTTCTCAATTCAAACTCCAAGGTCAAGAGATCAAAAATGTTGTTATACCGAAAGAAAGGATCTATGTCAATGAATATACCTGGTAAATATTAAAGTCAAAGCACCAACCATTCAAAACTTATGATCAAGGTTAATATTTTCTAAAAGTGGGTCAAACTCCAAGGTCAAGTTCAAAGGGTCAAAATTAATGGTTAACAGGTAAAGACCTTGTTATAAGAAATACACATGCAAAATATAAATGCCCTAGCACCAATGGTTCAAAAGTTATGGTCAAGGTTCAAGTTTTTCAAAAGTAGGTCAAACTCCAAGGTCAAGGTCAAAAGATCAAAATTGTTGGTATCCCAAGGAAGGTCTTGTCACAAGCAATAAACCTGTGAAATTTGAAAGTCCTAGTACTAACTGTTCATAAGTTACGGCCAAGGTTAAAGTTGGGTAAATGTCTGCAAAAGTGGGTCAAACTCCAAGGTCAAGAGGTCAAACATGTTAGTACCTAAAGAAAGGTCTTGTCTTATGGAACACACATGTGAAATATGAAAGCCATAGCTCCAATTAATCAAAAGTTACAGGCGATGTTAAAGTTTTTTGCGGACAGACAGATAGATGGACAGGCCAAAAACTATATACCCCCAAATCTTCGATTACGGGAGCATAATTATAGAATTGTAATAATTTTAAAATCTTGAATTTTTTCTGATGGATTTGAATATTTTTGAATAAAGGTTCTTGTTAAACTGTATATTCACAACAGATTCTTCTTGCTTGTAAAGGAAATGTGAATCAAAATTGAGATGAATTGCGTATTAAATGATAAGAATCCATTATGATTATGACATAGGTACTGATATCATAGGACAAATGGTTGAGCAAGTGCATTAAAGCTATATATGGCGTATCTGGGCTAAAAATATAAAAAATATGAAATCGAGTGTAGATAACTATGATATATGTTATTTACGTTCAAATTAAAATTTTCACCGATTTTGAACTTGAATAATCTCAAGTTTCCATTGTTAAATTGACTTAAAACTGTGTCTGTTATTTAAATGCGGAATCGGTAAATAAATCGGCTATTGTTTTAATTAATTAAATTTCTAATATCTTTGAAACGTGATTGAATTAAATTGTGTAATTTACAGGAAAGTCCTATCTTTATATAAAGTAATAAAACAAATAGAAAGATCTTTTTAATTTTAGTTTGTCTGAACTTATAAAAAAAATACGCCATATATAACTTTAAGCTAGCTCGGTCAAAATTGGGAAAAACGCATATAATAATGTTATATATGTACAAAGTTCGAGGAGCTGGCTGGCATCCTGGATCCCATATTTAGACCTTCATCTCTTTACAGGGGAGGGGTCTGGGAGAGACCGTTTGACTGTCAAAAGAAATTGAGTTTACAAGACCGGTATCCTATTTAGCTAGCCCGGTCAAATTTGGGAAAAACGTGTATAATACTGTTATAAGAGTATATAGTTCGAAGGGCTGGCTAACATCCTGGATCCCATATTTTGACCTTCATCTTCTTACAGGAGAGGGGTCTGGGAGAGACCCCTTGACTGTCAAAAGAATTGAGTTTACAAGACTGGTAACCTATTTAGCTAACCCGGTCAAAATTGGGGAAGACGCGTATAATACTGTTATAAGATCCAGGGTGTTAGCTAACCCCTCGAACTATATACTCTTATGAAAGTCCCATATATCCCATGTAAAAAGATGAAGGTCTATGGGATCCAGGATGTATTACCCAGCCCTTCGAACTATATACTCTTATAACAGTATTATACTCGTTTTCCCCAATTTTGTTTGCCTAATAACCAGGAGCAGGAGGAAGATTTTCAGAGAATTTATAGTTTCACTATATGATCATTAGATCCCCTCCCAAACTCCAGAACCCCCGACCCTTGGGCCATAAATTTCTAATCACAATCCCTCTTACTTTGATCTCTCTTGTTCTCTCAATTTTGGAAGAAGCACCCTTGCTCGTCATAATCAGGCACTAGCTTATCTTCTAAATATACAGGGGGAGAGAAGAAGATTTTTAAAGTATTTATGCATTCTCACTAAATGATTATTAGAGCCCTGCCCTAACTCCAGAACCCCTGACTATGGGGCCAGGAATTTCACTATTTTGGTAGAGGGCTTAATGCACATTACAATCATGCCAACAGTTTGACTACTTGAGGTCCAGGAGTAAAGAAGATTTTTAAAGATAGCACTAATTTTGATGGTTTTAGCCCCACTTCTTTGCCCCCCCCCCCCCCCGGGGGGGCATGAAATTCCAAAATTTTGTACCCCTTCACCCACTGATGAAATTGGTTGAAATTGGTTCAGTGGTTCGAGAGAAGGAGATGAAAATGTTCATAAGTTTACGACCGACGCTCGACGGAGGACAAAAAAAGATAGCAAAAGCTCACCTGAGTGACTCAGGTGACCTAAAAATAGAGCCCATTTTTCTCTATTTTCCAACATTACCCGCCTCAGCCATTGCACCTTTTTCCTTTCTTTTGCTCTACAATAAGTTTTATCAGCCTTGAATTTGTTTCACATGTAAAATCCGCTTTGCTTTCTCACTATTAATGTCTTTTTACACCTCGGTTGCACTGTCTATAAATTTTTATAGATCCAAGTATTGTATATTCATCATGTTTCTCTCAAGTGATGAAAGATCTAGGTACATGTATACTTAGGACATGGAACAGAATATGTTCCGCTGACAGGGATAGCGGCCATTGGTAAAGGCCTTATGCGCCCCAAGCAAGAAGGCTAAATAAATAAGTATATTTGTATTATTTAAGATTTTATGCAAAAAAAAAAAAAAAAAAAAAAAAAAAAATCCTGAAAATTTTATTTCGCTTCTAATAAAACACCAAAAAATTAGGTGTCTCGAAAATTTTATTTGAGTATGTTGATTCAATCAAAAATAAAGAGTATTTTTTTTTATTCTAACATTGACGTCTTATAAACCAATACTTGAAGAGATTCACTGATTTTCAGTTCAAAAGTCAAGGTCGACCTTATGCCTATTCAACATATTTTATATCAAGCAGGGCCTAGCTATCGTTTTGACCTTTATTTTTGTTTTTGCAACAGAGGAAAATGCATTATTTAAAGTATAAATGTTTCACCTAATAGTGTATATATACTAGGGATGTCAAAATATTTATTTTCCTTAGTCGATTATTCAGTTGCATTATTCGAACGATAGTCGATTATTCGGAACATTTTCTGAAAATAAAATTTTATTTTTAACTTCACTGGTACATGACGTATTTGTAACTCAAAAATCCTTTTACATAAATCTTTTTAAAAAGTAACCTCAAAATTAATGCAGTGTAACGTGTGGATAGCATGAATAAATGAAATAAATTAAGACACCTAATTCTCCAAAATGTATAATTTCCCCATCAATCGAATTCATAAATGGGTCTATACAGTCAATTTTTGTTTTAGTAAGCATTATTTAAAAATTGCCAGCCGATATATTTTTTCAATTTTTACTTTTTAGCTTATTATAAAATAAATAAAAATCAAGTGCTCGTGATATTGTCAAACAGTTAGATACTGCTTATTCAATTGATTGTCCCGGCTATCAAAATGCCCTTAAAATATGTAAGCGGATTGTTTTAATAATTATCAAAGTGTCAAAACACGTTACGGCTATGGTGTGTTCCTTGGATTTGAGCAATCCTAATACATGATGTATAACAAAATATAATTGGTACAGGGTATAAGATCAAGCCCAATTAACACAGTTTTCCAAACAAAGTCCAGTAATTTGATGGGTAATTTATTACAAAAAACAACAAGGGCAGTATCTGACATATAATTCCCGCGGTATAGTGAAGCACTTACAATTACTGTACCTTTTTAAGTACATGGAAAGTCAATCGTTTTTTTTGTTGAGGAAATTTTTCGACTGTCAGTGAGGAAAGACGGTTTCTCAATTTTAAGATGAGAATTCCATAGAGAATTCCATCTTGTTAAATCACTCTTTTATTGCATTTATTTAATAACAAGTTTATCTTTTAAAAAGATTGGTGAGCTAGCGCTGTAGCATAATAAAATACAGAAGAAGATATCTGAACCATTTGTTAAATTTGCTGAATCGATTAATTATTAATAGGAAGGCAGATTGGTGCACTGGGGGGTTGAGTTTGTGGGGGGTGGGGGTGTCACAATTCAGGATGGTGAATCTAAGAGTGTGCTTCACGTCGGCAATGGCATAACTCCTAACTGTGCTTTAAGCATTCTGTATTTTACTGTAATTTCAATTTCGAGGTGAAAAATTAAAGGTCAGTAGAACCAATGAGCACCTTCGGGACTTTCCGGCAAGCCCGGAAAACGTATCCGAGGTTGTCGCGGTTTTCCGAGCTTGCCGGAAAGATCCATGAAGGTAGATTAGAAAAGCTATGTATTCATTACAACTTTAGAAATAACAGTCTTGGTTTTATAAGACCCGAGTTACTGTTACTTTTTGTTCATTTACGTGCAGGTTAGACAACAAAACACGAAACTTCAGATCATATGTATTTTCAGATGATAAACACGTACTAAATTGACATGTCTTTCCGACATACTCTGAAAAAGATTTTTGTTGTTGTTGTTTTTTCCGAGCTTGTCGGAATTATCCACTAAGGTGGTAAAACTGTAAGGGAAGCTAGATGTCTAGAATCTTGGCATTATATGGCCAAATTTTTTTCTTGTACTTTTATGTGTAGGTTAGACAATAAATTTTAAAAAATTCAGAGTCCGGATCTAGACTGGTATTGACTGTCTCTAACCTACGAAATATATATCGCGCATATCAGACAGGAAAGGCCAGTGTAAATTCGGATCATTTCTATTTTTGTATGACAAAACGAAATTGTTATCGTACAGTCTATGTACAGTAGTTTTCCCAGAATCCCCGACCGTGAAGTCGAGCATGCGTATTTCAGAAATATAGACTAACGTAGTTGCTAGCGCTCGAGAGCGCTAGCAATAATATTCGAATGTCGTTTCATTATTCGATCGTCGGTCCATTCGACTGATGGTCGAATAGTCGACCATTCATTGACATCCCTAATATATACAAATTTACGATTGATACACCTTTCATCAGACTAATGTTATTGGCAATACGATTTTCTGAATTTAAAAGTGAACTTTGCTCATAATTGGGTTCTTTATGATGAAATTTAAATATCCTTTTTATGCAGTCAGTTTACATACTTTAAGTTTTATTTTTAATTCGTTTATCGTGCATAACATCTTTTCGTAAGTGTCTGTCTTCTCTCTGTATAACAGTATCATTAAAAATAACGAAAGACGAAAAAGGCAGTAAAGTGTACTATTGACTTGACGTGTATAAAAAAAATCCCTAGGAGACCGTACACCTATTACGTGTTTTAGTGCATGATTGATGTACTTAGCACCTCTGAAATATTTGCAGTTTAAACTGATCCTAAATGAAGATAAATACACATGGAAGAACCAGTGTTTGCACCTACACATTAAATGGCAATTTGACCTGGCACTCCAAATAAATTCCTCTAAGACGAAGGTTTGAAAGAAATATTTCACCAACACCCTCGTAGATCAAATATAAATGGAAATTAATCAATTTGTTGCCTAAAATAAACTTTTCCATAATTTTTTGCTAAATTTTAAAAAGTCCATTCCTGACGACTGATTTCTAAAAGCGTTTTTTTCCTAACAGGAATGAATAAGCATATCATCAAGGGCGCTTTAAAATAAAAAAGTATGAACGGAGATATGTGATAAAGCTACAAACAAAAACCTTACGTGATTTAAAAAAAGGCATTTTGTCAAGACGATAGAAGAGTTTTAAGGTAAGTCTGAACCTGTACTTTTATTCAAAAAGCATGTGCTTCATAGGAATGCTATACGTGTTTTCTTTCTGTATTACTGCATGTGACAAATTGTTCATTAAAGTGTTTTTCCTTAACAAAGTAACTTGACGAATTTTAAGAACTTAATTTACAAGCTCTATATGTCCTCTGTAAGCGTTGGTTTACATTACGTAATCTATGTTTATACTGCAAATCATATTTAAACTCTTGCATGTTCAGCGAAAACTAAATATATTTGATACAGGAAATGGATAGATTTTCATGCTTCTGTGTTCAGTATCAATTTGTTTGATAATTTATATTCAATTTTTCCGTTGTCAAGCTGTTTTAAAAAGATTTTATTATACCCAATTTTTCCACGACGCACAACCTAAAATTGAATCTTTCCTGTCGTTTAAACTTAATTATTATTTCATACGTAGTGGCCAATCCTTCATGTAATGTCACAGCTTACCGTTAAAAACCCAACAAAAAGTTTGATTCCTACCGTAGCGCCTCTTTATCCTAAAAGCTGTGTTTAACTGAAATAAAGGTTTCTCAGATTCATGAGTAATTTGAGGTCAGATGACCCCGGGATTAAACAATATTCTCAGTAAAAATCTACTTTATTAACGTATTAGAATGTATACTAGTATATCATATCATTTGATCATGTACATCTTTTACTAGATATAACACTGCATTTGATGTACTAGTAGATCAAATAGCACGATTGAATGATTTTTTTTTAAAGTAACCTGATGACAAATTGGACTTTGTTTTAGGCAAGCATAGAAAAACATAATCATTGCTGAATAAATTTGATATCCAAGGATGGCTATCGAAAATAAGGTTGCTTGTTGGTATATCTATGAATTTATCTACATGAGTGAAATCGACCAAAGAAGCCTTATTGTTGTGGAAGATTGACTTCTAATATCTTCTTTTATTGACATCAAGTACATCATATCTACATAGCTGGAATAATCCACACCCAAGTAGGTTATACCTAATATATTGTTCAGATGAAATTGTTACACTGTTTTGAATCATTGATGCGTAAAATGCTGGTGGAGGTTTTCGCTTTAAATTCCGATGTGTATCCATATGAATGTTTTATGAATCTCACGGCTCTTTTTTTCTGAATATTACTAGGTAAGATTATATAGAATTCATTTATTTTCAAAGATATTGCATAGATTCTAAAAATTATGTACATGGATTCACATTGCAATGCACACCGTCTTGCTGCATGCATACCTCCTTTTTTGTAACGAAATAAAGTGCATTTTTGCGAAAAATAAACGAGGTATAAATATAAAAGTATAGTTATCAGTTAAAAAAAGACAAGTGCACAGAAAAAGGGTTTTAAGAATGTTGTCTTGCATTTCAATTTTCTTGTATGTCTTTCATAGTGAAGGAACGATCCATAAGGTTTTTAAAAATTGGTTTAAAATTATTTTAAATTTATTTTAGCGATCTTTATGAAGGATTTCTTACCTCTAGTATAAACAAATAATAAATGTCTTTTATGTTAAATCCGGGTTACCCATGCCTTGGTCCATAATGCTTTGTTTTTTATTGGTTAAGGATAATTTTTTAGGAGGCGAGTGTGACTGACAGATGAAATGTCTCCGGACGTTCCCTCCTCGTTAACAGCTGTAGTCGCGATCGTCTGTACAGTTCTGCTCCTCGGGATAATAAAACTACGTAGACACTCCAAAGGGTAAGATTTTTCCTGTCTTTGATAGAATAAAAAAAATCCCTTGGGAATATTAAATGATGGATAAATTTTAAAGGAACTATCACACCTTTACCTTAAATTAAAAGCCAGTAGGTTATTTTTTTTTTTTATTTGAAACTGAAATTTTGCGTGTGATTTGGACCCCCCCTTCCAAGAAAAAAAAACTATTTTCATTAGATATGAAATTTTTAAGTTAAACATGTATTAACTTATATATAAATAGTTAATTTTGCTTCTTTTCTCTTTAAAAAATATTTTCGAGAACCTTCGGCATACAATGCAAAGCAAAACGTTGAAATTCTTTTGTTATTTTCAAATTTGCAATTACGTCTGATGGAAAATGAATTTAAATATTTTTTTTTCAACATATTATGTATATGTATACGAGTACATTCTGAATGAACATTTTGGAGTTGTTTGAATCTTTAAATTAAAGTTGTTTACGAATGTAGGTAGAAATGTAAAAAGGTGCACCAAAAACGCATTATCGCAGAGAAGTGATTAAGGCAGAATAATATGAAATAAATATACGCGTGTATCTATGGCAATATTTCGAGTAATAAAACTTCATACGATTGTGTTGACAGCCAAGACAAGACTTCATATCTGGGTTTTTATTGTCATTTGAAACTTGAGAGATATTAATGAAAAAGCAAGAGAGTATATTCATTAACATCACGGAATAGTGAGTAAGTGTATCTCGCCGTTCTGAAAAAAAAAAAATCGAAACTGTTTATCTAGACCAGGGATCTTCAAACATTAGGTCTGCAGTTTTTCAAATATAGTGTGTTGTTTCTATCATCGCCAAGACACACTGTTTTACACAAAATTAAGAAGTCTCTGGCGAGACTGTAGCTCTACCCGAGTGTACTTATAACAATTAAGAAATATATATTCTAGTATATTCTATTTGTGTACCAAGTCTAATTGAAATCCAACCAAAACTGTAGGAGTGATGTTTTGAAAAAAAAATCACAGAAATTTATATTTTTAGTAGAAACAACGATTGTTGAAATCAAAAACAGATAAGTAGAATTATTCACCTAAGTAGAGTCTACTTGTGTCATTAATATCGGATTTAAACCGTAGGCTGACTAGCTTTTTTCAAAGAAACACACAGATATTTCTATTTTAGTAACCATGTCAATATCCCGTGTCAAAATAGAAAACATAGAATTACGTATTTTAGTATCGTCTACTTATGTACCAAGTCTATTTGAAACCGGGCCAAAACTGTTTTGAGAAATTATTTACGGAGAGACGTACGGGGTACGGGCGACGGGCACCTTACTAATGCATAAGCTCTTCTAGAACTTAAAATATAACCTGTACTAAGTCAAAACATATAGCTGCAGAACTGTGGTTCTCTTGGAAAGAAAATTCTCATATATATCTTTGGTATGTCAGATTTTCTGTACATTTATAGTCCACAAAAAAAGAAGAAAAAAAAAAGATGAAGTGGTCTTTTAAGTTTAAAGAAATTGTAAAACAATGATCTTTTAATTTAGCATAGATTTCAATGAAAAAAAGATATTTTTGCCAAAATTCCAGAATAACTTAACTGGTTTGAATGTACACTGTCATTGTCATTGCATGACAAGCACAGAAGAAAAAAATGTGATTGCGTATTTGAAAACTCTCTCTCATTACATTAATATTCTGGTGTGATTTGAGGATATTTTGTATGTCATTGTGGAATTTGTGTGTTATAACCAGATCATTTAAAGTTCTGATATTTCTCATTTTTTCTTACTCTAGAATTCAGTCATGGCCCAAGGACGTGGTACTTTTACACCACTGTGGAAAAGGTCCATATGCCCCTAGCTTGTCGCCATTTATTATCAAACTAGAAACATTTCTTAAATTGACAGACATTCCCTACGAAGTAAGTATACTTGTAGGTACAAAAGAAAATTCTATTTCAATAGTTATTTTTTACGGTCAAACTATTCAATGAAAAGTATATTCAAATACGCTAGAAACCATAATCTCCAGAAGGGAACAGTAAGTCCATTTGTGACACAATGTAGTCCTTTTTAACATATATGTATTTTATTTTGTCAAATACAAATCTGAAATATGATTAAAAAAGTCATATTGCAGACATTTATTTGACAAAATCAAATAAGAATGTCAGGCTGGCTGGCCAGTAGACTCCCATACAATCAGACTATAAGTTTCGTTTAATGTACATGTAACAGATAGTTCGAGATTACAAATTGGGACCGAAGGGTAAAGTACCTTGGATGGAATATAATGGAGCGGCCATGGGTGACTCTCAGCTCTGTATGGAATATTTAATAGAAGAATTACACATTGACATAGACGACCATCTGTCCACGACAGAGAGAGCCATAGGGACGTCATTTCAGCGAATGGTTGACGAGCATACTTATTGGTGAGAAAAATATCTTCAATGAGGAACGAAAATGAAAATAACTCTTAAATTCGACTCACAGATACAATTACTGAAGTATACTCAGTAACACATGGTGAACAAGAATAAAATGAAGTATGCTTTTCCCGACTCCCAGAGCATTAAGCAAAAAACACATTGAAACACATTATGTTTTTGAAGAATATAATTGTCCTTGACATACAAAATGACTTTTTAATGTTTTTATATATCATGCTGCCATTAAAATATATGCATGCCTTGAGCAATAGGATTGTGAAAATTTACCAGGTTGATGGTTCATTGGCGATGGGCATTTGATAACGAGAAATTATGTTTAAAACAAGCAAAATGGGGATTACTGGCTCTGACTATCGCTAAACATGTCCAGAAGAGGGCAACTTACACACAAGGAGCTGGGAGACATACAAAAGAAGAGCTATTGAATATTCTAAGAAAAGATCTCCGGGCATTGTCTAATTTTCTAGGTAACCTTTTAATTTTTTTTTTTAAAGTTTGAAAACACCTATGAAATCTTCTGTTGAATTGCTACGAATGGATTGTAATGTCCATATAATTATTTGCATTAAACTTCATTTAAAAAAAAAAATAAAAAATAAAATAATCATGTCATTTACAGGAACTAAAAAATATTTTTTTGGCGATAAGCCTTCGTCGGTGGACTGTAGTATATTTGGACAGTTATCTCAATTTCTTTGGCATTTACCAGATTCAGAGCCAAACGTTATGTTAAAAGGTGAGGCATTCATATATTCGTGTTTTTCGGTTTGTTTTTAATTTTGTTTGTTTGTTTGATTGTTTTGTTTTTGTTTTTCTCTTCATGGTTTCTCTAAAAAATTTTCATCATCGTCAAGAGATAAATAACGAAACACATTTTTAAAAGAAAAAAGATACAGGCAATAAATTTTTAGTCAATACTGTAATCTGAACTAATTTTCGAAAGTGATATGGGAAAGAGCATATCGTTGTTATTAAAAGCTGTCGTTTTCAGTTATGATATGTTATTTCTTTTCAGATGAATTTTCTAACTTACGTGAATACTGCGAGAGGATGAAAAATACGTTATGGAAGGACTGGAACAATAGTCTGTTGTTTCCTGCTGAACACACTTGAGAATTTTTTTTATCTAAATTATACTGTACATGTATTATTATTGCGTCTTTGTCGTCCGTAATAAACATATAAGGGTTATTTACAAGGTTGTGCACGAAAAAGATCCCTCACTGCTCAATGGCACCGAGTGCCGAGTATAGGTCAAAATTTGCAGCTCTCCACCGGCAAGTGGTGGCGTCTCCATGTGAGTGAAAAGTTCTCGAGAGGGACGTTAAACAACACACACACAAACAAATAAGGTTGTGCATGCTTGCACATTGGTATTTGATGAGGAAAAGATCCCAATGTGATTATTGGTATTAACTACATGTATTTTTTAATCGATGCATGCGTGTGCATTCGTAGTATGTAAACTGTATGCCATTGTATGTTTCATAGAGATATTTGCTCGGCTCTGCATAATTAATACAGATACTAAGCATACTGTAAAGTGAGACAACAGCTGTCAATCTATAAGCCTGGTGCTTCATGTCCATACATGGCTTGCGCATATTTTTAGTGAAAAGGCAAAAATACCAGTGAATATTTACGAGTAAACAATCAAAACAAAATAATTATTTACATATTACATGTATTAGATATACGACCTAGACATACCTAGGTTTATCAAGTTTGAATACATTTAAACCAAGAATTGCAGAGTTCCACCTAGGTACCTTTCTTTTTTCATTGCTCAGTGACATTGAAAAATGAACTTATGCTATGAGATTGAAACACCTATGGGACATATGCAATAACGTACTAAAATCTGAATTTATCCTATTCAACAGTTCACAACACATAGGACATGACTTTGTATGTGACACTTAGACCGAAAACCATATATGCCAAAAGAAAGAAAAACAAAACAAAACGAACAAAGTCTCTCCTTCCGTTCCACATGGAAAATGTTTTTCGTTTGATCCCCCTGCCTGATGTGGTTGACGAGACGTTTTAACAACATGTCAACTACATTATGTGGGTCGGCTACAACTAAACAATCAAGATAGTCTGAGTCCATTTTACAAATGAGCTTACCACTATCACCAAAAACTTTATTATAAAATCTTGCAAAAATCAATTATTCTGTTTAAATTATTTGCATAATTCAATATTTGTTTTCAAAAAGACCAAATCCATTTTGAAAAAGATGTAAAGAAGAAAGTTATTCGAAAAATTAACTATTTTGGGGGGTCTTAATCGTATGTTACTTTGAAAAACTGCCCCCTGTTTTATTACAATCCCGTAAAGAGTTGCATGCATCTGCAAATCCTGGTCTAATGGTACCTACAAGTAATCAAACAGAATGTTGCAACTGCTGGAACCCCAGACGTCATCAGCCAAGTCTAACCATTTCGACTCAAACCTGGAACGTCCTCAAGATGGGAAGTCGGCATTGATTGGATAAATCGCTGCCGTCTGTAGATGGGTTCCAGCTCTGTTCTGCTCTTTTCCAACACAAGCAAGATAACTACTCTGCTGTGTTTGCTAGTATTTGTATTTTTGATCTTCTGTACTGTCCTGTGATTTCCACGGTTGGTTCTCAGGGTGCACTGTGCTATAAATCTCTACCGGAAATATACCCTTGTCATCCATCCTTTGGTGCGCATTTTATCTGCCATATCATGGAATTTTGTTTTCTTCCTCTGGTAAGCTTCCTCACATCTCTTTACAGTTCCACCATAATGATCCTGCTGATTTTGGACCATAACAAATGAGGTCTGTATGACAAAGCTTTGTCTGTATGATGTCTATGAATACCAGTCTTAGTCCAAGGTCTGCCCAGGAAGCTGCTAGGATGGATTTCAGTTTCTGTGTTTTATTGACTGCTAAAGATTTCACCTTTCACAATGTTGACGAATTGCTTTTCTTTGTCCTGCCCCTCTTCTAAATCTGTTCCCTTTCTAAGATATCTGCTATAGCTCTTTTAATACGCGATCATGTCTCTATCTGCACCTGCCTTGTATTAGAGCAATATTGCAAGATGACAAATTGCGTATGCTTTAATTTTAAGTTCCTGTTTTTTCACATAAATCACGTAAGAACTCAGGTTTTCAGGTTTGTTGGTGATAGTAACAGATTATAGACAGATCTTAGATTTTGAATGCGGTGGGGTTCCATCCACAAGCCCCCCCCCCCTCCCATTTCGCTTTCTCTCTGTTGTCTATCTTGTCCATGCACCTTGGCCTGGCCTCTCATTTCTGTTGCCCTGGCTTCCTTCAACTCTTCTTTCATTAAGGTCTTCCGCTCCAGGCGGAAGACCTTCTACTGATTCTGATGGTTAAGATTATTAAGGTCTTCCGTTTCCAACGGAAGACCTTCTACTGATTGTGATGATTAAGATTATTCTTTTTTTTTTTTTTCCTAGACGCCAACTTTGACGCTTCATATCTTCCTCATTTTTAAACAGATTTTGTTCAAATTTTCAGAGCTTTTAGACTTTACAAAACACTGTCAGAATACCGTAATACAATTCGGAAATTACCTTCTGTTCACGAGTTATTCCCCTTTGATTGAATTTTGCATGCCTCCGATTTCCAGACAAAGGCTCAGAAATGGTTATAATTGGAGCACAAAACCTTTTGAAATTGAAAAGAGGAAGCATTGAAGTTGTGCACATCGGTTTTTGTTTTTTGATTTTTGCATTAAAAATGGCGCTAGAGAGGGGTCAAAAGTTAGAAGGCGGAAAACAGCAAAAAATTTGACATATTTTCCTTTATATCTTGAAAACTAGAAATATTTTGTTAAGACATGTAGAACAAAAGTTGTGCATAATTGCAAGGGCTTTCATATGATACTATTTAAAAGGGGCTGGCCCCTATGATTAGGGATCTTGGGCCCTTAAAAGTTTTTGCTTTATAACTCAAAAACGGTAAATATTTCGATCTGGATCTTGGGAACAAAATTGTTCTTTTACACCTTTTTGATCTAATGAAAATGTTGTTTTGTTTGAGTATACCATGGGTATTGCGTAATACGTATTAGAAAGCAGGCCAGGTAAACAGGTAACGTTTTTCATTCGGCAAGGAAATCAGACCTCTTCATGTGTATAACTTAAACAGACTTGCTATCATTAATATACCCTGCGGTATTTAATGTTAATTTTCTTTTTAATAAGTTTTAAAACGTGGTTTATGGTTCACTATTAAATTATTTATTACAACTAGTCTTTCTTTTCTTCTTTTTTAAATTAGATTAATAGTGTTCAAAAGCGGAGAATATTAAATCTATCTTTCTACGTTTATTATTACAACAAACTTTGTAAGTGATTTTAAACTGTATGCATTGAATAATTCACGATCATTAGCTGTATGCATATTACGGTCTCCATGTTCAGCTCGATGTTTAGTTATGTAACCCAACGCGCGAATCCCACGCTGTTGATCGAGGTCACCAGTGTACTAGCCACCTGTGGCCATAAACAAAGCTAGTATTTGTGATCGCGTATAATGTCAATTTTGTACAAAGAGCTATTAATTAATGGAAAGTTATGTTTTTAATTATATCGAATCAGTAAGATTACTTTACCGATCTTTTATAATCTTAATTCCAAACACTGGTGCATAAAAATCATTTTGAATTTTAATCGCTGTTTTTGTCTGTTCGCAACAATACATTTAAAAAAAGTATTGCTCTATCCCGTGTTGTTGTATTTTAATTCATCTGCAATTGTAATTGAATGGGGGCTTCGGTAAATAATTGTAATTACTACGCATGCTACGCACATATTATTTTTACCATCACTCTTGTGAATGTCCATTTATTATTTATAGAATTAAATAAACATTAACATAAATAAAAATTCCTTCAAATATACATGTTCTATAATTCAAGTCTTAATATAGCAAACAGTTTCATCCATCTCTGCCGCTTAGTGTCTTAAGTGTTGTAGTCCAGTCCTCGTTTACATACACGTGGCTACAGAGAGCCGCGGGCACCTCGATGTTGAAATACATTGTGTACTCTGATAGTTGCTCTACACAGCACAAACAACTAACGTGTACATGCAGTGAAGTAATTGGCAAAGATTGTTTGAAAAATATAAACTGACATGTATTCGCTTCGAAGCATTCATTTTAAAATTTTATTTACATGTAGATACCTTATAAGAACAAAACAAAGTAAATGTATAACACTTAGAACAATGTTTAAACAGGTAAGCGTTTTCATTCGGCAAGTAAATCAGAACTCTTCGTTTGTATAACTTAAACAAACTCGCTATAAATAATATAACCTACTGTATTTAATGTTAATTTTCTTCTAAATAAGGTTTTAAACGTGTTCTATGGTTAACTCATAAATTATTTTTTACAACTTTCTTTTCTTTTTTAATTTAGTTTTAAAGGGAACAGCGTCTTCTAATAAAGGAAGGAATTAAATGTATCTATATAACTATATAAGTAATATTAAACTTTAAGCATCGAATAATTAATGATCATTAACTGTGCCTTTTTACGTTCTCCATGTTCACCTAAATGTTTTTAGTTATGTAACACAACCCGCGATCCCACGATGCCGAGGTCACCATCGACCAGCCACCTGCGGTCATAAACCATGTAAACAAAACAAATATCTGTGAAGACTATGATCACGTTTTTAATCCATCGTGCAGAAACAACGACTAATGAAACATTATGTTTTTTTATTTATATTGAATCTTTAAGATAACTTAACCTCATCTTTGATTTAATCTTAAGCGTTCCAAACACTAGTGCATAAAATCATTTCGAATTTTAATCGCTTTTACCGGCCTGTTCACTGTCGACACAACAATACGATTTAAAAAAAAAAAAAAAACAACAAACAAACAATTTATTTCTCTGTCCCGTGTAAATGTATTCAATTGTTATTGAAAAGGTGCTAAGGCAAATAATTGCAATTAGTGATGGGAGTATTAAGTATTAATACTTGTGTAAAGTATAATTTTTACTATCAGTCTCTTAGTTGTTTCTTCATTTAATTTTTCATTAAATATTAAACTATATACATCAAATAATACTTTTAAACATACAATAATTCACGCCTTCTTACAGCACAGTTTACATTCTGCTCTGTCGCTTTGTAACCCAGTCTTCGTGCACACGTGGCCGCAGAGAGCCGGGGTCATATCGGTGTTAAAATACATTGTGTACTCATAGCGATTAATGGAAAATTGGGTTTGAAATCATTTCGAATCTTACATATTATTTTATTTTACTCTATCTCACGCTTATTTTTATCAATCCTTACCGCCCGTGCAGTTATTCATTTCAAGTTTTACGCATTTTAATTGCCGACTTAACCATTAAGTTTGCAACAATTTATTTTTCTGTCTCGTGTTTTAAACTGCATGTACACATGCATGATAATTGTAAGTGGAGGTGACTTTTTCAATTCTCGGCATCCTCACAATGTCAAGGTATTGTGATTTCGGAACCTTAATTGACATTGTGAGGATGAATTCTCGGGAAAATCGGAAAGTTTTACGGATACATACATATACATACATGCATGCAAGTACAGAACATGCTCTTTTTATAAGCACGATCATGAATTCGAATGTACAAGTGTACATGTATATGCAAGAGCGCCCCAAATGTACGCATATCGAGTGTTTAAAATACAGAGAAATACAAAATCCCCGGTCTCTGTTTTACATTATCTTTGCAACAAAATATTGGTTAATCTGAAATCAATTTTATTGATCTATAGCTTATTTTGAAGTAAATTATCGGTCCACTGAGTTGATAATGAGTTGTTTTTATAACGGGTACATTTAGAGTATTCCGAATCACTTTTTACATTTTGACTGTAAACGATTTTATTAACAAGTTTATAAATGGTTGGTTGGTATTAAAGGAAAGCCAGTTCAATGAAAAATCAAATCTACATTACACGGCGAGTCTATCTACGATACAGGCCTTGACAGGGGTTATATTTACATCACCTTTTTAGTGTATTGCAGGTCACTTCCGGGTATTTCGAATCACCAGGTAAATGGCTAAAAACAGTCAGATAACAACATTATAATTAATGAATTAGTTGGTATTGTTTACCAAAAGTATCAAAAAATAAAAAGAATTATTTTCTTGTTGAATGTTGTTGTTTTTTTTTATTAAGTTATTAAAGCCCCGCCCCCCCCCCCCCTTCTGTAGACACACTATAAAACAGCGTTCTCAGAGGCGGATCATGCAGAAAAGCAAATACCAACAGAATATTACTTTCTGAAATTACCTGATTGTAAATTGTTGTCCTGTAAATATAATCATCATGGCCGTAGGAACCGGGGGAGGGGGGGGGGGGGGGCACGGGGGGCCGTGCCCCAATAATTTTGCCGATTTATAGAATACTATAGAAAATATAGCTACTATGTGTTTGTGCCCCCTCAATAATAACGTCTGATGACTTTTTTTTTTCGCTTGTCAAGGAATTTTAGTAGGTGATAGTGCCCCCCAACTGAAAATGTATGGTTGTGCCCCCTCAAAGTGAAATTGCTTCCTACGGGCCTGATCATGATAATTATGTAATTTTTTTTTGTTTACCTATGTGATTTTTTTAATGCAAATAATTAACATTGAACTGTCATAATTCTACGAGTAGGCTACCAGATAATAATATAATGATGATAAAAAAAATTGTGAAAAGGAATTAAACCAACTCATGTTTAGATTTCATGATTATTAAGAATGACGTATATCACTGCATACGTGTACTCGTACATATCAACATTGATCAACACTGGTCACGTGTATACCGGGACCCGGGATAGTCTTATTATAGCTCTTGCTTTGTCAAATCATTACTTTCATACCCCTTGCATTTAAGAAAAACAATGTTATAAAAAAAATATTAATCTGACATATAACAAGTATACATGTAGCGTGTGCAATTTATTTGGCTAGGGGCATGTACACACGTGGTTCGAAACTGTAGGGGGCTACAAATGCGGCCATAACTAGTATATTTTTGAGGTGTTATTAAAAACAAATAATACTCACAAAACTTATAAAATTGCCGTTCTATCGATACCTTATATGCCATGTTTCATCCACCAACAACGCCACGACGTCGATGAGAAATACCATGCAACGTTTCTACACGGGCATTTTCTTCGAAAAGGATAGGAAGTTAATGAATTAAAATAATTAATTCTTTTAGTTAACGCATTATGTTTACCTCTTTATTTGTTGTATGCAATAAGTATAGACCTTACTTATAATGACTGTTTGGTTGTCACACCTGTGCATGTGTAGTGCGAGGTACAGCGGTAAGGTAAATTACCGAGAGTCGCGATATGCGGGGTGATTCGGAATACCCTAAATGACTGTGGTCCATTGAATTAACCTGTCAAATCTAACATGGGCCAACATAATACGACTAAATTCGTTTCATGAATGAACTGGTTCTACAGTATACAATATCTTTTCTTTAGATCTGTTTGTTTATTATTTTCAACCACAATCTGCAGTACATGTATAGTTACACGAAATCCATGCACAACGGCGCTACACCTGTCAATCAAAATCACTCGATATTGTGAACTCAGTCTGGTGCTACGGCAGCATTTCCGAAGTGATTCAAAATATTCTTTCGGCTTATTCTAATTTTTCGCGTTGAATAATAATATTTTGGAACAAAGTTGGAATTAAGGCTGGAGCAGCATGCTGTGAATTTATCACACCTGCAGTCTGCAGTCTTCCCATCTTACATGTATATGAAGCATCTGTTGAGTAATGTTGTTTGTTGTTTTATTGTTGTTTTATTTGAACCAGAGACATTACATCTCATAGGTATACAAAATATGTACATAAATATTTATACATAAGCTTTGCACAGGATAATTGTAGTATATGCTATACAATATACATTACATGTGGCATTTACATAAACAATAGCATTTAATGTATTATCACTTCTTATTGTATACTATTTAAAACATCATTTCTTAATTGATAAGAAAAATACAGAAATTTACCTAGGTTACATAGTTCTTTAGTATTTGTGGAACTCAGTAACTGTACTAATTTAAATACTGATGGTTTTTTAAAATAATAACTCTTCATAATTATATTTAATTCTTAGTTCTTCATATCGAGAACATTTTAATACAAAGTGAAATTCGTCCTCTATCTCATCTGATATACATATTTCACATTTTCTATCTTTTCTTTCTATGTTACAATACCTTCCCCTCTCTATCTTTAAATCATGCGCTGATAGTCTTAAACGACTAATAGGTATTCTATAGTTTGAATGTAATGGTTTTTTTAAATACGTCTGTAGTACAACATTATCCACTAAATGTTGATATAAAAAATATTTAGGAGAATTACAAATTCTTGCCATAATATCTTGTTTTTAACCGTCATACATTCTTTGAAATACGATGTTCAGAGAATTATTATCAATACAATTGCTATTATACATGTCAGTTAAACCAAGCCTTTGAAATTCCTTCTTAATGTTTACAATCCATTCATCATTATTTTCCACCATATTTTGATAACATGATTGTAAAATACAATTATCACTGTTTTTTAATTTCACCCAATATTTCAAAATTTTCTTTTTCCTTTCTAGTATAAGTGGAAATCTACCTAATTCACAATAAACTGCATCATTACTGGTGCTTTGTCTGACTTTTAAAACTCTTTTACAATAAGTTAAGTGAACATTTTCTATATCTTGACCCTTGTGAAATCCCCATACTTCAGTTCCATAACTCATTACACTGTTAATATAGGTATCGAATACTGCTAATTGTGTTTCTACGTTAAAATGCAAATCCCTGGTTTTACTATTTACACCATACATAGCTTTTTTACCCTGACATGAAAAATGTTTCTGTGTTTCAGCAAATTTGCCATTATAATTGAGCAACATAATGAATCAGAGAGCATAATGTGCGGAACAAGTTTGATTGAGATTTTTACTTTTCCTTTAAGATAAAATGATTAATAACATAATTTATGCATCTAATAGATACATATAAATGTACATGTATAGCTTTTTAAAAACAAGAATCTGTAATTGAAAATGTGAAAGTGAAGAGTTAAGGTAATAGTTCTTAACCAATTAAAATTTAACGACAGTTCATTCCTTCCTAGTCTCTATATAACTTTTAATTACGGCCGTGCCCTCTCCCCTTCAATTGATGTCTTATACATGCTTTTAAATTCTGCTATGTATCAAGAAATTTCCACAGGTACTTGTGGACAGGATCCCCCCCCCCCCCCCAATTCAACCCCGATGTTTGTTGGACATTTTTTTCCACAAATTATATTTATTACACTTATTCATCATGTGTACCATAGGAAAAAATCGAGAACAAGTACCTGTGGAAATTTCTATTTGCCCCCCCCCTCCCAAAAAACTGAAATTGCTTTCTACGGGCTTGACAACAGGTACTTGTGGACAGACCCCCCCCCCCCCCCGATATTCAACCCCGGGGCTTGTTGGACATTTTTTCCACAGATTATATTTATTGCACTTACTCATCATGTGTACCATATGAAAAAAATCGTGAAAACCCCAAAATAATCGTTCCACACAAAAAATGCCTCACTATGTACAGTTAAAACATTAATTTTTCATATTTCTTGATGAAATTAACATTAAAAAATCAACACAAAATTAATACCGAATTACATATCACTTGAATGTATCATAAAGCAGAAAATCTGTTCTGCGGGCTTCAAGGCCAGCTCAGGAACCTAAAGATGTCCTCATTTTCCAAGTCCAGTACAGAACGTAAAATAAATGAAATAAATCACACGATCACTGGGATGGACTAAAAGAAAGAAGACTCTTGAGGAAAAGATATTTTGATTCGACTTATAGACTGAAATAAACCGATATTCTCTTTTTGCCACTCTTTCCTGGTGCCCTGGGACTCTGAATGTAGGAACAGTATTTTTTTTCACAGGTCCGTTGTGCGGATTGTACGGGGGGGGGGGGGCAGACCTTCTGAAAATAGTCTTTTGCTGTAGTTTTAATATGTAAATTTTGATTTAGTTGCTGCTTGCCCCCTCCCCACTCTTCGTCATACATAGGCGAATCCCAGCAAAAATGTAATGACCCCCCCCCCTCCAACACACATTTTTTTTAAATGTGTATTGCGATAGGACTTAAAATTGGAAAACATTTTCTGTATATCTCTACATCGAAAAATATAAAACAAATATTTTTTTTTTATATTTCCTTTTTAAAACAACATAGATAATTATGCATAGCTAATTAAATACTGAATTAAATATTTATCTTTGCAGACAATATGCTCTGGGTTATAGAACATGATGTGAAAGCGTATCGCAATGCACCTTGTAATCCTTTGGATTTTCAGATTTAAGGCCAATGCGAAAACCCAAAGACGCCGACATTTTTTTATGCTACTGTAATCGAAGATCCGGGGGCATACAGTTTTTGTCCTGTCGACCTGTCTATTTGTCTGTTAGACTGTGTTAGCCTCTTTGTCCGCAAAAACTTTAACTATGCCCATAAAATTTGATTGGTTGGAACTACTGCTTTCATATTTCTTATGTGTATTCCTATTAACAAGGACTTCCTTCAGGTACCAACATATTTGACCTCTTGACCTTGAACTTGGAGTTTGATCCTCTTTCGCAAAATTTTACCAAACTATAACCTTGGCCAAAACTTTTGAACAGTTGGTGCTATGGCTTTTATACTTCACATCTGTATCCCTTGTGATAAGTCTCCTCCTTGGGTATAAATATGTTTGACCATTTGACCTTGACCTTGGAGTTTGACCAACTTTTAAACAACTTTAGCCTTGACAATAACTTTTGAATGACTAGTACTAGGGGTTTTATATTACATAGGTAATTTTCTTGTGACAAGGCCTGTCATTGTATACCTATAATTTTGACCATTTTACCTTGACCTTTGAGTATGTCCTACTTTTGAAAAACTTTAACCTTGGTTTTAACTTTTGAACAGTTGGTGCTAAGGCTTTTTTAATACCAGATGTGTATTCCTTGTAACAATTAAGACCTTCCCTCAAGTACAAACAATTATGATCCCTTGACCTTGGAGTTTGACCTTTTAAAGAAATTAACTTTGGCCATAACTTTTAAACTGTTGCTGCTGTGGCTTTCATACTAGTATATATTTCACAGTATATTCTTTGTTCAAGACCTTTATTTGGGTAATAACATTTTTTTTTATCTTTTGATCTTGACCATGGAGTTTGACTTGCATTTGAGAAACTTTAACTTTCGCCATAAGATGCCATATGGGGGCATCAGTGTTTCAAAAATTACACGTTGTTCAGTATCCAAATCTGGCATAAAACATTTACAATGATCCTTTAAAGCAGTGAGTTGAACCTAATAAATTACAACTATAGAAATTATGATAATTTATTTCGATGTATGGTCTAAAAACGTTTATTATACCTCTGTGAAAGCTAGCTTACAAGTGAAAAATCACTAGTAAAATAGAATTTGATTGGCCGAGAAAGTCACGTGTCCATCATGTTTTCCCTGCAACAAAACGTCGTGTTTCACGATTGTGACGTCACAATTAAACGAGTGAGGAGTTAGATTGTTTATAGCGACGCTGCTAACTTCGTTCGCCCGGTAACAACAACTAAAAATTCACCCCAAAAAATCACCTTAATTAATGGAATTGCATACAGATAGTAGATTAAACGTTCTTTGTTAAAATGTTCGCACTTTTCAAAATTCGTTTATGGAAATACAGCTAACATACGTCATGAGACGTCACAGTCTAGACGTTCCCAATGTCTCGTGCTGTTTGAAGAGGCGGATCTTAAAATTAAGTGAACAATGCACTCCCCCCAACGGTCGCACCGTCAACATATTATCGTTGATTGATTGAGTGGTGTTTGAATGTTACTGGTGTGATCACACAAACTTGTCACGTAGGATTTTTTTTAATGAAACGAGGAAGCAAATTCAGTTGGGTTTTTTTTTTTGGGGGGGGGGGGCAGCCATACATTTTCAGTTGACAGTTGAGGGGGCACTACTACCATAAATTTCCTGACAAGCAAAAAAAAAGGTCACCAACTACCAAAAATTCCTTGACAAGCAAAAAAAAAAAAAAAAAGAAGGTTATCAACGTTTTTATTGAGGTGGCACAAGCTATAGTATCTATGTCTATGTCTACTATAGTAATCTATATATCGGCAAAATTATTGGGGGTACGCCCCCACCCCCCGTGCCCCCCCCCTCCCCCGGTTCCTACGGCCATGTTGATTAAATTTAGGGTCACTAAGGAAAGAATGTTTTGACTGGATGAATGGTCTGAAAGAACATGTGTTAACTTGTCGAGTCGGTAACACATAGATGGGGTTTGCTTATAACCAGAGTGTGTCATGGTTTGATGCAAGGTCATTTGAACGAGTTCAAGGTCATCAACGGAGAAACAACATTCCTTAACTGTCTTTCTACTGGTGAGACATTGCAAGTTGATACCCCTTACAAGATTGCTATAACCTTAGAATGTGGCATGACCTTGACTCAAGGTCACTTCTTCCTGTTCGCAGCTCCAACGGAAGACCTACTCGTTGCTTTGCAACGAGCTTTGCTCTAGTTCTTATTATTCTTTTTTTTTTTTCCTAGACGCCAACTTTGAGACCTCATATCTCGCTCATTTTTCAACGTATTTTGCTCAAATTTGCAGGGTTTATAGACGTTACAAAACTCTATCAGAATGCTGTCAAACATTTCAAAAATCCACTTCCGCTTTTGGGTTATTTCCCTTTAAATGAAAATTTAGGGGGCTTCATTTCCAGACAAAGGCTCAGAGACTACAAGAGCTGAAGTAGAAATTTTACCGAATTTAAATAATAGAAGCATTGAAGTTGTGCACATCGGTTTTTGTTTTTCAATTTCTGTATTCAAAATGGCGCTAGAGAGGGGTCAAAAATTAGAACGCCTAAAAGACCGAAAATTTACACATATTTTCTTTTTTATCTTCTAAACTAAAAATATTTTGATAAGACATGTAGAATAAAAGTTGTGCACAATTTTAAGGCCTTTCATTTGACACCACTAAAAAGGGTCTGGCCCCTAAAATTAGGGATCTGGGGTCCTTTAAAGTTTTTGCTTTATAACTCAAAAACGGTAAATATTTCGAAATAGCTGCCGCAAATAAAGTTGTTCTTTAACATCTTATTAATCTCATGAAAACGTTATTTTGTTTGAGTCTTGTGTTCTAAATGAGCTAGAAGCATAACACATATACAAGTAAGTGTTTTCATTCAGCAAGTAAACAAGAGCTCTTTATGCGTGTAATTAAGATAAACTTACTATAAATAATAAACCTGGCTACATTAGATGCTAATATTCTTTAGAATCAAGTTCTTGAAGTATTTTGTGCTTTATTTCCAAATTATTTACTGACAACTTTCCCTTTTATTTCGTTTGTTTTCAAATTTGGATAAACCAGTCTACTAAACAGGGAAAAAAAGAGATAACCTTTTCTTCTTATCATATAAAAACAAACAATAAAGTTAGAAAATAAAACAAAACTTTAAACATAGACTATTCACAGCCAGTAAGTACACGCCTTTTACATTCACCTTGTGTGTTTACAATTATGTAACCCCTCCCTCGATAGCGCGTGGCAAAGGAGGTCACCGAGGATCAATCGGCGTGTGAACCAGCGACCTAAGGTCATACACAAAACAAACCATAGAATGGCCATTCCAAATACATTTTAACTAAGTGATGAGTGTATAAATATGTTGAACCTTTCAGATTATTTCATATCTTTGATTAAGTCGCTAGTACATTTCAATTTATATTTTATTCGCTGAATTACAAGAAAGTTGCATATTTATTCTTATAAACATTGCATTGTTGAGATAATTGCGCTTTGTGGAAAATTACTTTAAAATAATTTCGAATCTTTCATATGATTTCGTCTTACTGTTTAATTATCACTCGCTCGTTTTAATCAGCTAGTCTTAACTGCCTTTCACTTATTCACTTCAAATTCAATGCATTTTGAATGCCGAGAAGACCACTTTGTTTGCGTATTAAAGAAACAGTTTATTTATCTCTCTTTGTTATTATTTAACGAGTTGCTATTTCTTTTTTATGAACATTAAACAGGATATATATAATTATCACGATAATTGTATGTTGAGGTCACATTTTTAATTGTCAGGAAAATCGAAAATAAAATTAAGTACTTTTGAGTTTGTATTATTTTCTTCCTAACTTACAATATTATTGCATACAAAATACTAGGTCGGACGCAAGTAACCTAAATCTTTCACTTGTATTTGAAAATTCTATCGAGCGTCGAATGAATTTTACCCGTTCAAAAGCCCTTCCTATGCAGTTTTCTTTGGGAATCAATTGGCTTAGATAGTCTACTCCGACATGTGTTGACAAAACTCACGCAATGAGAAGCCATACATTTCAAACTTGTGACCTCTTGGTCAGTGCATGTGAAGATTACGCATGGCAATTAGTGTCTGGAAAACGAAGTATGTTTTATAAGTGATTTGACAGGTTAAGATTTGTTCTCATTCCAAATTAAATACAAACACAAACCCGTTATTTTCTTTGTTATTTTATACCTTCAGTTATATCAGATAGATTGTGTTTTAAAAACGTGCTGTTTAGGAAGATTAATCTTATGCATTTGTTTTATTTCATCTAATAAAATGAATTTACCCATGACACGAATTACTTGTACATGCATGTAAGTACGCGTAAATGCGGTTTAATTTGTTTATGTGGAAGAGCGCCCAGAATAAATACACTTCGAACTCTGGAATTTCCCTATTTTACTGTTTAAATCATAGGTCCGCTCAGCTGACGAGTTGTTTTAATAACGGTAATAAATTATATTCAAGTCCTGGCCAGCGATCGTTACGGTTGGTGACATTGCAATTAAACAGGTCGATACTAAGGTACTAAGATACTAACGGGTATATATATTTTCACCTAATATGTTTTCATTAAGTGTTTTCATAAGAAGTAAATTTCTGGAGGATATCATGTTCTCCCCGATCACATCGATAGCGTGTAGAAACAGCGGTATATGAACACACGCTTTTGTGTACAAAGCAAACCTGTAAACCAAAAGGATGAGAGAAAAACGACGAAATAAAAACATTTCTCTATTTACTGAAATTATTGTCTTTAGACAGATAAAAATAAATGATTATCCGCCTGAGAACATGTGAAAATTATACCCAAATACAATGTAACGAAGGATTTTGGGTTTAATCCCGAGTACGCAATTATAACAATGAAGTGTACATGGACATGCAGAATACCGCTTTTTTTTATCCTTCGTCCATGTGTTCCTCCTTAATGGAAAAAATTATCAGTAAATTATATTATACCGAACGAGGTTGAAAAATGCAGAACTTTATTTCTTAAAATTAACAGCAATTATCCGACTTTTCTCATATCACTGTAAAAATGCCCTAAAAACTAAAACCGTCTGGTTTGACTTTGTCAACGCGTTTTAGATCGGGTTTGAGATCTTTATTAAATGTCTGGAGTATTTCGCTTATTCTACAAGTCCTTATAATGAAAGAAAACACTGGCAGATTTAGAGGAGGTTCAGGGGGCCTGCCCCTACTGGCAGATTTAAGGGGGGCGTGGGGGCGCACGCCCCCCCCCCTAAAATTTTCAAAATATGACATGACTAATATTAATAATGCCATACTTTGGTTTTATAATTAATGGTCAATTAAAAAATGGTAATTTTATTTTACGACCAAGTATCGGTTTTCTTAAAAATCAAGTCTGAAAACCTTGCATTCCCTAGGCTATGAATATTATCTCATAATTATTCAAACCGGAAAACGTCTCCCGATTTCGTTTGAAGGGTAAACAGCACTTGTCAATTTCCTATCATGATGCAAGGAAAAATTCTGCGATATTTAAGATATCCGACCCATAATAGCCTCAGATTCAGTGAATTTGAATGTATAACAGATATATATTGGCTGAATACTCAGTATAAGTAGACATTATCTTCATGTTTTAGTATCAATATGTAAGAGCGGAATGTGTCCTAATTTTTGACCTTGTCCTGTCCTTGAAGAGTTATCCCCCTTTGCTTTTAATTAATAAAAATCAATTCTAAAGAAATCTATCTCGTAAAACTTTAGTTTTCAATCGCTTTTCTATTCCTTGTAATTGAATACATCTTTCCACTACAGCATTTTTGGATATGCTTAGTATTTAAATTTTTATTTTCAAAAATTTGCGTGTCCCCATAAACATCAATGCAATCTTCATTAATTAATTACTGCTTAGGTAATTATATTTTTGACAATTTCTCTGGGTAAATCCTTTACTACTCTAAAATGCTTTGAATTAATAAAGTATTTAATACAGGATGGATATTTAAGGTTAGAAAATTAGGTCCTAATAAGGGTCGGATACCTTAAAGGCTGGTCGAAGGTAAATAACATTCGGCAAACCTCGGCTGATTCCGTCACCTTCATCCAGATGAGGTACGAATCGGCCGAGGTGTGCCGAGTGAGGTAAATAAATGAATTTAAAATCAGACGGTCTACGTTACAAACCTATCCACTGATTGATGTATTTATTTATCAAATGGTGTAACTATGCAGTAATTTACTTACATAGATACAAGACTTTTTTTTAACGTCAGGATATAGGTTAGGATGGTCACAGTGTAACTTCGACCACCTGGTTAATTTCGACCGTTCATGAATACCTTAAAATAATTTGTTTGTAACCCATTATGGTGTACACACATCTATTTTATGCAGAAAGAAAATGCATTTTTCATATACAAATCAATGTCGATAATAATAGGCGAAATTTATTTCTTCACTGGAAAATTATATCCAAGAAGAAACTTTATCGCCCGAAAATTACGGACGAGTCTTTTTAAACCATTGCGGGGAATTATCAGTTTATCACCTCTGAAAATATCTTGTATATACAGAAAGACACAGTGGATATTCCTGGCGTGAAATTTATCAACTATGTTTAAATTTGCACTTAAATTCATACCTTTTAAATTTATAGTATTTAGTTTTTACAAATAAAATGCAAATCAGCTGAACAGAAATCGGCCGAAGTTACCCTTTGCATGAATACGGCGTCAGCAGGTAACTCAGTTCGACCAATGAAAATGACGCAATGCTATTTGTTACCAGAAAAAAATCATGACCACCGTCAGTATAAAAAAGTATTAGGATAAGTATTATGTACAAGAATACTCCGTAGAAACTAGTTCTATAACCGTGAAAAAATCATCTGTTTTGTTTACATGCGGTTTAGATGCCTGCGCATATATATACATGTACATTTGTAGCATGCCTTGACAAATCGGTAAATCAGTCTCTAGGCAGCTGGTGGACTTAATGTCTTCAAATTAGGTACATTTTGAAAATTACTTTTTTCTTTTTGTCAGCATTTTTTCACAAACTTTTATGTTTTACAACAGAATAATTTAAATTAATATATATATATATATATTTAAATTAGAGACGACGCGAATAATTTCATTTATATTTGCACATCGATCGAAAATACCCCGTGTGCAGTTGAAGTTACCCAACACACATATCTTGTAAATCGAACACATTTATTTTATATCATGACGAATAATACATATAATACAATTTAATCTGAACAGTAAAAGGTATTCCGAAGGAAAAAGGATCCAGTAAAAGTTGAGCGTAATACATGTAATAGGCAGTGACATACTTGAACAAATCTAAATATAAAAAAAATACATGTAATCGGTCGAAATCACACCACCCTACCCTACAGTGTATCTGTCATATATGTATAATACTTATAAAAACAAACGTTGCAATATTTAATTTTTCAATATTCAGATATTCTTTGTGTATCATTGTGCTTCGTTTATTTCATACTGCTATAAAGGGAACTGCACGTTACAGCGAGTTTGTTTATTTTGTTTCGTTGGCTGCGGTGGAGATACATGTGACGTAGGTCAGTGAATGGAATATAAAAAACCCCCACTTTTTGGAATAACATTAGAGTTACATACAAATATCAGGTTGACTAGCATCCTTGCTGAAATAACAATGAATCAGAACGACTTCTAAGATACACGAAGTTCGGAGATTCACGAAGTTTGGAGATACACAAAGTTTCTGCTTTCTCAAGAGTAAATTTGAAATAAAAATTATCGAATGATTAATAAATTTGTACATTATTCTTAAGCAGACGTGAAATTCCTACAAAGACTTTAGAGTGTTGTAAGTTACAAACTAAATTCATATCTTATAGGCTTTTGTGTAAAGGAAGTAATCAGTACCACTATTTTTGTGTCTGGTTTTACTGACTCTTAAAATTCACGTAAACCCAGGAGCTTCCGGGGGCTTCGCGCCCTAGGTCACCACCAGGGCTTCGCCCTGGACCCACTGGGAGCCTTAAGGCGGTCCCCAGACTCCCTGCCTGAACGAAGTTATCCACGCCCCCCCCCCCCATCATAAATCCTGTATCCGCCCATGGCGCCCTTTTGTATCCAAAATATACACAAGATTTAATAAATCAATTTATTATGTGGCTTTGGGCCCCTACCCCGACACAAAACTGGTCGGGCTCCCTTTTCAAGATTCCTGTATCCGCCACTGAAAAAGAATGTGTTGTTCTCTTGGATGTCTATATCTGAATTATATTTTATTTAAACACCTAGTCTAATATATCATGGGCGCCCATAATAGGACGATTATTTGTTTTTAGCTCACCTGAGCCAAAGGCTCAAGTGAGCTTTTCTGATCAAAATTTGTCCGTTGTCTGTCGTCGTTGGCGTTGTCGTCGTCGTTGGCGTAAACTTTTCACAATTTCAACTTCTTCTCCAGAACTACTGGGCCAATTTCAACCAAACTTGGCACAGAGTATCCTTGGGTGAAGGGGATTCAAGTTTGTTCAAATGAAAGGCCACGCCCTCTTTCAAGGGGAGATAATAAAGAATTAGTGAAAAATTAATAGCATCTTTTAAAAATCTTCTCCTCAAGAACCACAAAGCCATGGAAATTGAACTCATGTGGAAGCATCCTCAGGTAATGTAGATTCAGATTTGTTCAAATCATGACCCCGGGGGTAGGGCGGGGCCACAATGGAGGATCAAAGTTTTACATAGAAATATATAGGAAAAACCTTTAAATATCTTCTTCTCAAGAACAGGAAAGCCCTAATTGGTCATATTTATATGAAAGTATCTTCAGGTAGTGGAGATTCAAATTTGTCCAAATCATGACCCTAGGGGGTAGGGATGGGCCACAATGGAGGATCAAACTTTTGCATAGAAATATATAGGAAAAACCTTCAAAAATCTTCTTTTCAACAACAGCAGAGCCATGATAAGTCATATTTATATGGAAGCATCCTCAGGTAGTGTAGATTCAAGTTTGTTCAAATCATGACCCCCAGGGGTAGGGCGGGGCCACAATGGAGGATCAAACTTTTGCATAGAAATATACAGGAAAAACTTTTAAAAATCTTCTTCTCAGGAACAGCAAAGCCCCAATTGGTCATATTTATATGGAAGCATCCTCAGGTAGTGTAGATTCAAGTTTGTTCAAATCATGACCCCCGGGGGTAGGGCGGGGCCACAATGGAGGATCAAACTTTTGCATAGAAATATACAGGAAAAACTTTTAAAAATCTTCTTCTCAGGAACAGCAAAGCCCCAATTGGTCATATTTATATGGAAGCATCCTCAGGTAGTGTAGATCCAAGTTTGTTCAAATCATGACCCTCGGGGGTAGGGCGGGGCCACAATGGAGGATCTAAGTTTAACATAGAAATATATAGGAAAAACCTTTAAAAATCTTCTTCTCAAGAACAGCAAAGCCATGATGAGTCATATTTATGTGGAAGTATCCTCGGGTAGTGTAGATTCAAGTTTGTTCAAATGATGACCTCTGGGATAGGGAGGAGCCACAATGGGGGATCAAAATTTTACAAAGGAATATATGGGAAATTTTTTTTAAAAATCTTCTCAAGTACAACAAAGCCATTTGTTATATTGACATGGAAGCATCATCAGGTAGTTTAAAATTCACCCCCCCCCCCCAACCCCCAGTAATCTTTTCAATACTGAACTGATTTGTGTCTAGCTAATGTGCTCAGGTGAGCGATGTGGCCCATGGGCCTCTTGTTTAAAATAAAGTGGTTCTTACGGATGTTATAAAAAACCTTATAAACGGCTAAATAATTACATGTATTTAATTCATCTACTACAAATGTTAGTTTAGTTCTTTGCTTTCATAATCTAACTTTTATAAATTAACACGAAAGTCGTGCGATCGTATACAAATACTCAGAAGCAATCTTTCATATTTAATGAACGTATAGGTGAATAAATTTCCTCTCATCACTATACATAAACCCCCATCCTCGAAATAAATAGAATGTTTTCCTTCGCAGTCGGTTGGTTTAACCAGGTACATGTAAGTACAGGTGAGGATGGAGCTTTACAGAAGCAGGTGATGAATTCCGAGAGAAAGGCACTGCCTATTTTATATACATGTACATTCCTAGGGACCTGGTTTTCTGAACCGATCTCACTGTTATTCAAAGACCTAGTTAGAAACTCTCTCTCTCTCTCTCTCTGAAATACAGGCCCGTCGATTGTAAAAAAAAACAAAAAACAAAATAATTTCAATTTTTAATAAGTATCTCATCTCCCAAGCCAAAGACACAAGTAAGCTTTTGCTGTTCATAATTGTTCATCTTTGTTTGCTATCTTGGTGTATATAAACATTATCGTCATTGTTGTTCTAAAGCTACTCGTAAATTTTTCTCATTTTTATCTTATCAAGAACCACTGGACCATAACAACGAAAATTAACACAGAATATTTTTGGTAAAGTTTTGTTCAAATGAAGGGTCACATCCTCTTTTAACGGATACATGTAGTAAAAATTAGATGGGGTCCAGGCGCAGATCAAGGATTTTTTTTCCACGGAGGGGGAGGGGGTATGCCAATAAAAAAAATATTTCAACCCAGAAATTCCTTGACGAGCCAAAAAAAAAAAAAAAGAAACTCTTTTCCAAAACGTGAAAAACCTATTTTGTGTGTGTGTTTGTGTGTGTGTATGGGGGGGGGGGGGGGGTCGTTGACTTTTAAATCTTCATACCTAAGACTTTTCATACCATTTTAACACAGATCCGCGTTTTCGAGGAAGGGTCCGCGTTTTCTGGGGGGGGGGGGGCATGGTCACTTTTACTTGTTTAGTATATACATTTAACTGCCCCCCAGCCCCCTCTAGATCCGCACATGGGGTCATTTGAAAATAGTATTCTCAAGAATCCCTGGACTAGAAAGAAAATTTCCAACATAGCATACATTCATTTTTTTTTCTTCAAATATTGATTCCAGGGAGAAAGTTTGGGCCGGAAAGAATGTCCATAATTTTACACAGGAATTTATATATCCCCCCAAACGAAGTGTGTGGGTTTGGGGTGGGGTGTTTTGAGTCTTTTGGAATCACACTGTCCGTCTGCCTAGCTGTCCGTCTGTACGTGATTGTTTGCCAAGGATATTATAACTTTGTTATGAAGAAACTGGAAGGTCATACTTGGTACAAAGATTACTAATGATCCGAAGGTGTGTCATAGTTTTGATCCAACATCATTCCGGTAAGTTCAAGGTCACTGGAAAAAAATAGCAAGTATCATACTTGATACAGAAATTACTTATGACAAAATTAAAGAGTTTGACACGACCTTCATCCAAGGTCATTCCTGTAAGTTCAAGGTCACTGACAGAAAAGTGTAAGATTACTGTATGTGCTATAATTTTGGAAGCTCATACTTGGAACAAAGATTGCTTATGATCCACCGGTTTGAGATAACATAGTACTAGACTGGCAGAAGAAGTGGCAAAATTCGTGCCTGGATTATAAATTTATAAGGGTCAAGGTCACTGGCAGATAAATATTAATTTTTTCCATGCTATAACTTTGTAATATAAAATCACTGGAAGCTTTTACTTGATACAGAGATTGCTTATGATCCAAGAATGTGTTTTGACCTTGATCCAAGGTCTTTCTGGCAAGTTCAAGGTCACTGACAGAAAAGTGCAATATTCTTTTTCAGGTATATCTTTGTCATTGAGTATCACTGGAAGCTTATAATTTGTTCAAAGGTTGTTTTTGACCTTAACATAGGTCATTTAGGCAAGTTCAAGGTCACTGATATAATAAGTGTAAAATTCAAAAAGGTCTAGTCGCCCAAGTGGCGCAGGGGTAAGAGTGTCTGCTCTAGAGTCGTGGATTAAGGAGTTGATCCTTACGTCACAGGTTCGAATCCCACTGTGGGACGCAGAGACTGATCCTTCGGATGAGACCGTACAAACTGAGGTCCCGTCAGGCAGTAGGTGCTGGCACGAAAAAGATCCTTCACTGCTCAATGGCCATGTGTGCCAAGTATAGGTCAAAATTTGCAGATCTCCATCGGCAAATGGTGGCGTCTCCATATGATTGAAAAATTCTCGAAAGGGACGTTAAACAACATACGAACAAATAAACAAAAAGGTCTATAATTTTGTAATAGAAAAAATTGCATGCATTTGCATTTCACTGAAAAGATGATAAATATATCATCCAGAGTGTGTAATGGCCTTGGCTTAAATTCGAGGTCACTTAGAATATGATGTTTTGGATGAATAGTCTGAAAGAATACGTGACTGTGAATTTTTTTTATGTCGGTGACATAAAGATGGTGTTTGCTCTTAACAAGCTGCAGAATGTGTTATGGCTTGACGCAAGGTTATTTGGACAAGTTCAAGTTCACTGACAGGGGAATTTTACATTCCTTTACTGTCTTTCTACTGTTGAAACATTGAAAGTTGATGCCCCTTACAGGATTGTTTATAACCTTAAAATATTGCATGACCTTGAATCAAGGTCGCTCTGTCCTGTCTGGAGCTCCGACGGAAGACCTATTCGTTGCATTGCAACGAGCTCGGCTCTAGTTTTTTTTTTTATATTTCTGCTTGGACCATCCCACGTTTCTCTTTGTGTTTGCTTTTTTCTCTCTCTCTCGTACTTCCAAGCCCCTGTCTCCCCTTTGCTATTATGCCAATCTGCGTGTTTCAGTCTGCTTTCTGCCTGATTGGCTGCATAACCGACTGGCCACCTCTTTTCTGTTTGACCTCTATTCTAGCTGCAGAACCGTAGCTCTCCGAAAATAAAATTGAAAGACCGGAGAAATACAGTGCCACCCATAGAAAAAAAAAAACTGTATAGCGCACAAAATGTTGTGATCGGTTCTGGATTTATTTCTCCAAATTCTTACCTCAACTGCACAAAAGCACGATTTCAAAAAAAAAAAAAAAAAAAAAAAAAAATCCTTAGCCCTCTATCAACTACTCACGTAGTTGACATCTGCACGAAGCGCGTTGGGCTGCAGTGTCTTGCCACTCAAAATGGCAGTATAAATAGGCGCAATTTCGGATGATCTCAATTTCAAATCCAGAAGGGCTATAAACAACGGTTATAAGGAATGTTTGTTGTGGATATAGTAAAAGAATCTGTTAGGAACTCACATTTTGTAATATTTTGAGATACGGAGAAATAAATCGAGAAACAGCACATTTTTATGTACGCAATAAATATACACATTTTCAACGGGTGGCACTGTAGCTTTTGCGACCTTGAATTCTTCTACTAGGGATGATATTGTTTAGAGCCTTTTGTTTCTCGTTCTGACGATGAGATTCATCCCTATTACAAAAGGATGACTAAGGTGGTGCAGCCAGTTTCTAGTCCTCTTTCAAATCTCTGCCACTCTGTAGTAAATTTTCCTACAGTATATCTCAGGTGGATACCATCAAAGTAACTCTTGATGATTTCTATTTCTCGTCAGATACATGATAGTGCTGATGTGCCTTCATAATTAACGATTGCGGTACATAGCCGTATGCGCTTGCCGGGTCTAGCCAAACTGCCTCCAAGTCCCCTTGGTTTATTCTAGTCTCCCTGTTGAGAGGTATGTTTTAGTCATCCTTGAAATTCAAGAATACCTCCTTTCTGCACTGAGATGTCTTTGTACTGGTCATGTATGCTGTTGTTTTGGACATACTAACAATATGTCCAAAACAAGTTCCAATAACTTCTCCCCAAATATAAAATCTAAATAGCCATACAACCTTTACAAGAATTTCGATAGTACACAAAGAAGAACAATCACTTTTATACCTAAACAATATCAATAAGGAATAATAATAAGTACAGATTTAAAAATTCATAATGTATGCTATTAGTTTCCTTGCCAATACTGCAAAGATCTTGCCCTCTTCACTCAGGAGTGATATGGTTTTGGTTGATATTATTGAAATCTTTCTCTTTTGGAACCACCAACCCCTTTGATGTTCACAAACTCTCTGGGATGTTTGCCTTTCTACATATCACTTTTATAAACTTCCAGGGTCGTCGCAGTAGCTTTTGGCACCTCTTATATACTTTGTCTGGAACACCACGGGTCCCGGAGCTGATGAGAATCTAGCCTTTCTTAAAACTTCTAACATTTCTTTCCAAGTTGGTGCTTTGCTGTCTAAGGTTGAAGCTGGTTGTTCTACTCCTCTTTTGAGCACTCTCTCAGTGGATTGTCTTTCATGGTATCTGAATGACTATTCCTTAAATACTCTTTTATCTCTTCTTTTCTTCAAATCCTGCTCTAACAACATTTCATTGATTTATTCTTCTCCTGGATATTTCTTGAAGCAGATATCAACCGTAGCGATCTTGCAATGCTGGAATTTCAGAATCATGCTTATATCACACAATAGAGGGTGGATGATTGGGCAAGTAAAGGGGAGGGGATTTGGAAAGAAAGAGGAGGAGACAGAGAGGGATAGGAAGGTTGGGTTGAGAGGATGAAGAAAATTTTGGAGGTCCTGTCCACCGTCATAATACTTCTTGATTATATTATAAAGAGCGAAGTGTCAATTCATAAAATAACCTATTCTGTTCTGGTGCTAAATGGAATAGGGACTAGAAAAAGAAAGCAGGTTTTGTTCATTGTCGAACATATATATATTTGTACCATAGGACTGGCGGTAAATTTAGATTTTGCCTTGATGTTGCTGTGGTGTATTTGCCAGAAGAATCACAGTTTTTTTAAGTCACGCCCACCTTTTGGCATCAAGCCATACTGTGACAAGACCTTGACTGATGAATAAATGATGTCAATTTCCAGAGCTGGCTGATGAATAAATTAAGTCAACATTTGTAATTTAAAAAATACTAATATTAGCTTGTCGATGTTCGTTTCTTTAATGTTTCTGTATGTTTTCTCCGCGTATCCTTAATCAGTAAATGATACGTCCTATCTCGAGTTCTCGTCATTCTCTTTCCCGTCTCCAAATACAAATAGCAATATCACATCAGAAGTCACCCCGCGTTTTTTTTTTAATTCCAATACCATTTCAAACTTTCATTAAAATGTCACAAATCATTTCATTTTTTTTTCTGTACGCCGATTGCCATTTAGAGAAAGTTCAATGGCGATGTTTCCCATACCCATCCCCCTTTTTTCAAAAAAAAAAAAAAAAAAAAAAAAAAAAAAAAGATCTAGAAAGATAAATTTTCTGTCAGAGTTCACGGATTAAATATAAAAGCCTACAATCGCTACCCTGTACCTGACAAAAATCATGTTTTCTGCGTCTTCAACATTCCAAGGGAACAATATCTTCACACGTATCAATTCCGAATTTTTTATCAACAATTCGCAGTAGCAGTGACGCAGCTAACTATGATCCTTGCAGATGGAGACAGCTATTTATACAGACTCCGGACCGTGGCTTGACACCTCGTAGTAGGCGGTGCTAATTATCAACATGCTTTTCTCTCATTGGTCCTCTGGTACAAGTAACTTACACAATAGATATTAATTGGTTAGCAGTAAATACACTCACAGTTTTTATTCACTCGGGGCTCCGCCCCTCGTGAATGAAAAACTGTGAGTGTATTTACTGCTAACCAATTAATATCTATAGTGTAACTATAACTTACCCCTGTACCTGACCAAAAAATCATGTCTTCTGTGTCTTCAACATTTCGAAAGTACAACATCAACATGCACCCATTCCGAATTTTTTTATCAGTGATTTGCAGCAGCAGCGCCCTAGCAAAATATGATCCTTGCAGATGGAGGCAGCTATTTATACTACAGACTCCGGACCGTGGCTTGACATGTAGTAGGCGGTGCTAATTATCAACATGCCTTTCTCTCATTGGTCCTCTGGTACAAGTAACTTACACAATAGATATTACTTGGCTATCGGTAAATACACTCACAGTTTTTATTCACTCGGGGCTCCGCCCCTCGTGAATGAAAAACTGTGAGTGTATTTACCGATAGCCAAGTAATATCTATAGTGTAACTATAACATATATATATATATATATAACACCACTCTTGAAAACAAATTGGTTGATAGTAAATATTCAGGGCTTCTTTCTAAATTCAATTATTTTATCTGGTGAAGCCTTCATCTAAAACCCCCAAAGATAGTGTGCATGAGTGATGGCTTACTTTTACATTTTGATCTTAGTCGTATATGTTATTAGTCCCCTACCGGTGAAACCAGAGGGGACTATAGAGTTCCTCCGCGTCTGTCCGTCAGTCTAGCTGTCTGTCAGTTTGTCTGTCCCACTTGATTTTCGGCACTTTTTTCTAAATGCTTGCAGGTATTGAGCTGATTTTTGGTATGTGAGTGTACCTTGATGAGTTACAGATCAAGTTTGAATTTCGTTCCGCTTCAATGATTTTTGACGGAATTACGGCCTTTTTTCTTAACGCTTGCAGATATTGAGCTGATTTTTGGTATGATGAGTTATCAAGTTTGCATTTCGTTCCGCTTCAATGATTTTAAACGGAATAATAGCATTTTCAATTTTAAATGGGAACCAGTTTACACTTACCGGTAGGGGACTAGTATTGCTATTGCAATACTCTCATTTTTTGTGGTCCTCTCCTGGATGATGTCAACTTAACAATCTCGCAAAATTTGCATTTATGCTTCTATGACACTATTATATGGATGGATGACTGCCTGGGCAGGTTAAAAGAGGGTTGGAGGGGAGGAGATGAGAAAAAAGAAAGAAAGGGTAAGACAGAGGGAATAGGAAGAGGGGGGGGGGGGTTAGAGGATGGTAAAAAGGGAGGGTGTCCTGTCCACAGCGCCACAATATACTTAATAATTCTATTACAAAGAGCGAAAAATCAAGTTATTATAATTGCTGTATTATGTGTGCATTCAATTCTGTTCTGGTGTTAAACGAAATAGGGACTATAGAAAAAATATACCATCAGGATTCGTTCAGTTATATATGAGACTACTCTGTAAACCATGTTTGATGGAATTGATGGAAACCCAAAAGACACTATGAATGATTGATATGAGCCTTTACATTACAATTATTTTCTGAATCCATAAAGACGATATGCATATCTGTTTAATAAGATCAGCCAAATCAAAGTACATGTTCTTTATTGCAATATGCAATATCTTTTTTTTCCAGATAGGGTGTACAGTTACCACTAAATAAGATTACAACCATTGCGTTAAGAATCAAGAGAGATAACTCGTTACAATTTTATGAAACAAATGCAAAGACTTAGCGTTTATTCCTCTTTAAAAGGAGTTTTTACAGTACACTATAAATGATATTCTCTATGATTTTGGAAACATTCAGACAGTTTCATAGTAAATATGCAATGTATCATCAGGACTCTTTTGAAGATAACTGTCTTGGAAGAGGGGAGTTGTAGTTTATATAAACTATTTTAATATCAGCGGCTCTGAAAGTCTAACTTAATTAAGTATCTGCTGTCAGTTTAAATTAAAGTCGATCAGCCTCTAAAAATATGTACTGAAGTACCGATCAAGTATGGGGATACTTCTTAATGAGCATTACTTTTAGTTTTAAATTTCAAGAATTGTTCTATATGCGGCACAGAACTGTGTACAGTACGTAAAATACGTACTTAAAACACTGTCTTGCATACTCCGCCCTATGATTATAAGTGGTGTTCCAATCATCCATTTGTGGTTCCCTTCTGGATATTTTCTTTTGGATTCACGAACTAATGCAACACTGGGATGGGTGTAGGCTAGAAGGGAGATAAATGGGGGTAGTGGAGAAAAAAGGTATGGAAAGGAAAATTAGCAGAGAGTAAGATGTTGGAGTTGACAGGATGAAGAAAAGTGAGGTTGGAGAAGGGTAACCCCTTATTTACCGCCTCAATACTTTTGAATACTAGTTTATAAAGATTGGAAGACCAAGTTATCAATTTTTTCTGATGCTTAAAGAAATAGGGACTAGAAAAATAAAATTGTTTTTCTTTATAGGAACAAATTAGTAGAACAAATTGTTTGATATTTAATATTAAGGAATTGGTTCTAAATTGGAACAGGTTTATCTAATGAAAACTTAATTTTGAAACCCAAATGACAGTTGACATGAATGAACAATTCCACGTACTGAAGCTATTTTCTGAGTCCATAGAGGGGATCTGCATAAATGAGGAACGTCGTATAAGGGGGGGGGAGCTGTTCGCCTCCCCCTGTTTTACCAATTAAACTCACTCTTACTTTTAATGTAGTACGAAAATGTTCATTGAAAGACTAGTCCCCCCCCCCCTTAATATAGTCCAATTATCCCATGTTACTGCATTATTTTTTTTTTCTTGTCGAAAAAGTTTGAACATAAGTCCCCCCAACCCCCACCCCAATAGGATTTTCGATTCAGATTTTTTTTTGTTGCTTGTCAAGGATATTCCGGGTGAGTTTCCAATAATTTTTCTGTCCCTCCCCCTTCAAAAACAGCGTTAGGTGCCTGTGATTTTTTTGTAAGTAATTGTACCTATACTGATATAGATATCAAGAGAAATAACTCGTTATATTTTCATTAAACGCATACTGGCTTACAAGTATGTATATGCTTTAACTAAAAATTTCTACGATGTAGGTTTTAGCAACTGTTCTATTGAAAAAAAAGTCATGCCATTAGGATTTAAATCTCTGTGTGGGTTACTATAATTATAAAGTTGTAAATTTTGAATTTACATGTACTAGGTGGAGGTAAATCAGGCTCGTAGGAAGAAATTTCAGTTGGAGGGGGAGGGGGCACAAAACCATACATTTTCAGGTGGGGGTACTATCAACTACCAAAAATTCCTTGACAAGTGTAACGTGAAGTGGTCACCCACCCAAGGGTGCTTAACTTGCCTGAAATAGGGAGACTCTACCGCTTCACTAGAAAAGGTAGCTCACTAGCGAGGCAGTATAGGTTCCCTATCCACACCCCCCCCCCCTCGGGGAAGCTTCGACCCGAAGCTTAGTATGCATGGGTTCTCTCTAAGTGTCTGGGGTCTCTTCAGTAACGGCAGCCAATGCCATCCAAGGACACTTAGTCCGTACATGGACACAAAGTCCTTCTCTTAGAGCTTCCTGAAGCAGGCCTTGAGCCTTGCAACCTCTGCCGTCCACAGACACCAAGTCTGTAAATTGACACGAAGTCCTACCTCTAGTCCTGAAGCAGGCCGCCAGACACGAGGGAGACGCTACCGCATCACTAGAAAAGCTAGCTCCCTAGCGAGGCAGTATAAGTTCCCTATAAACTGTCCGCTACACATCCACAAAAAAGGTTATCATACATTATTATTGAGGGGGATATGTTTTATTGAGGGGGCTATGTTTTCTATAGTATTCTATACGGCACCCCCCCCGTTCGTAGGGACGTTAACCGAGGCTCTTACTTGTAGGAGGAGGAGGAGAGGAAATGTAAAAACAAGCCGATAACGACACGATTTATAGAAACAGAATAAAATTCTTTTGTTATAAAGTACATTTACTGCCAGTTTTAATAAAATCAATCGGCTCTAAAAATCTGTGCTGAATCATACGAAAGATAGACTGACTTTGAAGTCTGTGTTGTATGACTATGATGGATTGGTTCCAATTCAAGTACAGTATAAGGATGCTTCTTTGATGCTCGCTTTTTTTTTTAATTTCAAGCATTGTTATAGATATACAGAGAACTGTCTACGTAACAACTGTAAAGAATGTTAGCTAGAAGACCTTGAAGGTTTTGAAAAAAAGGAAAGAAAATATATAGAAAACTATGAGGAACTAAATACTGTATTTATGCAAAATTGGGAATAAAAGGTTTTACGAACTTTCTTTGCTTCTGTAACTCGTGTCGTTACCTGCACTTAGGTTTTGCTCCGCTCTGGTCCCACTTACCATTAGGTGTTGAAATGCAATGCAGCATGAAACACAAAAATGCTTTATTCTCTAGCATCATTATGCCCCGCCATGAATATGGCCGGGGCATATAGTGTTTGTCATGTCCGTCTTCCGTCCTTCTGTCCCTCCGTCACACTTTGCGTTTAGCTTTGTTCGAAGCTCAGTTTCAAATTAAAGAAACTATCCAAGATATTTTTATCAAACTTCATATGCTGATAGATATTGATGAGAGCTATGCAACTGCATCAACATTTTTTGACCTTGACCTTTCCATTGACCTTGACCTCACTTTTCTTAAATTAGTGTTTAGCTCAGTTTTAAAGATACCATTCAAGATAGTGTAATCAAACTTCATATGTTGATACATGCTGATGTAAGGTATTCAACTGCATCAACATTTTTTGACCTTGACCTTTCTTTTGACCTTGACCTCACTTTTCTTAAATCAGTGGTTATCTCAGTTTTAAAGATACCATTAAAGATAGTGTAATCAAACTTCATATGTTGATACATACTGATGAGAGCTATTCAACTGCATCAATATTTTTTACCTTGACCTTTCCTTTGACCTTGACCTCACTTTTCTTAAATAAGTTTTTAGCTCAGTTTTAAAGATACCATTCAAGATAGTCTTATCAAACTTCATATGCTGATACATACTGATAAGAGCTATTCAACTGTATCAACATTTTTTGACCTTGACCTTTCCTTTGACCTTGACCTCACTTTTCTTAAATTAGTGCCAAACTTCATATGCTAATACATACTGATGAGAGCTATTCAACTGCATCAATATTTTTTTTTTACCTTGACCTTTCCTTTGACCTTGACCTCACTTTTCTTAAATTAGTGTTTAGCTCAGTTTTAAAGAAACCATTCATAATATTTTTATCAAACTTCATATGCTAATACATACTGATGTAACCTTTTCAACTGCATCAACATTTTTGACCTTGACCTTTCCTTTGACCTTGACCTCATTTTTCTTAAACTAGTGTCAAACTTCATTTGCTGATACATACTGATGTTAGCTATTCAACTGCATCAATATTCTTTCACCTTGACCTTTCCTTTGACCTTGACCTCACTTTTCTCTATTTGTATTAAAATGTTGCATTACTAATATACCCTCGACTGAGCATTCATGTCCTATGGACATATTTCTAGTTTTTGAGACTGCGATGGGAGCCAACCAGAAAGAAAATTGACAAAAAAATTGTCTAAACTCGAGAATTCTATTTTGTAAGGGGTGGGGGTGGTGGTGTTGGTGGTGGTGGGAGGGGGTAGGTTTCACTTTTTCTACAAGAACAAAATTTGCAAGAAAACTGAAGTGCGGGAAGGAGGGGGAGCTCTCAATGAACATTTTCAGACAACAATAAAACATTATGTCCGAAAAAAGGGGACAGCCCCCACCTCCGATAACTTCGTGCCAGGGGAATAAACCATGCAGAAAATACCGGAAGAAAACCAGGCCCGTAGTACGCCGGGGGCGGGGGCAGGGGGCCCGGTGAGAATAGTTTTTTTTGATGTAGTTTTACTAAGTAAATTTTCATTTGGAAGCTGCTCCCCCCCCCCCCCCCCCGCATCTTTTTTTTCGCTGTATGGTCGAATACCTCATGGTAAATTCAAACATTTGAACCCCCCCCCCCAATATAAGTACCGAAAAGGTTAAATAAAGATCCAATCCTCCCGACCCCTTCGAAATAGGATTTTAGAGTTTTGGCAGTTTACTTTTCCCCCCAAAACAACTTGACAAGAAGCAGGTATAAGCTGACGTACGAAGTTTATCTTATAACGATTTTTTTTTGTCTTTCTGCAAATGTCTTTAAGGTCAGACGAGACGTTCCTCAATTATATGATATATAATTTTTCCTTATAATTTGTGGCTGACATATCCCTAGTTTCCTCACAAAAATTGAGGTACATTTCCATGCACTTGCAAGATACAAGAGGGTATTATTTCCTATATAATCCTATGACGTCGCGCACGGTGTTGGTGTCAATTTCGATAACGTCAAAATGACGTTAGATTACGCGACGTTAGAAAATAATTTGACGTTACTTTTTTTACTTACATTTTTGATGAAAGAAAAATATATAAACTATATATTAAATTTGATATCACTTGAATTGCTGATATCACCGTGACAATTTATGATGTTCAAATATTTTAAAGACATTGAAAACAGTTTAGAAATCATAAGATAATAATAATTATAAATATTTATGTATATTACAGTTAAAGAAATACTAAATCAGATATTCGAGGAACGTCTCAACAGACCTTGACCCCCCCCCCCCCCCAAATTTTAAGGGTGTCCACTGCTTTTAACGTATTTATTGTGTAAAGTTTGTCAAAACCTTGATATTGAGGATGAAAAACATTCCATTTTGCTCTGTCCGAAATATGAAGCACAGAGAAAAATATTGAAAACAAAATTATCTACTTTCCCTAAATTCAACCAAACAATCCATAATAATGACAATTTGTTAAAATCATTGATGAAAACAAGGTGTAAAAGGGTTTTTAAAATATTATCTTCATTTTTATGTCAAATATCTGATATTAGAAAAAATGTTTTAGCTATAAATGAGTAACTACATTGTTATGAATTATTTAGTATCGGATGAGTACACTACATTATTTGCTACACCAACTGTTTGTATTCTAGTTGTGTTCTACTGTATTATTATGCTTATTAATATGTTCTGTATGGACCTTTACCAATTACTGTAAAATTGTGTTTGTGCCAATAAAATACATTTGTATTTGCATTTGTATTTATTCACCGTCTAATCAATTTTTCTTCTTTCCCGTGTTTCCATCTCCTTTTTCCCTCAATCTTCCCTTTCTAAGCATTATATCTTCGCCCTAATTGTCTCTTACCCCTTCCTCCGGCCTCCGTATAACTTCCTCCTCCCCCCCCCCCCTTTTAGAAACTAAATGCAATTTCTAAAGAAAATACACAATGTTTGGAAGGGGTGGAAATTTACGAGAATTTTCCTAAATTTTAAATGAACATGTTAAGTTTAAGCCATTTGTTAAAAAAAAAATTATCGACTCTCTGTTACTTGATCACTCGAGAAATTAATGACACATCGATCAGCGATGAGTGATTTTACATTTCGCGCGCTTGCATGCTACCCGGATGTAATCAAGGTGTCGTTGTTTTATCACCTGTGCGAATGTGCTGTGGTGGCGTCAAAGCGTTTCCTTAATAAGTTCACGTAATCAATAGAAAAATAGTATGTGATCGTTGAGGCATAACCATTTTAAACTGCTGTAGACAACAGTGCCAACTGTAGCATATTTAAGAGAAGCGAGCAGATGTAAAATCCAGGTAATTTAGCGGCATTAGTTACACACCTGAGTAAACTCGGGATTGTTATTGCGATAACGTTTGACAGATAACGCTGAGGTAATTTGTTGACAGCTTTTGTTGCAGTAAACGGAAAGCTTTTATTAATCAGATGATATTGATGATAGCAATAACTTATTAGGTAAGGCGCAAATTCTGTATTCCAGAGATTTCATGGTGGTGCAAATCTAAACTTTCATTTAACTGTTACTTTCTAATCTGAAAGTGAAAAAAATACAATTTGAAATAATATTCTGAGTCTTGCCATTTATTAAAGGTTGTTGCTAGGATATTTATATCTTGTAATTTAGTGAAAACGGCTCATTAGAAATTAAATTGCCAGGTTTTTCTCGTTTTAAATGGGAAGTTGAGTATATTGGTTATATATAGGTATTTCCTGGTATGATCTCCATGACATATTCAGTATGTAACGTTACATGTGTCAATGATTCAATCACATTTATACATCGGACTGACAAAATTTCACCTGTTGAGTTCATCTTCTCTTAATCAGGCTTCTATTTCAAAATTTTATATAAATTAAACCTTTGAAATTTTAGCTTAGAGTTGTTGGCCCATACTTAAATTGATAATTGAATTTATACTTATAAACTGAAACCAATATGCCCACCCATGCATCTATATAATATAATTATTAAAGCAATTGAAAAAGAAGGTAAGGTAATGTACATGTACTATTAGTTACACTAATCTACATGTAACTGTGTCTAGGGACTGTGAGCCCTCATCACAGATCTATAAAATCATGTTCCATATTGTTGCAAATTGTAGATAATACTTTCTATTTCCACTATGGAAGAGTTATAGTTCTTTGTTCTTTGTGTTGAATGTCGATGAAAAAAGCGTAACAAACATGCAAATGTTGTGGACTTCATATGCTTCAGAAGTAGAAACGACAATGTCAATTTATTCACCACGTGAAGTTGTTGACAAGACTTAGTGTTGACGGTTCGTCTCTAAATACAATGTACATGCCTTGGAAATGTTGTAATGTTTATCAATGGATGATAAAATATAAAATTCAGGGCTTTTGCAATCTCACATATGCCTATTAGTTCTTCTATTCTTTAACTTGAATGACAATCACATTCAACATTCAAAATTGGATTAAGATCGGCATGTTTTGTATTCGCTGCTACGTCATTGTTGTCCCAGTCAGACGACCAAACGCGCCTCTAATTTTAAGAGTTCTAGTAATGAAAATAGAAAGTATTGGAGTGGATTCACTACGAAAGGATTTTACACTGAAAATAACTACATAATTAATCATAACAAACCTTTTCGAGCTTGTATTATCTTTCTACCCTAAGAATATGCAGAAAAAAAGAAAAAAAATTCTGTAAAGTCCAAAATTCAACTCATTCTCTCAACGTTTTTTCTTCACGATTAGAATTTACAAATTTGGAAAACATGTAGATTAGAATTATCTGCCCTTGTTTATTTTGCTACAGTGACAACACACAAAACAAATTCTACCATTAAACTGTGTGTGTAGGACAAAATCATTTTAATGATAGAACATTCTACATGTGTCTAATGTACTATAAAAACTGAGTGCAGCTAATGTGAAGTTAAATGAAGTGAAGGCTGAGATTTACTGCAATGTCAGGAAAACACAATCTAATTAAAGTTAGATCTTTGATCCGCTCCAACTAGATCGCTACTTTGTGTAGCGATCTAGTTGGAGCAGATCAAAGATCTAATTTTAATTAGATCGAGGAAAACAAAATTAAGACCCAGTGAAATCTTTAATTTTTTTTGCAAAAACTTCACCCTGTGACCCATTGATAAATAGAAAGTCTGATTGTAATCATTATATGTATTACAAGGAAAGGATTTACTAAGTTGATAGAACTTGTATTCAATCCTTTTGTACATGTATATGTAATACAATAAATATCTTTTAAATAAATCAAAAAACCCCAATCCTATGTATTTGCTGTCATCTTTACATAGAAATTGTACATGTATATCCCAGCACTTACAATGACAAAAATGATGATCAGGTCCCAGAAAAAAAAAAGACAGTGACTCAGAAAGAGGAGAGGGTTGCATGCATGATGTATTCAAAATTGATGGCTTAAATTAGTAAAGATGATGCTTACATTTTGATGATGTTATTTTTAAAACTTACTCTTTGTTAGCTCTAAGCAGATTTTTTAAGCAGGTATAATAATAATTTAAAAGATGTCAATAAAATATCTTAATCTAAAGGTCATACTTTATCTGTACTTTAGTTGTTACTTCACATACAATAAAAGGACATTTATGTTTTTAAATTGATTCATTCATCTAAAGATAACAATATATATTTCTCCTTCATCGTTGTTGCTCACAAGATCATTTGAAATGCTGAATTTATCATGGTCATGAAAAATCTCCATTCAGACCTCATTAGCTGTGTGACTTTTGTGATAACACTTGAACGGGTCATGTGTAATTGACTCTCAGTTCTAAACTCATTACTGACCTTATCTGTGTCATCTTGATTGGATGCCAAACATTTCAGCTGAGAAGGTGTCATGTCAGGTGCAACATCTAGACAGATACTGGAATCAGTGTAGACAGATTGATATTGTCTCAGGCGGGGTTAATCAGAATCCCCCCTTTGGAAAGCATTCTGAGTAATTTGCATTGCACTGAATCAAAATCACTTTCAGTTTTACATTTTTGGAACTCTTTTGTAAGTAGTTCAATTTTACTAAAAGTTTTGAAATACCAGAAATTTGAAACAGCATATGTGAACAGAAGGTTATGAACATTGACAGAGTTGTTGTGTTTGAATATTGTAATTTTTTTTGGAATTCATCTCTGAACTTTTCAGTCTTTAATTGGTAATTAAGTTATAGTAAAAGTGATTATTTTTGGATATATACTATAAGTCTTTCACTGTATTGATCATATTGGAGATACCTGGTATTATCCTGCTTAAAAAAATGCAATCAGTTTTAAGTTTTTTTAAACATTTAATTCCTTAGAAAGTCATTACCCATGTTTAATATGCTTTAATAGGCTTGAATCCATTTTGACTATAAACAATAGGTATTAAGATATATTTAGCTGTATAAGACCTTTTCTTGCAAGTCAAAGTCACTGACTTCAGAGTCATTGCTTTATGACATTATGTAATTCATTTGTAAAATATGAATTTATAACAACCTTAAGCCCAACAAGCAAATCAAGGTAGACAAACTTTCAAAGTAAGACTATCATTTTTTCCCTTTTAAATAATTTTCTTAATTGGAAACTGAGGCAGATAGATTGATCTGGCATGTGAAACTCACTGATCCATGGCCTGTGGCAGACAGCAGGTCGACGTGAGGAGAAAATTTCACTAAAATCATAATAAAAAAACAGAATCAGAAATCATATGCAGCTGCCATAAACATATAGTATCCTGAGGAACTCATTTTGATTTAGCAATCTGCAACAGCTGCAGGATGAAAGAAGTAATTTAAAATAAAATTGCAGACTTATATTTAATGGTTGATACTTTGCTTTTGTAATGTGAAAGAGTTATTTCCCTTCAATTGGATTTTGCCAGCATCTGTATGATGCGTTTAATATCATTGGGAACGCTTATTCTTTCATCTGCTGCCTGATTGAGTCACTAGTGTTTGTGATAGATTATTGATTTTAATTGTGCTTGTGTGCTTTCATGCAGAGCCATTTTGGAAGTAAACAAGTGGGAAAAACAACAAGATGCAGTATTGATTTTGGTGGAATTCTGGAGTTCTAGCTGTAATCTGTTGTCAAATTAAGTAAATTTTGAAGGAGGGGATTTTTAAAGTCTGTAAACTTCCTGAGGTTTGTCAATTTTGGTAAGTGTAAATGAGTCTTTAGACCTACTTATTTTAAAATAAAAAAGAAAAAAGTATCGATTGTTTCAGATGTGCTCTTTATAGTTGATATATGTATAATAAGTTCAATGAAAAGACAATAGTATCGGTATTCCGGTATATTGCGATTTGTTAACAAAGAATATCGTATTGTGATACGTTTTTTCAGTACAGATAAAATGCTTGGGCTTTAGATTTATTAAGTGAATTATGAAATTTAAGATGTACGTACGTCAGAAATGTTTTCAATCGTGCTAAACAGTACCAAACGGTAAAAGTTTCTGTTGTATAGTTGCATTTCGTTGCCAAACTGTAGTGAAATTAACTAGAACTTTTTTGTTACAACGTATTTATAAAAGTTTGATACACTCTGCTTATAAATGGAGGTTAATAAAATAAGAAAAGAGCATTTTAACTGTTATTAAAAATATTGCAATACATATCGCAATACAGTTCAAAATATCTCAAGATATCGCAGTACAAATTTCCCAACTGATACCCAGCCCTGAAACACAACTATTCTCTCTGACATACGGGAAATCATAATATATTTTACACTGTATGTCTATATATTTAGTTGTCTAATTTTTTATCAATATATTTAATAATTCTTTCAGTGTTTTCCCTAAGAACCGGATACTCTGGCCAAATTGACCACTTGAATTGATATAAATGCCGCTCAGAAATCAAAATTTAAAACATGACTGTTATAAGGTCCACGGAGATTTTATTCATAAACCTCAACCCCTAGCCAGTTAGAAACCCTTTACTTTGAAATAAAGTCAAAACACTGATCTTTCATTCACACATATCAATTTCTTAAAAGAATTGAGATGTCAATATAAAACTTATGTCAAAGGGATGAAAAGACTTATGTCATATTGTCATAGGTCAAAGATTCTATGGTAAAATTGAAAAAAAAAAAAAAAATGATATGAATTATTTTTTTTTTCTTTTAATAATTCATGATTATCATGCAAAATTCTTGCAGAAAGAAAAAAGTATATTTTTAGGGTTAAAAAAGACCACTACAAGACTGATTTTCAAAAGACAATATAGTATTGGTTCAGGTCTCGGTGATAAAATCAGAAAAAAAACATTTCAATTATTTTGCTGTTGGTCAAAGTTTTTTTGAAGCATATTTTAGGAATCAACAACTGATATCCTTGATCATAGGTCAAGCATTATGTCATAATTCAGTCAACTGCAGTATATTTGGCACAGATCGAATACAGTGTTGCAAGTTTCACACTTTTATTATTGAAATTAAGTTGATTTTCAAGGTTATAGCAAACAAGGTCATTCTGCTTAAATTTTTCTTTTCTTTTTTTAAATATACCATTTAGAAAGGTTTATGATTCTAGGGGTTTTCCTGAACCAAAACTGTAAGTTATTTTTAGTTGGCGGAAAATCAGTCTGGTAAAAGAAACTGTTACATGTAGAATGCATATCATCATCGCTAGCAAAGGGTGAGGATCCGCTCCTCTCCTCTTTTCAGAGGAGAGGAGCGGATCGTCACCCTTGGCTAGCGAAGATGAATGCATATATAGTTTAGCTTGAAATAAGACCTGGCAAGGGCATCAGCTAAAAGTATATTGATTTTGTCATGAAAAATCATAGGAGTCTATAATAACGTAAAATATGCAAATTCATGTTGATAGTTTTTATGATTAATTTATAATGTACTGTATACATAAAAGGAGTCCATTTTTATTGACAATTATGTGAAATTTATACATTGTTTTTTTATTTTTCTTTAAAATTGACAACAAAAAGATCAATTACAGTAAACAATACATTAAATGTCATTGTGGCATAATAAGCAGAGTGATAAAACAAAAAATCTGTTTTAATTTATACACCTTTAACCTCATTAGCATCATCAATATCAATTTCCTTATTAGGTAATGTGTTTGCCGCCATCTATTGGGAGACCTTGAGGGTGTTAGTTATTGCCTGTCCTGATGTTTATTGTGAACAATGTAACACATTAAGTTCATTGATCTAATTTCATTGTTGACACCACCAGAAGAGACAATCTTGGGTGGTTATTGATTTTAATTAATTGATACCTTTTCACAAAAGACAACAGATATTTCATAGCACTTTTGCTTAAATGAATACATGTACTTATACTATAAGCTAACTTAAGCAGTATAATGCTTAACAGATTAATATTGATGTCGTACACCTGAAGTAAGATGTATGTACATGAAAATTAGCTGGACATATAAAATATATTTGTAATATATATTTAATATTTATGTATCAACTGGGTATAAATTCCTTGTTCTCATATTATGAATTTCAAAGTAATTGTCCCCTGCTTTTACTTAAAGTGGGGGATATTAATTTGGGTCTGTCTGTCTCAGCCCGTCTGTCATTATGTCTATATGTGACACTCTCATTTCTGTGTGATATCTCAAAAAGCCTTTGAGCTTTAGCAAAGAAATTGTATATTACAACTTCCCATTGCCTAAAAAAGATCCCTATTTATTATGAGGTCAAAGTCAGAAATTTATACATTGTCTGTGAAGAACACTTTAATTTGTTTCCAGACAATATATTAAAATGCCTTTGAGCTCTTTCAAAGGAATTGTATATCATTACTTGTATTGTCTTAATTAAAGAAGATCCATTTTAATTGTTGAGGACAGAAGTCATGGGTCAGGGTCAAAAATTCATACATTTCTGTCTGTGTGGAACACTTTTGTTTCTGGAAGATTTTTTAAAAAGCCTCCCAGCTTTTTGTTTTTGCTGTGAAATTTTATATCACAACTTCCTGTGGTCTAAAGAAGACTCTTATTGATTCTGAGGTCAAAAGTCAATGTCAGAAATTCATACACAGGGATAGACATTAACTTTCAGATTCACTTGCTCTTCGGGCAAATGTGATCTCAAACTTTGACTTGTCTGAATGCAAAACTTGGTTGCCCAAAATTAGGATGGAATTTTTCTTTTTAGCTCACCTGAGCTGAAAGCGCAAGTGAGCTTTTCTGATCACCCGTTGTCCGTCATCCATCCGTCTGTCTGTCCGTCTGTAAACTTTTCACATTTTCAACTTCTTCTCAAGAACCACCAGGCCAATTTTAACCAAACTTAGTACAAAGCATCCTTGGGTAAAGGGGAGTTCAAATTGTAAAAATGAAGGGCCAAGCCCCCTTCCAAGGGGAGATAATCAAGAAAAGTCAAAAATAGGTTGGGGTCATTAAAAAATCTTCTACTGAAGAACCACTGGGCCAGAAAAGCTGAAACTTATGTGGAAGCATCCTGGGGTAGTGTAGATTCTAAATTGTTCAAATCATGACCCCTGGGGGTAGGGCGGGGCCACAATAGGGAATCCAAGTTTTACATTGAAATATGTAGAAAAACTCTTTAAAAATCTTCTTCTCAAGAACCACTGGGCTAGAAAAGCTGAAACTTATTTGGAAACATCCTGGGGTAGTGTAGATTCTAAATTGTTTAAATCATGACCCCCGGGTGTAGGATGGGGCAACAATAGGGAATCCAAGGTTTACATTGAAATATGTAGAAAAATTTTTAAAAATCTTCTTCTGAAGAGCCACTTGGCCAGAAAAGCTGAAACTTAAGTGGAAGCATCCTGGGGTAGTGTAGATTCTAAATTATTCAAATCGTGACCCCTGGGGGGTAGGGCGGGGCCACAATAGGGAATCAAGTTTTACATTGAAATATGTAGAAAAAATCTATAAAAAAATCTTCTTCTCAAGAACCACTGGGCCAGAAAAGCTGAAACTTATGTGAAAAGTTCCTGAGGTAGTATAGATTCTAAATTATTCAAATCATGACCCCTGGGGCTAGGGCGGGGCCACAAAAGGGAATCCAATTTTAACATTGAAATATGTAGGAAAACTCTTTAAAAATCTTCTTCTCAGGAACCATTGGGCCAGAAGAACTGAAACTTATATGAAAGCATCTTGAAGTAGTGTAGATTCTTAATTGTTCAAATCATAACCCCTGGGGGTAGGGCGGGGCCACAATATGGAATCCAAGTTTTACATTGAAATATGTAGAAAAAATCGTTAAAAATCTTCTCAAGAACCACTGGGCCAGAAAAGCTGAAACTTAAGTGGAAGCATCCTGGGGTAGCCTAAATTATTCATAAAATCATGACCCCTAGGAAAGGGCGGCGCCACAATAGGTATTACCAGGGGGAAATCGGGTGAAAAACAGCAATGCCAAAGTTACTCAGGTGAGCGTTGTGGCCCATGGGCCTCTTGTTTCCTTAAGCAGGGGACACAAATTCCCTGAATTAGCTTGTTAAATTATAATTATGGCTGTTCATTTTATCTAAAATAGAAAGTGTTTCATGTGCCTTATGCATTTTCATGATTTAGTGTCAAATGATTATGGCTTCAGTTACTATTTACATGTAATTGCCATCAAAATAAATCTGGCAGACCAGCTGGTAGATATTGCTCACAAATGAAAAAAAATGATGAAATTTAAAATTTCATTGTAACCTTAAGTATATAGAGAAAAATTCATAATACCTAGAGTATATAGAGGAAAAATATTTGATTGCAAACAAAATCATGCTCCAGCAAACAAATTTAGTAGGTTAACATTGATTTTCTGGCAGTGAACCTGATGAAATTGTAATAAAAGCAGCTGAAACGCAATGTACCCTTCCTGAGTTCAGCGCTGTGTATAATTCTGATTTAATAAGAGCTGCATAGAGGGGAAAAAAAGCTGGCAGCAAACAACATGAGAGAGAGAGTTTAATCTCTCATGTAATATCATCTCATTCTCAATTTCTATTGTGGTTTCATTGAACTGAGAGTGATTGAATGTTCATCTGAAACCATAATAGGATGGAGTAGGTGTAATTTCATTACTTGGAATCTCCCTTGCCAATCATTAACTTTTTTGTTATAATTTTTTTTGAGAGAGACCTGACTATTTTCATATTAATTCTCTTGTTTTATTTTTTGTAGATTATCATTGAATCAAGGACAGATGCACTGAATGATGTCCTAATGAAAGTGAATGGGTAAATTTATATGATTAGTTTCTTATATAATTAATGGAATATTTTATAAGATGTTTAATTCATTATATTTATTTAGAATTACTGAATAACAGTCAAAACTGCCATAGCGACCCACTGTATTAAGCCACTCACTCTCATATGTGACCGTAAAAATCCCTCCCTAGGTGTTTTCCTATATATTATACCTGTATTAAATGACCACCTGTCTGACGCGACCAGCGTCCGTGATTTTTGCGACTATTTTTAGTGATTTCAGGCAATTTTACCTTTGATTAAACGACTTTATAATTTCCGATCCTACTTTCGATTTCGGTCGTGCATGCTACGTTTTTTTGTTCCAACATCTACATTCACATGTTTATATCATTTAATAATTATATATAGCGAGTTTTACAAGTAAAACAATTCAAAATAAACACTTTTACTTATGATTTGATATTTATTGAATAAACGTTACAATTAAATTTGTATTTATATTTGTATTTAAACATATTTTATTGAAACATAATCAATGGGATTGGACACAAGTTTAACCAACTTAGAATTGTCCTCTCCAACACAAACAAAATTACATATACATATATATGTGATGTACAACAAACAAATGTACAATACAAAAAAGTGCAGGGAAATAAGAAAAGGGTGGGGGGTGCAAAGAAAGAAAGGAAAGGGGTTGTAATAGATACAGAATGGTTACGCTGGTTATTCATAAAAATCTGTTTGATTTTCTAGCTCACCTCGGTGTTGGCATTGGCGTCCCAGGTTAAGGTTTTTTGGAGCAGTTTTCTTTTCAAGTACTTCTATGGCCTATATTAGTCAGAGATGCATGGAGGATGCTTCTAGTGTGTTTCATTGTACCAGTCAAGGTTTCAGATGCTGCAATTTCAGCTAAAGAATGATCAGGTTAATGTTTTTGGAGCAGGTTAAAGTTTTTGGAGCAGGTCTCATTTCCAAGTAACTAAAAGCCCTATATTGACCAAACTTGCATGGATGATACATCTAAGGATGCACACTACTGGACTTGCTTCTGATGCTGGATCTGACCTATATTTTCTGGATGAGTGACCTGGTTAAAGGTTTTGGAGCAGATGTCATTTCCAAGTAACTATAAGCCCTATATTGACCAAACTTGCATGGATCATACATCTAAGGATTCACACTACTGGACTTGCTTTGGATGCTGGATCTGACCTATATTTTCTGGATGAGTGACCTGGTTAAAGGTTTTGGAGCAGATGTCATTTTCAAGTAACTATAAGCCCTATATTGACCAAACTTGCATGGATGATACATCTAAGGATGCACACTACTGGACTTGCTTTGGATGCTGAATCTGACCTATATTTTTGCTGGATGAGTGACCAGGTTAAAGTTTTTGGAGCAGATGTCTTTTCCAAGTATCTATAAACCCTATATTGACCAAACTTGAATGGATAATACATCTAAGGATGCACACTACTGAACTTGCTTTGGATGCTGGATCTGACCTACATTTTCCGGATGAGTGACTAGGTTAAAGTTTTTGGAGCAGATGTCATTTCCAAGTAACTATAAACCCTATATTGACCAAACTTGCATTGATGATACTTCTAAGGATTCACACTACTGGACTTGCTTCAGGTGCTGGATCTGACGACCTACATTTTCCAGATGAGTAACCAGATTAAAGTTTTTTGAGCAGATCTCATTTCCAAGTAACTATAAGGCCTATCTGAACCAAACTGGGTACAGTCCACTAATTGTTTTCCCATTGGCGGCAGTGTTAACGTTTCTTCACATAGCAATGTCCCTAATTTTCGTTCAGCAGTGAGTGACCCCTCAAATCAAAGCACATCAAGTTGTCTTTCCTTGGTTAAAATCTCGAGGTTGCATGTCAGATTCGTTTTCTGGCAAAATGCGTCTGTCTGCGTTAACCTCTGAAAATGAAAGTGAAAGTAGGGGAATTCCAGACTTCTCACTGGTGTTATAATACATAAAATAATTCTGCTGATCTTATTGATAAATTACATCTGCCAAGCTTTTTTGCAAGGGAACATACTCCTTATCAACATTTATGAGGCTCAGTTTACTACATTATCACAGTTTTTTTTATTCAGGTCTGCAAATTAAGGAACTTGTAATTTTTTCTGCACTACTTTCTTCCCCTACCAATTCTAAAAATAATTAGAGGTATGTACCCAACTTGCATGGATGATGCATCAAAGGATGAAAAATCTCAAACTTGCTTCGGATGCTGGATTTGACTTACATTTTCTGGATGAGTGACTAGTTTTAAGTTTTCAGAAAACTATTCTCAAGTAACTGCAAGCCCTATCAGACCAAAATTGCATAAATTTTGCATATAGGGATGCACACTCCAAGATTATTAGTTTAGTGTGGGACTTTGTCTTACTTAAAGACAATATTTGTTGAGGTGAGCTCTGTAATCTCTGATTACCTATGTTTACTATATTTGTGTCCGGCTTTAACAATGTTCATATTATTTGTTTTACCAAGTTTGCATCCCCAGATAGAATTGTGTCAAGGTCTATATTGTTCCCTTGTTATTTCTTATAGACAGTGTGAAATAATTCTGCTCTTCTTTGAGCATAATTTTTACAATACAAAAAAAAGTGTTCAGTGTTTTCATTGGTATATCCACAAGAACACTGAATGTTATCTGAAAGCCGGACATGGAAATTTCCCAGTTTTCAAAGATTTATTGAACAGAATTTTTTGAGGGATTGCAATTTCATTACTTATTTCTTTTATTAAAATATGACTAAAATTGAATGCATAAACATTCACATTTTTTTCTCTCCAAAGTTTGAGCGCCATTTTGAGAGTAGACGTTCGAGGTTGATCCCGATGAGTATCATATTTCGTACTTTAAGGGCCTAATGGACTATAAAACTATAAAACTTCCAATTTTTCTGTTTAACTTTTTATTTACAAGTAACTAAATCCTAGATGTTTATTCAAGTGGATTGTGTCACTGTCGGTTTATATAAACATGCGCTAGCTAGCACCCATACCAGGTGTTGAATTAAGGTGACTGATGACCAACAGGCAATTAGAGTAATAGTTAGCAATGAAAAAATTAATTAGGATAAATAAATTTTTGGTCATTATTATAATTTTATTTGATGACAAATTCATAACGAAAATGATGATACAGTTTCAATTCTTAGTAAAGTGTAGAACATATAACGTTATATACTAGGCTATCATGTAAAATAAGTTATTAAAAAAAATTCTACAGTTTTTTTTTTCATTTTGTGCACAGAAATATTTTCAGATGTTCAAAATTTTCCAATTTTCAAAATGACTCAGGTTGGATCAATCACAAATTTTATTACCGAACATTACGACTGTACCCAATAATATACCCCATAATATGCAAGCATTTACAGTTGAGCAAAACTTATTGAAAATCAAAAATATACAATACATGATACAAGCTAAAATAAACAATACATGATAAAAATATAAATTCCACATACTTTGTATTTGTACACTTGATCACTGCGGAAGCAACCTGTAGTAAGAGACCACCTGTCATATGTGACCTTTTTTTCCTTTCTCCGTTGGAAGGTCTCTTAATACAGGTTTGACTGTACATTGAAAAAAATGTAACAACTCTCTCCTAATGTGTGCAAACATGAAATCTAATCTCTCTCTCTCTCTCTCTCTCTAGCTCTCTCATATACTACCGGTAGTTGATATGTATACATGTATTACAAGAAGCTTGAATTTTTCTGAGTGTTAGATACATTTAATGTTTCTTTGTTGCTTATATTCTATTCATTTTCAAACACCTCATCTCTTCCCTACAAAAATTGCCAAACACTTTGCAGCTGTAATCATTTGGGTAGGAATTTGTTTTTGCTTTGTAATTAACATCAGGAGAGTAATTCAGCTCCAGTAATATTTTGACAAGTTGACTGTGAAATGAAGTCGAAGGAATGCTACAGGCTCTCACCCCATATGCTGAAGAGATCCACAACAAATTGATTGTCTTTGACTTGTGTTTTAGGAGTTCTGAATTTTAATTTCAAAGAGACAGTTGGAAAGAACACTCAAGAGAGGAATTTTCTCACTTGTTATTAGAACTTTGTGCGTGGGCTTGTATTGTTTACTCTCTGGTTTTCATAAGTCCTTTTCTATGTGTTTTTCAGACATGATGAAGTGACAGGTCAAAATGAGTGGGAGCAGTAGATGACTTCATTAAGTGCAGGTACGGATTTAAAGAGAATCTATCTGATAAGCTAGGAAAAGGAAGGGTAACGTCTTTCACAGCATTCAGGATGCAAACATGCAATTCATGAATGTTTAGGGACAAAAAGTATCAGAATCAAAGCAAAGAATTAAAAAAAAACGTCAAACAAACAAAACCATTATCAAAAACTAAAATAATTAATCAAAAAAGTTTCATTTCAGGTAGAATGATTTTAATTGTTGATAAGATTTATTAGTTACCATCCAATATTATCTTTATATGAATTTTTACTTTTGTATAAAATAATTGAACATTTCTTGATGAAGAATTTTTAAAAATAAAATCGATAATCGATGCAGTTTCCTGTTTTGGCAGATTTTAAAGGGGGGGGGGGGGGTAGGTGGGTCATTGGTTTAGTGGCATCTAGAAAGTTAATATTGTCAAAAAAAAAACCGATTACCACATAATAATTTGAAAAAAAAAAATTGCATTCTTAACTTCCCATAGGCTCATCCCTAATTGGAAATCCTGAATGCAATTATTAAGCTTCATCAAGCTCTTATTGATGAATGTGTATTAGTTAAGTTACTTTGTAAATTGAAGACCTATACCCATCAAAACATTTATCTGTGAACACAAAGCTATGCATTTTAGTTATAATGACTTTGAATTCAGCCTATAGATCTTCAGTGAATAAAACAGGGCAGCGAATACGTTAACTGCATCACTGATAAATATTCTGGATGAGTCGAGATCAATTTGAATTTGTAATCCTGGGAATATAGGAATTGTCATTAGTTCTACCACAGTAATTGTTGTGGAGTCTGAGTGTTTATCAACTGTATTGTGAAGCCTGGTCCTCATCAATTTACGCGGTTTTATATATATATATATTATCATGATTCTGGATTCCATTTGTGAAATATTACATTCCCTTGGTATATTACAGAAGAGATAGACTGTTATATCAAGAAATCCTTTTCTTTTTAAGAAAATTGATAAAATGAATATTTGTGCCATGTATAATCTAAATGTGTATTATGCATGTCAGACACTTAAGTTTAGAATGATTTCATGTGGGAGGGAGGGAGGAATTAAATGACATGAATCAACTGTTATCAATTGAATATCAAGAAAGTATATAAATTTTCAGTAATTTATAATCAGAACTAAAAATATTGTTTGTACCTTTATAAGTACATACATGTACTACAATGAAAGTTAAATTTAATGAAAAATTAACTGTACTGTCTTAATTATAATAATGAATGTGTTTTCTTTGTCTGGCATTCAGAATTTCTCATCAGCTGGTAGGTTGGATCCTATAATTGAGACTTTTGAACAGCTGTTACTTATACATTATAATGTCTGATGAAAGGAGACATGTTTTAATGATATTTTGTGTGAATTTGATCAACTTTATGAATTATTCAAAGAATAAAAGCTAGCTTTTAGAATTTGACTTGTGACCAAGTGAGTGATGTTTGAAGAATGGCAGCCACTTATTCACTGACTTCAAATTTCTGCAACATTTTGATGTTCAAGCCCTTTTTAGGATGGATCAAATCATAGACTTTCTGTTCTATATACATATACTCTTGTCCTCCCAAAAATAGTCAATTGTCATGGGTTTAAGAATCTTCTTTTGATGTAGAGCAGATATGAACTTATTCCTTAGTAAAATTAACAAATATTGATTCTGAATTATTTTCTGTGATAAGGAAAAAGAAAGAAGTTTTCATTATTGGCATGACAACTTGCAGAAGGAAAAAAATACCACATTTATTCTTAAAAGGAAATCAGACTTGTGAAAAAAAACCATTTAAAAGGATAGATGATCATGTACCCCTGGGCTACCCTGATGTTCAGAATATAAGTAGGATCTACCCCACATTGAAGTAGGCATGACTGATCACAGTTTGTTCCCATAAGTGTTGACCAGTCCATTAATCATATAAATTTTTTAACAGATACATAAATTTACCATCATTTTTTTTTAAAAGTTATACCGTATATAAAATATGCCCACATTTTAGAGTAAAAATTTTGAATGAAATTGGAAAGGGAATTTTTTTCCCACGAGACAGCTATTGAATCACCAGTTAAATGTAAGTATGTATATCTGTAAATTGAATGAATTACATAGGAGGAGAATTTTCTGGCCAGAAAATAGGTACTTAGGAAAGCTTTTATGATGACAAAATGTATTATAATAACAGACTTCCAAAGGTCATTCAGAATTCACTACACATCTAAAATGTATACAATGATGTGAATTTTATGCCAAATTGATCATGTTGACAGAGTGTAATGATAAATCTTTATATGTTAGCAGTTAAGGAAGCCATTGTTTCTGTATCAGGTTTGTTAAAATTCTTTAAATTGCCGTGGAGCCAAATGACTGATAAGCCATGTCTCTTTAATTCCAATTAATAGCTTTAATCTTGTAGTCTATACCTACAATACATGAATAACCATGCATCCAAAATGATATGATATTACATTACAATGAGCTTCTTAGACTAGTATTCTCCAATGTTAGACTCTGCAGGCTTTTAATAGTCATATTTGACAGACCAGAGGGTCAGCGGTATCCAGTAGTTAATGTGCACAGACTGCTGCTGGAAGGACCAATAAGAAAGTGAAGTCAATAGAAATGATTACAGCACACAATGTGTCCAGCCTGTCATCTAATCCTATTGTTATAGCAGGGCCATTGTACTCTTATTCACCTCTTTTGTGGTCAGCTATTGGTGACTTTCTCCTCAAATGTGACGATATTATTCCTGATGATTTAACATGGAAAATACCACCATTGTTCCTAAAGATATAAGATTTTGTAAGTGATTTTCTGACCGATGCATGGATCAGTAGCCCAACAGATCAAAGGACATTGACAGACCTGTAAACCTGTTACTGGGTACCCCCAGGTAGCCTGGTCCACATGGTGGACGATGGTCAGTCACGGCCAGAGGTCATTTATTACTTGTTCTTTCAGTGATGTTTTTTTTTTTATTGTTTTTAAACTAATCTATTTACACGAGGGCACCAATGAAATAAGGAAGAAGAAATGAACCTTGTGCATAATTGATATTGGGACTACATTACAGCATATGGACTATATACATGTAAATGATTAGGACATTTTTGTGATTTGGCGTAGATTGTGTGAGTGACTAATAGGAAAGGAAAAAAAAGGAAAATATATTACTTCAGTCAGGTGTGAGGAGAATTAGTTTTATTTTTACCCTGGTGGATTACGACTCTATATGATCATTGACTATCGCATGTTGTGTGTCCTATAAGATTGACAGGAAACAGTTGAAGCGAGGTTTTTATATAGATCTTGTTACAGCTGTATGTACCCTAGCTGACTCCTCATAATCTATCTGCCATATTATGTACACTTTTCTCAACCCTAATTAGTAGTCAGAACATGGACCAGTGACAGGAATTTGACAGGAATTGTGCTGTTGGAAATCTGTTTTAAAGATAATCCGTGTATCAAAAGTGCTTGATGAGGATATTTCATTTCAGAGGTTACCTACTGATATATAAAATTGAAGTGAGAACACATTTTCCCAAAGGATTTAAATTTGGACACTTTTTTAATGTAAGTTCTAATTGATATTTGAGTGCACCATATATATAGGATTGCTTAATATGGATGATTTCAAATTGAAGAAGTTCAAGGGTAGACTTGAACTTAGTTTACGATAACTTTGTATCGATTATAAGGATTCTCTGCAATGCACTTTAATATTTAATGCTAGTCTAATTGTGATGGAATATTAAAGATTTATGGTGCATTCATAAATGTATATATACACCATGTGTGATTATTTAGGTTATTTTTTGAATGAATTGCCTTTATATTTGAAGGGCTGCAAATTATAAAGTACCCCACTTTATTTCAATCATTCAAAACAGTAGCATTATAATGATAGAGTCTTTCTGTCATGGAAATTTCATGAAAGCTGAGATTCATGTTCACCGGAAATAATGACGATGTGTTGATCATTATATTGGACCTTAGGTAGCTGGTGATTGATAGCTGCACCCTACAATGTCTCGTCATTGATTGTGTATAGATTATGGTATGTCAGGGAGTCAACTATAATATTACATGGAGAATTCATCATAGATCACCAGGTGTGATGGCCACAGTCGCTGTTTAATTACAAGCTAATATGAATATGTGCCAGATATGTAATTCCATCAGACTAGCTCCCAAAAGTAAAATTTTCATCTTTCAGTTGTAAAAAAAATTAATTTTAGATGGCCAAAGATTTTAAAGGGGGGGGGGGTCCAAAATAAATCATAAAAAAAACTATAAACCACTGTTTTATGTAATACTCTACATCAAGAAAACATAAATGTTTAATGTGCTACTAAAGAGCATCAATATCGATCCTACAATGTGACTAAAGGTCACAATGCAGGGGTCATCTGAACTAGAAATATGCAGAAAAGACTTCTTTTTTTTGCATTGAGAGTGCAATTTTCCCTTTCCTCTTTCCATTTTTGAGTTTTCTCTTTCTTATGTGGCCTAGATTGTGTTGAACATTGACCAAAGATTTTAAAGAATATTCATCTGAAGTGGGGGTGGTCCAAAAAAAAGTTCATGAAAAAAATCCATATGTCTGTCTGTAGGACAAAAAATTAGGCGGAATAAAGGCAGAGTTTGTAATTTTAAGAACTGATAGAATACAACTTTCTCTTACAATCCATACTTCAATATTTTATGATATCCTTCCCCTGGGCCCAACATAGGGTTCAGAATCTCTGTGTTTGGCCATTACGTGTTTTTATGCATTGAGGCTGTGGAAAGTATATAGCAAAGAGTAGATATATAATCATTTTGAAAAAAATATCTGCTTAAGTTTTATGTTATGAAGTTACCAGTTCATAATTTTTGCTCAAGATAAACTTATTTTGTCTTTTCATGTGTGAAGTTACCAGTTCATAATTTTTGCTCAAGATAAACTTTAATTTTGTCTTTTCATGTGTGGAAAATATGTGGTGTTAAAATGTGATCAATTTCTTTAATATATGCCTTATATTATACATTGTAAGTCTTATATAGTTGTAGTATAATATAATTGTAGTATATATATATATATATATATATATATATATATATATATATATATATATATATATATATATATATATATATATATATATATATATATATATATATATATCCAAAATTGAAATAAAGTCTCAGTAATCGGATTACAATATTAAACAAATATAAAAAGAAAACACAAGAATCCTCCGTAAAGCTTTAGCGCTTTCATTAAAAATCTTCAGAAGCTTTACATTACAAAAATATATACAAAAAAATACATTTTTGTATACAAAAAAATACATTTTTGTAATGTAAAGCTTCTGAAGATTTTTAATGAAAGCGCTAAAGCTTTACGGAGGATTCTTGTGTTTTCTTTTTATATTTAATATATATATATATATATGTATTATATACTTCTGCTGCAGGATGAATTTCTTCTGTCCCTCTTGCTGTGTTCTTTCTAGGCTTTGCCATGCAGTGATCCTGAACTCACTCATTTACAATACAAAATGCATTCTCTAAATCAATATCTAGAAAGCAAGATACATATTTACCCCTAGAGGCAGATCTGGAGAGAATCCCGGGGACAAACAAGTTGTTTGTATAGTAATCTGATGCAGTCAATTTTTATGTGTGTTGATCTTTGACATTATATAGCTATATTTTAAACTTCTCCAACAAATTTAGTGAGCTGATATCCTGCTAAGTCTATTTTACAAGGAATTCATGTGCCTCTGAATGGTCATTAAAATACATCAGCTGTTGACAAAGACATATGTTGGTATCACGGATGAGTAGACATTCTCTGTAACCATACATTGATTTTCTGACATCTGTGAATGAACATGGCAAAGTGCATCTATTTTACACCATATAGGTCCTAGACTTCTTGTGCCACACACAAGTACAGTGTATTTGATTTAATCTGAATTTAATATGAATTGAAGGGAACATAATTTAAAATTTGACTTAATTTGGAAATAAATTTGATAGTGGGTAAAGGTAAGAATTATTATAGTTTGCAGAGTTGCATGTAGTAGTAGATGGAGTAGAAAGTTTTACATGTAACAAGTGACTGCATGGAAACCCTCTTATATGTATGTATGTGTAGCTCTGAAGGTGTATTTGACAGAATGACAATAATGTACTACATAATAAGTTTAGCCCTTAATTGTCATGATTATTTGGTTACAGGACTGTGATGTTAAAAATGAGTCTAATAAGCATTTTCATTCACTTATTATGCTTGATATTACTATGAAGGATTATAAAGTATATTTCACCTCTGTTTCAGAGGTGTGCATATGCTGTGACCCAAAAAAGCCAACATTTTGCACTGTAGAGGATGGCATCCCAGTGGCTTCAGATCACATTTATAGCTTTTTCAATATGCCTAATTTCTTGCCAAGGTGAGTTCAAATAAAATATCTAATAAATTAACAGTTACAAATAAAACCAAGAATAGGTTGAGTCAAGACCATGATTGTTCTGACTGATGACTTCATAGTTGTCTAGTTTTTAGCTCACCTCAACGAAGTGGGGGGGGGGCTTATGTAATAGTCCTCAGCTTTGGCGTCCCAGGTGAAAGTTTTTGAACAGATTTCATTTCAAGTATTTTATGCCCTAGAATAATCAGAGATGCATGGATGATGCTTCTAGTATGTTTCAATGTACCAGTCAAGGTTCAGTTGTTGCAATTTCAGCTAAGGATCGAATGTCTAGGTTAAAGTTTTTGGAGCAGGTTAAAGTTTTTAGAGCAAGTCTCATTTCCAAGTAACTGTAAGTCTTGTATTGACCGAACTAGCATGGATGATACATTTAAGGATGCACACTACTTGACCGGATGCTGGATCTGACCTACATTTTCCAGATGAGTGACCAGATTAAAGTTTTTGGAGCAGGTCCATTACCAAGAAACTATAAGGGCTATCTGAACCAAACTTGCATGGATGATGCATCACAGGATGAACACTTGCAAGTTTGCTTCAGATGCTGGATTTGACTTACATTTTCTGGATGAGTGACTTGTTTTAAATTTTTAGGTAAGTCCATTCCCAAGTAACTGCAATCCATATCAGACCAAAATTGCATAAATGTTACATCTAGGCACACTCCAAGATTATTAGTTTAGTGTGGGACTTTGCCTTACTTAAAGTCAACATTCGTTGAGGTGAGCTCTGTAATCTCTGATTACCTATGTTTTTGTGTTGTGATATGATCAGACAGTTTGCTCACATGATAATTTGCATAAATGCCATGAGCAAACTGTTTGATCATCATCATAAAACAAAAAAATCAGACAGTTATTCCTTTTATTTACATTTTTACCTAATCCTTGATTCCAATTGTATCTTCTTGGGCCTTTCCGGCAAGTTCGGAAAAACACTTCAAATATACTTAAATCAACCGATGGTAAAATTTTATACAAAATGGAGGCACTTTGTATACATTAAAGTATTTGATAGACAGTGTTTGTTGTCTCTTCTGTAGTATATTTTAGGTAAAATCTTTACATTTAATGAAGTTAAGCTCCAGTCTCTTTAGATAAAAAGTCTCCCTACATTAATTTCAATGTTTTTGAAAAGGGGGGGGGGGGGGGAGCGTGGCATGGACGCATAAGTAACACTTTTGAGGTTATTTGCTTGCTGGAAAGGTCTGAGAAGTTGTGATTGCCTTGATTCAATAAAAAATAAGGTATTTATGTTATTTCATTCGAAGTCTTCAAGCCATACCCATTGTATTACTAAGCCACATGTTCTGTCATGATGAGCAAATGGCTTTATGAAGACATAAAGCTATTTCCTTGTTTGTAGTTTTATCTCAGACAAACATTTGAAAATATAAATATATATTAACAAAGTGCATATTCCACACTCTAAACAAAAAAGTTATTTGAAATAGATGATAATCATCACTCGTATACCTAATTGTTATGTAACAAGATAGAATTTTTCTTTTTTGGCAGTAATTAATCGTCCTCCATCAATAACATCTGTATTTGAGCCAGCATACTACATTCAATTTTCTCACCCAACTTCAGTAACGATACGGTGTGTGGCCGTTAATGGGAACATAACGTAAGTATCACTCAAAAGTAAAGAAACTGTGGATAAGGAAACAAGATAATATGGTGTCAGAGGTGAGTGTGGATAGGATAATGAAAAATTTTTTTTTGAGAAGATTTTAAATAGGACATGAGATACGTTTTCTGAGATTTTGGATATGGTATTGAGAGGAGATATTGAATAGAAAATGACATTTATTACATTTTCAACAGTGAAATACCATTATTTATTACATTTTCAACAGTGAAATACTGTAATTTATTTACTGAATAAAAGTGATATTCTGACACAGTGTGAAAGGATATCAAAATGGTATTCTCACAGTGTGAGAATATCAGAAGACTGTGCCACAAAACTTATGATTTTCCTTCACTCCATGAAGAGTGTTTTTAAAAAAAAATACCCGGCTTGTTATAAGATAGAGTTAATGAGCCATCCTGACAGAAACTACTAGTTATATTGCCAAAGTTTTTTTCCAAGTATATCGTTAAAAATCCATGTTTACAACATTTTTTCAATCTCACAATCACTTAGCTATGACGTCTCAACTATGGCGTCATAGCCTATGACACTGTGTTACGAAAAGACATAGGCAAAGGGAAAAATCTAAGAAAATGTAATAAACAGAAAATTCAATGTTTCGTAGATGAATATGGAACTTATTTCACTTGTGAGACAGGATTTTTTTTATATTTTCACTCGTGCTTTGCACTCTTGAAAATATCAAAAAATCCTGTCCCGCTCGTGAAATAAATTCCATATTCATATACAAAGCATTGAATATCCTCTATTTATTTACTGAATAAAAGTGATATTCTGACGCAGTGTGAAAGGATATCAAAATGGTATTTTCACAGTGTGAGAATTTCAGAAGTGCTGCAAGACTTACGATTTTCCTTCACTTCACAAAGAGTGTTTTTTAAAAAATCCCTGGACTGTTATAAGATAGAGTTAATGAACCATCCTTACAGAAACTAATAGTTATACTGCCAAAGATTTTCTTAATATGTCATTAAAAATCCATGTTTACATAGTTTTTCAATCTCGCAATCACTTAGCTATGACTTCTCAACCGCTCAGCTATGACATCACAGCCTATGACACTGTGTTACAAAAAGACAGAGACAAAGGGAAAATCAATGAAAATGTAATAAAAAGAAAATTCAATGTTTTGTAGATGAATATGGAATTTATTTTTCACTCGTGAGACAGGATTTTTTTTATATTTGCACTCGTGTAAATATCAAAAAATCCTGTCCCACTCGTGAAATAAATTCCATATTCATCTACAAAACATTGAATATCCTCTAAATGTTTTCTGAGAAGATATTGGATAGGATAATTAGATATATTTTCTGAGGAGATAGTGGATAGGATAATGAGATATGTTTTCTGAGGAGATCGATGTTTTCTATATATATTATTATAACAGTAACTTGATCCAAAGAGTCCTATCACGTCTCGTTGACAGGCGCGGATTATCAGATCAAATGAGACGCGAAGCGTCGAGTTTGATCTGATGATCCGCGCCTGTCAACGAGACGTGATATGGCTCTTCGGATCAAGTTACTGTTATAATGATAAATATATTATATACCCCCTTACAACTAGCAAGATATAGTTTTAAAAAACTTCTGAGATCAATTATTTAATAATTTTCCATTAAACAAAGCATTGTGTCAAGGGACTTTTTGATGCCCAAGAAAAATAACTTCATGTTTCTGTGTACTACGTCATCAATTTCAGAGAGGGGTGATATGGATTCAGAAGTGATCTGGAAAGTCGGATCACACCGTCACGTGACTGTACAAAATCTACAGTAAAATTGAGTGATACACCGTTGGGTATATAATAAAATAAGATATTGAATAGGGTGAAGTGATATGTATGTTTTCTAAGGAGATAGAGTAATGATATATGGAGTCTGAGTAATCAGTGGAAGGGTACCTTAACATGGGTGTCTGAGGAAAAAGTGGAATATAGGGTATTGAGAAGGAGTTAAGAGACAGTAGACAGGGGTAATCATATTGCTGTTGACCTCAAGTTAACTAAAACTAGGTTTGGAAATAATTTAGTAAAAAGTAAACTATTGAAATTTCATATTTCAGTATAAAAGTTAAATTTTTCCAAGATATGTGTGAAATTTTGTTAAATTTTGTGAAATTAAAAGATATCATAAACATGGGCCTTTCAAAACAGAGCAACCCCTTGCAATATAATATAATTCAAAGTTTTCTTGCAGAATGAATTAGATGCTCTTCACAACATTACCCATACCTATTACTGTTTAGTGCCAGTTGCCACATTTCCTAATAAAAATGGAATTTAGATAATACATGTATATGTATCATGAAGTAATCATGGGGTTCAGTGTTCGAATTTGAACTAATACATTGTACAATGTATTGCAAAACTGTCCAGATTCTCCTATTGTCGATTTTACATATTGTCGGGAGTGGGGGGGGGGGGGGGGGTGATTTGCATTTGTGCTGCAATTAAGATTTAAGGTATCCGACCCATAATAGCCTCAGATTCAATGAATCTGAATGCAAAGAAGATCTATATTGGCAGAATTCTCAGTATATTTAGATATGATCTTTCTGTTTTAGTATCAGTATGTAAAGGCAAAATGTGTCCTTAATTTTTACCTTGTCCTGTACTTGAAGGTTATCCCCCTTTGCTTTTAATTAATAAAAATCAATTCTAAAAAATCTATCTGGTAAAAAAAATATATATATAAGCAAGTATTTATGCAGTGCTTGTATAATATCATATTACCATTGAAATGATCCAGAATATAGATTTAAATCTGATGTAAATTACAGGTATCAATGGAGGAAGGACAATGTTGCAGTGAGAAATAGTCGACAAGTTGCTGTAGATTCCAAACTGGGCACCATTACTTTTACACGGGTGGACAATACAGACTTTGGAACTTATCAGTGCTTCGCCAGTAACAGTTATGGCACTGCCCTATCACAACCAATACAAGTGAAATTAGCTTGTAAGTTATCATCATCAATATTTGTCAGCATTAGCAGGACCAATTAATTAATCTCTTAGTTTCATTTGTGTAAGGCAGTGAGAGGTACTTTGTCAAATTAGAAATGAAAAGTCAGAATATATCCACATTTAGTGAACTTGATATTCTTAAGTTAGTGACTTTACTGAAATTTGGCACAGGAATTCACATCATCAATGCCAGTACCTTATTCATTCAAAGTATATATTTGAAATGATCATGGATTGCACAAGCAACAAGATTTAAGGTTCCAAAAATAAATAATATTCTACTCATAAGGATTTATAACATACAGTATATATTATATATTGCCAGGATATCATTCTGGTAAAAGTTTACTCTTTACTCTCAATAAATGAAGTGCAAATAAAAGAAAGACCATAGATTTACTGCTGCTGACATTAAATAAATGCACGTTTCTTTATAGTTTTGGGAAGTTTTCCAGATGCCCCAGTGACTATGGACTGTACGGAGAATCAGGATTGTGTGATCCAGTGTCGCGGCCGTCCATCATGTGAGCCCGCATCTGAGTGTCGAGTGGAGTGGAAGAAAGGCCCGGGTACTGATAACAATGTCCAAGTATCAGACAGGATAGCAGTGGATGGCGAGGGTAGGATTTTGATAATGAAATAGAATGAGTCCGTGGATGGTTAGGATAGGGTTTTGATAATAAGATAGAATGAGACAGCAAATGGCAAGGGTAGGCTTTGCATATAGAAAAGAATCAGACGAAATAGGTCTTTATTCTATAAACCCCACAGGATGATCTGAGTGTCCTTTTTTTGTTATATTACCAAATCAAGAAGTTTTTTTTTTCAAATGTGTATATTGGTAAAATTTATTGTGTCTACAAGTCTTCATCTCACTAATGACAAATTACAGAATTTGCCAAATTAATCTAGTTACAGTGCTCATGAAATGTAGATGAAAATTCATTTTCTTTGTAGGAAATTTGCACATTTTGAATGTAAAGCAGGAAGACTGGGTCCCTGGACAGGATTATGGCTGTGGACTGTGGAATGAAGTGACCAGGACGTTTACTAAAGGCAGTATGACGTCCCTCCGGATCATCAGTAAGTATTACACAGTTTACTGTTTATAATTGATCTCCAAAACTGATATGTCAAATACCAGGGATATGTTGAAGTGAGCTGGCAGTCCTGACTGTAACATATACTGATTATCTAATTCAGTATTTTGAATCCTCAGATATTTTTAAATATTTAGACAATCCTCTACAGGGTTCGACACTAACTTTTTTACCTTGGTGGACCGCAGGTCCTCTAGTAAAAAAATTATTGGTGGACCTTCTCAAATTCTGGTGGACCTTCATAAATGTTTGAATTATTGAATGAATTCATTATTCATTACCAAGGCTTGATACTAGCTTATGTACCCAGTCTAGTCAGACTTATAAAGTATAAGTTTAACCAGTCAACAGAAACAAATCAATTAGTCAGGAGTTTTCAGCAATATTGTGAAACATACAATAAATATAGTCATGTAATTTCAAACAATTTGTTATTTTAATATTATTTATTTACAAAGGTAAAAACCTGCATTTCGCTCCTAACGGTAGATAAAATTTAAAATCCCAATAATTGAGTTGTTCATATAAACAAGTGAATTTTTCATATATCTATGGCTAGAACAATTTTTTACTACGATGCAAAACTGACAAAAGTATATGTATTTAATTATTATTTTTTAAAATTATTATTTATTCAAATAAACTGTGGTCAATGATTCTTTTAAGTGATATAAAGTATAGCAGAAAAAAACAGGAACTGCAGATATGTTCATAAAATATTAATCAGGCCTGTTTGAAGATCTAAAAAATAAACAATGCATAAATGCAGCTGTCAATCAATTCTGATTATCTCCAAACCTGGCCATCAGTGTGCGTTCAGGCACGATTTTTACATGCTTATTTTTCAAGGTCTGTGTTGAATGTTCTTGCGTCTCAATGTTATTGTTATTGTAGTCATCAATATTACCTAAAACAAATTTTACCATATTTATTTCTTGTAAAATACAAGTAATGATGAATTAATCGTTTGATTTACAGATGTCGATTTATCGAAAAAAAAGGAATTTTACCGTGTTTTTTTTAAAATACGGTGTTTTAAATTTTAGTGCACCAACGGTCCACCTAGTCCAGAACATTTGGTGGACCTTCTGATTTTATGGTGGACTCGTGTCCCCGGTCCACCGTTAGTGTCGAACCCTGCTCTATGTGTGAGATCTGGAGAATTGCCTTTTATGTAAACTATTACCTGAGGGGTCTTGTATTTTAGTCTTGTATCAATAAAACCAGAGAGGCCTATAAGGTTTCCTCTTCATCTGTCTGCCCCTCTGTCATTTGATAATTGTATAATATATGTATTTTGTAGGATCTACGACTAAGCTGATGGAGCCAAAGCCAGTATATTCAGCCAATACAAAGGCTTTTCTTGGACAGAAAGCATCACTGCAGTGTATTTTTGCAGGAAGGTTAGTACAGCATTCTTTAAATGGATCAATTTCTGTATGTGAAAACCATGTGTGTGCCTATTTCAGTAAATTATCAATCTATTGAGAATAGGTTATGTCACTTTTTAGACTGTCAAATATTGGAGTTGTCAGTGTTTTACTTTTAGGAATAGAATTTTCATATGTACATTTATAGTTATGAATTGGTGCAGTTATAACTGTACATAAAGCACATTGTGAATATCTCTAAAATATGTACACTATCATTTATGTTACTGGTATGTATAAGGACAGGTTTATGTCTGTAAATCAAAGATCTAGTCCCAATTGTTCTAGAGATTTCTTTGATGGTAAAGAAAGTTAAAAAAAGACACTGATTTTAAAGCAGTTCAGTAAACATGGGTGGTTGAGTGGTTCAGCTAGTGTGCTAATAATTGCCAAACAATTTGTATGAAAACATCGATTTGATGATAGATTGTATTTGCTAACAAGGTCATTGTATCAACCAGGCATTTGTGAAATGTTGACTTTAAACAAGACTATTGAGTATTGATATCCGTGTATCATGAACTTATTGTCACTAGCTTGCTTCATTTAGGAATTGTTCATAATTATGTAGATTGTGCATCTGGGAATCAATTTGGAGACATAATTTTGATTTTTTTAAGGTCACCTGAGTCACTCAGGTGACCTATTGCTATCTGTTTTCGTATGTCGTCATCCGTCGGTCATAAACTTTTGAACATTTTCAGCTTCTTCTCTTGAACCACTGAACCAATTTCAAGCAATTTTGGCATATAGCATCTATGGGTGAAGGGGTACAAAAATTGTGAATTTCATGGTCCCTGCCCCCCTGGGGCCTGAGGGATGGGGCTAAAACCATCAAAATTAGTGCTATCTTTAAAAATCTTCTTCTTTACTCCTGGACATCAAGCAGTCAAACTGTTGGCATGATTGTAATAAGCATTGAGCCCTCTACCAAAATTGTGAAATTCATGGCCCCAGGGTCAGGGGTTCTGGTGCTAGGGTGGGGCTATATAGATCATATAGTGAAAGTGCATTATTTCTTTGAAAATCTTCTTCTCTACTCCTGGGTATTATTGAAACAACTTGAATACATAGTTATGATAAGCAAGGGTGACTCTACCAAAATTGTGAAATTCATAGCCCCAGGGTCAGGGGTTTTGGTGCTATGGCGGGGCTATATAGATCATATAGTGAAAGTGCATTATTTCTTTGAAAATCTTCTTCTCTACTCCTGGGTATTATTTAAACAAATTAAATACATAGTTATGATAAGCAAGAGTGACTCTACCAAAATTGTGAATTTCATGGCCCCAGGGTCAGGGGTTCTGGTGCTAGGGTGGGGCTATATAGATCATATAGTGAAAGTGCATTATTTCTTTGAAAATCTTCTTCTCTACTCCTGGGTATTATTTAATACATAGTTATGATAAGCAAGAGTGACTCTACCAAAATTGTGAATTTCATAGCCCCAGGGTCGGGGGTTCTGGTGTTAGGGTGGGGCTATATAGATCATATAGTGAAAGTGCATTATTTCTTTGAAAATCTTCTTCTCTACTCCTGGGTATTATTTAAACAAATTAAATACATAGTTATGATAAGCAAGAGTGACTCTAACAAAATTGTGAAATTCATAGCCCCAGGGTCAGGGGTTCTGGTGCTAGGGTGGGGCTGTATAGATCTTATAGTGAAAGTGCATTATTTCTTTGAAAATCTTCTTCTCTACTCCTGGGAATTATTTAAACAAATTAAATACATAGTTATGATAAGCAAGGATGCCTCTTCCAAAATTGTGAATTTCATGGCCTCAGGGCCAAGGGTTCTGGTGAAGGGGGAGGGGGGCTCTATTGATTATACAGTGAAAAAGCAGAATTTCTTTGAAAATCTTCTTTTCTGCTCCTGGTTAAAAAGCAAAGAAGCTAAATGTATAGTTATGATGAGCAAGAGTGTTTCTTCAAGAGTAGTGAATTGCATGACTCCTGGGTCAGATGTACTGGTGTAAGGGTGGGGCTCTTGTTAATATAGTGAAAATGCATTAATTCTATTAAATAATCTGTCTGCTCTTAGTGTTAAGCAGATAAACAAAGTGATAACTTATGATGAGCAAACTTCTGGTCCCAGGGTGAGAGGCTCTGGTGTTTCTTGGTGGGGAGGGGGGGCTCTATTGATAATATAGTGAATCTGTAGTAAAAATGCATTATTTCTTTAAAAATTTTCACTGCACTTGGGCATATCAGAGGCAAAAAGAGTAAAAGTTTTAATAAGGAAGGGTATTTTTACCAGATTTTTGAACATCTGGACCATTTGGTCAAGTATTCTGGTCTTCGCCAGGGCTCTATTCATTTGTATTCTACTGAGAGGAGTTATTCCCCTTTGCCGTTTACTTTTGATAATTAATCACTGTAAACAATGTACTTGAAAGGTTAATAGAATAAGAGAATTATGCAAGATTTTTTATTGTATAATACAGAAAGTATTTTCATAGTTTTACTGATCAGGTAGACTTGTAAGTAATAGATAAATAAAAATGAGACAAAAAATAACTTGTCTTTTTAAATGTTCATCAAAGACCAAGAGAGGCCAATGTAAGAGATTCCAACAAGGAATTAAAATAGTACAGAAGCACTGATTAGTTTGTTAATATACTGGTGATAGTGATAAATGGGGAACAGATTAGAACCTAATTTACAAACTGTTAATGAATACTAGACTAATTATTTGTTGATCCTGATCACCCTATTTTTCTTGCTTTTGGGCAATAAAGCTTCACCTTTCAGTTCATTTTATACTCTATGGATCCTCAAAATTGTTGTATTATACTCAGGTGACCATTAAGGCCCTTGGGCCTCTTGTTTATTTTATGTATTCATATTTATTTTTTCTTACAAAAAGATAAAATAAATAAATACTGGAGCTATTAATTGAGTTGCATCATCTTTAATGCACTTACGATTATTTTAAATGAATAAGATTAATGATATTTTTTTCCTGTTTTGTTGAAGCATGGTGTAAGTTTTTATTAGATAATAAACTGTCCATAAGTTCATGCACCCTGGTCTACATAACAGATAATTATTAATATTGGATTTTATATATATGCATGTATGTTCATTACAATAAAAATGAAGTTAAAAAAACAACTTTGACATCACAAGGTCCAAGGTTCTGCAAGACACTCCGCAACCTTGAGAATTTTCGACAACAAACAACATTATAGCTTCCACCCTGTTACAAAAATAGGACCTTGTGTTATATTAGGTCTTCATGGTGTCATGAACCACCATAAATTCTGATTGTTGTTGATATAAATATTAAATTTTTCTTTTAAATAATTCCTTGAAAAAAATGAGAAGATAATTGAATTTTTAGAAAGGAGACATAACCAATCATAATGCCTCAGTAGGGTTATATTCTGTGGACACATTGCAATTATTTGAGAAAGTCATTGACTCTTTTGATATCGGTTGACACTGATTTATCAAGCATATTGGAAGTAGTGATTTTAGCCTTGGATGTTATAATTCTCTGTAAATTTCACTTCCCAGGAGGGAGTTGATAAATGAAGTCACCTGCATCAAATGTCAGTACTTGCTTATTTTAGTGTTGTAATTTTTGATAGCATTGTATGTTTCAAACTTCAAAGTTTGTAAACAGAAATCTGACAAACTAATTTTTGTATCATCTTTTAAATTAAATGAGGGGCTCCTTAGAACAATGTAGGATATGTAACCAAATGATTTAAAATCCAATATTTACATTTGCAACCAGGGCCCCAATTTTAAAGCAGGAGCATTTTATCTTTCAACTTCTAATGGACTGTCTAAAAGTTAAGTTTTTTTTATGAATTTATGTCATTATGAATACTGGTAAGATGTAAGTCTGACACCTGAGGCCTGTTCAACAGAGCGAACGTCCGCGAGCGCTCACGAACATTTCTGTTGGAGGGATAAGGAATTTTAGAGAGCGCTTGCGGACGTTCGTTCTGTTGAACAGGCCTCTGTTAATGAAATTTGATATTATATCAGACAAACTTTTTGGTCATACAGCTTAAAGTTTCCTCATGTCAAAACAGTATGATATATTCTGCATATAAGTATAAACAGAAACTTAACCAAAAGAAATATGGGTTGAATTTGTTGTGCATCTTCTAAAAACATTTGATTAAAGCTTATTACCGGTATGTGACAGGTGTAATTCTGCAGGAATGAAGTTAGATACCTGCTCGTTTCCCTTTTGTGGCTTCTGAAATATAGCTGCTTTTGATTGATTTGATAACCAGTGATGCTCATGTCTATTTACATATATATCTGAGTATTTATTCTAGCTTATGATGTTTGACTTGTCCTTTTTGTAGTTCACATGATATGCCCTTTTGTTTCAGTCCTATCCCCACCATAAGCTGGAAGACTCCACAACTTGAACCAATAGATTTTACCAATAGTGCAAAATATGAGCTGGATGATTTTGGTAGAAAGCTAGTGGTGAAGGATTTGACTATTGATGATGAGGGGTCCTACACTTGTATTGCAAATAATCAAGTTCAGCAACAGGCCTTTTTAAATGTTACATGTGAGTCATTGAATTCATTATCAGATATATACTACAAATTTAGGAAATTCCAGGCATTTTTGAGATCATTTATTCTAAATTAACTCCACTAATTTTGTTGTAGAAAATGATTGAAAGCATTTTAGATTAAGCTAGATCATTGTTGTACTTTAAATGATTTGGGTTGCATGCATACACATTCTTTAAAAAGAAATTTTAACGATAAAGGGAAAAGATATCTCATTTAAGATTTTTCAGTGGATGATGAATTGATAATTTTGATGTATTAATTCACTTTTCTAGCTCCTCCTTTCTTTGATCCACAAAGCAATAACCCACAGATGTCTGACACTTATGTCTCTGCTCAAAAGAATGCAGTGTTTTACTGTGATGTTGTGTCAGTGCAAGGAGAAGTTCCCCCCTCACCTCCTATATGGAAGAAAAATGGCAGAGACATTGGGGCCAGTCAAGGTCAACAGAAAATATTTGGATATTACAACTTTGTACAATCATGATTATAATATTATTTCCTACAAGTTTTAAAATTAAGCCTCATTAAAGACCACTTGATGGGCATTTTTGCTAGGTTTTTTGCAGTGCAGCTAAATTTATTTTAGTATAATTACAAATCATAAGATCTTGATTTACTTTGAAACTATTTTGTAGTCATTTGACAGGATATTGAACCTGGCTTAAAAATTAACAGGCTACCCATTAGGGTGCAATTCACAAAAATGGCAAGCAGCAGAAATTACCCTTCATGTGGTCAAACATTGAATTGTATTATGGTCAAACCTCGTTATCTCAAACTGAATGGGATCAAGAAAAAACTTTGAGATATGCGTAGATTCGATATTCAGGGTAAAATACTTGAAGAAGGGGTTGGGACTTCCAAATCACTTCGACATATCCATGGTATTCGAGATATCAGTGTTCGAGATACCGAAGTTCAACTGTATTTCTGTTTGACGCTTGATGATTTGCACTGCACTTTTAAATCTGCACCTCTTTTATGCATGCAAAAGGGGACTTGAATGAAATGCGTTCATGTTTTGGATATTTCAGTAGGTTTAAAATACTTGGTAAGTTCGGACATGAAGGAACTGACAGTGTTAGAGGTTAAAAAGCCCATTCCTTCACGACCAGGATCTGGGTCGACAGGAAGTTACCAGTGTGTTTCGGAAAACAGTGAAGGCATGATCTTTAAGGATGCGTTTCTAGCAGTTATTGGTAAGTACAGAAAGTGAGGGGAGGAAGACATCTATGAGAGATAGAGAATTGTCATCTACGTGTAAGCAGTAGGATATCAAGATTATCTCATGTCACGCTTGTAGCAACAGCTTTTAGTGTGACATTACAATATCACCACAAATTTAATTTCCAGTTAGAAAATTTACCAAATGGTATATCTAAGTATTACAAATCACTACCCACTGGAAGACAGAATCATTTAAGTTAAAAACCTCCATTGCAGATCCCATTATGGTTTTCCTCAAACCAGAAAAATTGTACCGCATAGACAGAGAAAGCCTGTTGACTCTAGCAGTGGACGCTAGGACAGACCCAGCATTGACTTTACGATATAAATGGAGATTTACAAATCTGGATAATGTGACCAAATCTGTATCAAATAAAGGGCAATGGACACTGTCCAACAATAATAGGAATCTCACCATCAATGCACGAGGGTTAAATAAAGAACAATTTTTTAATATTGTTGGACGATACAGTGTGGAAGTATATCATCAATATGATGCTGAATTTGTCCATGTGGATGTTGTTACTGACATACCTGCAAGTAAGTACTTATTCAGTACTACTGTTATATAAGTAATGTGTATTCATTAGTTATCCTATTAGTATCTGGAAAGTCAGAAATCATAGTCTGGAATGTACGCAGAAATTGTAGACATATCTTTTTCCATGATGTACATTTTTAGATTCACTTAATGATCTGACTGTGAATTATTAGTTCATGCAAAACCTGTTTGTAAAAGTATTGCAAATGTATAACTATATTTCAAGTTTAATGGACCCTTAATTGAAGTTAATTCAGCTATTTGTGATATGACTTTGAAAGGAGATCATGACACATATACATCTAATTAGGAATATGGAAAGTTGTTGCCATACATGTATGTTATACTCAGGCAACATTTTACTGCTCTTGAATTGTAAATTCTTTTATGTGTAAGCAGAGCAAAGGTGACATAACTGAAAGTTGGAATATAGGGTTTATAAATGGGTAAAAAAGTGGAATAGGAATTAATTATGGCAGTTTCAGCTAAACACATTTTAAATGTGAGTTTAATTGTGAGTGAATCTAGATTCACTTACATGTACATTTATAAACCTGTGGAAAAAGTTTGTCTACAAGTTTAGGGGTAGTTCTTAAGAATGGTACATTAGTGAATATTATCTGTACTAATACAGGTGTAGTTAAACTTAACCAAGTGACAGAGAGGCTAGTATCTGAAGACTTTTCTACTTTCGCCATGTTGCTTTATCATTGGGGTACATACTTTCTTGTATTTGATCCAGTTATGTTGCAATGAAACCTCAAGATCAACTGCACCCACATTAGCTATTTCCTCCTTGTGAAAGGGTTTCTCATTTTCAACACCCCTTTTTTCATATAACAAGTTGTTTGTATGACTTATTTATTGTAAAAACCTATGACTTATTGACCTTTGATGGTGGCTTTTGTTCTTAGATGTCACCGACCCATTACCACCTGGTAAGAACAACACCACTATGGATCTTATGGCTTTGAATGTTTCATTAACATTATTTTATTTTCAGTTAAATTGAATAATTATAGCAGTGTAGAGTTTATGTTATGATCCGAACAAATTTATTGATAGCTTTTACTGTGTAAAAATTTTGTCAGTAAATGACCAGATGCACTCATCATTATCAGCAATTTAAAGACAAGGGAAATAACTTGTACAATGTCAGACTGAAGTCATGTAGATCTTCAACATCAAAATGAAAATTAATAAATAATTAATAAATAAATAATAACAAAAAAAAAAAAATCAAACAAACAAAACAAAAAACAGGAAATCTGCTACACAGATTTTTTTCTATATCACTCGGAAAAAAGAAAACAGCATGACAGATATTTTTCATTGAATACCTATTATTTTTTGATTTATTAAACAGTTGTTTATTTACTGTATAAGGGATAGGCTGGTTGAGGATTAACTTTCTCCATTGATTTGGTGTTTTGTGCATGTATTAGGTTTTAGTAGATGCATGTATTTATTTCAATGATGGAGTCCTACATATAAATATCTTGAAATTTCCATTTTTTTCCCCTGTTACATTTATGTTGTATGATTATTTAATTTTTATTTTATCAGTATAATTACAATAATTCACTTGATTCTTATCATTCTGCACATTAGAAGTTGGCCAGTGCACACAGTGTACAGTACTTATATGTTATGTGTGTAATTTGTTTTTGAAAAAAATGTTTTCTTCAGTTTAGGCAATATTTTCCTTTTTAGCTCACCTCAATAAAGTTGAGATCACCTCAGTTAAGTTGAGATGAACTTTCGTGCTACAGCCTGGCATCTGAATCACAGCATTCCAGACTAACGTTTTGAGAGCTGGTCAATTCTAAAGAAACTATAGAGCCTACAAGGATGCAACCCTTGCATGGGTGATGCATCTTGGGATGCACGTATTACTAGACATGCTTTGGATGACATATTTTCTGGAACTTGCATTGATAATGTAGCTATTACACACTCTACTAGCTAGACACTCAGGGCTCTCAACTGTCTATAATTGGGGCCATTCAAGGGTCCCATTCCTAATTCAAAAAGGGTACCATTTTTTCCTGATTGAATGTGTTAATTTTCCCAGTAGTCATTTCTCCCAAAAATTAGAGAAAATATAGTTGGATATGTAATCACCAAACTTGCTATTCATATTCCTCTGCATTGCAAAACAAAAATTTAGTTGATAACAAAAACCAGAAACCCAATATATGATTTTAAAGTATAATGGTTATCCCAAAATTTCCCAAAAGGTCACTTTTTTCCCAAATCTTTACCACCCCGGCCCCATTCCGAAAAAGTGGTGTGAGAGCCCTGACACTACCAGATTTGCTTTGGATGCTGCATCAGACCTACAGGGTATATGTTCCAGATGTGAGAACTAGTGAAAAGTTTTTGACCAGTCCTTTCCAAAATAATTCTAAGCCTTACTTTTACCAAACTTGCATGGTTGCTGCATTTAGGAGTTCACACTACCAGACTTACCTTGGATACTGAGTTTGACCTATATTTCCAGATGAGTGATGGTTTTTGGTGTAGGTCCATAAGTCCATCTTGAAACAAACTGCATTTTTGATGCATCAAGGGTTACAACACCAACAGTTGTATTGAGGAACAAGTATTTTAAGTTGTGTAATGACTTGAAAGGCCTAGTATGATGAACTATGTGTAAATAATAGATCTTACTGAGCATTCCTTTTGTGTTAGATTTTGACTTGTATTTAATATTTATGTAGGTGATCTTGGTGATCTCTGATAACTTTTGCTTTAATGTGAATTCATATAAAATTCTTGTTTCTCTTTCTTCCAGTTTCCCAAGCACCCCCATCTGAGGCTAATTTATGGTTCCTGGGAATTATCTTTGGAATCCTCATCCTGATCATCGTCATCATCTTAATTATATGTATGCTTTATCGCAATACTTGTAAAAGTGGAACATATCCAGGTAAGTATAATATTACAAGTATTTCTTAAACAAGGGCACCCCAAGGTTAAGCTTTCATCAAGAGGGGCAGTGAATAATTTACATATCCTCTGATAATTAGGGCAACAGAAAGCAAAACATCCTAAAATGTTAGAACAACACAGAGTTGGCAACCCTCAGAAAGAGAAACAAAGAGCACAACATCCTTCACAAATGGCATCACAAAGATTAGTATAAATATTCCTCAAAAAAGGGTCAATACAAAGCTCTTTATTCTCAAAAAAAGCTGGCACAGCTTTAAGCTTAGCATTCCACAAAAAAATATATATATGCTCCACAAAGCTTGGCATCCCATAAAAAAAAAGTACCTCACAAAGCTTGGCATATCACATAAAGAGTACCCCACAAAGCTTGGCATCTCGCGGAAAAAGTACCCCACAAAGCTTGGCATATCACAGAAAAAGTACCCCACAAAGCTTGGCATATCACAAAAAAAGTATCCCACAAAGCTTGGCATCTCACAGAAAAAGTACCCCACAAAGCTTGGCAACTCGCAAACTTTCTACTCCATCATGTAACTCACAAAAAGGTACCTCACAAAGCTTGGCATATCACATAAAGAGTACCCCATTAAATTTGGCATATCACAAAAAGTACCCCGCAAAGCTTGGCATATCACAGAAAGAGTACCCCACAAAGCTTGGCAACTCGCAAAAAAATACCCCACAAAGCTTGGAATATCACAAAAAAGTACCCCACAAAGCTTGGCATATAAAAAAAGTACCCACAAAGTTTTGTTATCTCACAAAAAGTACCCCACAAAGCTTGGCAACTCGCAAAAAAAAATACCCCACAAAGCTTGGAATATCACAAAAAAGTACCCCACAAAGCTTGGCATATAAAAAAAGTACCCACAAAGTTTTGTTATCTCACAAAAAGTACCCCACAAAGCTTGGCATATCACAAAAAAAAGTACCCACAAAGTTTAAAATATCGCAAAAAATACCCCCACAAAGCTTGGCATATCAGAGAAAGAGTACCCCACAAAGCTTTGCAACTCGCAAAAAAATACCCCACAAAGCTTGGAATATCACAAAAAAGTACCCCACAAAGCTTGGCATATAAAAAAAGTACCCACAAAGTTTTGTTATCTCACAAAAAGTACCCCACAAAGCTTGGCATATCACAAAAAAAGTACCCACAAAGTTTAAAATATCGCAAAAAATACCCCACAAAGCTTGGCATATCACAGAAAGAGTACCCCACAAAGCTTGGCAACTCGCAAAAAAATACCCCACAAAGCTTGGAATATCACAAAAAAGTACCCCACAAAGCTTGACATATAAAAAAAGTACCCACAAAGTTTTGTTATCTCACAAAAAGTACCCCACAAAGCTTGGCATATCACATAAAGAGTACCCCACAAAGCTTGGCAACTCGCAAAAAAAAATACCCCACAAAGCTTGGAATATCACAAAAAAGTACCCCACAAAGCTTGGCATATAAAAAAAGTACCCACAAAGTTTTGTTATCTCACAAAAAGTACCCCACAAAGCTTGGCATATCACAAAAAGGACCCCGCAAAGCTTAAAATATCGCAAAAAATACCCCACAAAGCTTGGCATATCACATATAGAGTACCCCACAAAGCTTGACAACTCACAAAAAAGTACCCCACAAAGCTTGGCATCTCACAAAAAGAGTACCCCACAAAAATGACATATTACAAATAGAGCACCCATAAAAGCTTGACATATTATTAAAAGAGTAACCCACAAAGTTTGGCATACATCATGAAAAGTAAACTTTTCCCTCTAACTTTGAGTAGAAACTGACTTGGGAGGGCAGAGTTAATTTATTGGGTACATGCATTAACAAATACAAGCTCTGGTTGGGGCTCATTCGAGGATTAGAGAATGACATTAACTGGAGGGAAAGTATGTCTTTGATATTGTGTCATAGAAACTAGCATTGCATCAGTGCTGTCACCATGTTCAGAAAAGAATCAAGTTTTCTATTGTTTTTTTTTGTATTAGTGGATGAGAAGGAGGTAGCAGCAGGGCATGATCCAGAAAAAGAATTGGCAGACAGTGGATTCCATGATTTGTCTAGAGCGTAAGTGCTGAAGTAATCACTGCACAATATGGTAGTGTCTCTGTGTAGTGCTTCACTTTATATCTTACTAAATTTTATTTGGGACAAGATAAAGAAAGACAGTTAAATCTGAAGTCTCTTAATGAACAATCTTATGAGTTATATAAATGAATTAATTTTTCAATATTTCAGAGATGAAGATGGTCACAAGTATGACAACATTTCTCTGTCTGATGACTTTGGTAAGCAGATAGAGAGTGATGAAGACAGTATGGGGGAATATGGAGGAGATTTAGACATTAGTAAATTTAATGAGGATGGATCTTTTATAGGAATATATGCTGACAAATTAGCACAGAATTCAAAACAGTCAACAGTCTGACACAAACAATGTGTGTGAAAATGCTTGCCATTAAAAATTGACATTGCCAGTAAAGAAGTTGTAAATCCGTAGATTCACAGTAATGGAATAATGGATAAGGAAGTTTCACCATAAAAACAGATTCCTTTGAACTATAGACTACAGATCCACTGCCACTCTATCTCTCGGAGGTTTGAGAGGTAGAATCCTTCAGCTCTGTTGAAAATGAGTTCACTGTGAAACTAGTCAAGGACATTATTGTGCAGGGGCAGCCATGAACTCTAAGGCGGATTGATATCTATTTTCTATCGTGCTTTTGTGCTGTATGTAGAGTAATAAAGAATATCAAATGCTGAGCTTCCAGCAAATATTTATACAGAGGTGGACCATTAAATATTCTTTTTTGGACTCTATGAACACATTCCAGGGTTTAACCAGGCATCATAGTTTGTTTATTTTTTCCAGGTGACTTTACATATTTCAGTTGAAATATATGTTTGACTTGAAATCCTTAATTATATCCAATTCATGGCAATCTGTATCATTTTTTATACCCCCCGCAAACGAAGTTTAGGGGGGGTATATTGGAATCAGCATGTCCGTCTGTCTGTAGACGAGATTTTGTCCGGACCATTTCTTGGAAACTGTTGGAAGGATTTGTCTAAAAATTTGTACACTTATTATTCACCATATGAAGGTGTGCACCTGGTATTTTCATTATGATTGGATAATTATTTTGCATTTTACAGGTGTTTTTTCATTTTTATTATGTGGTTTTGTCTGGATCTGTTCCCAGAGACTATTGCATAGATTTGTATGAAAATTTGTACACTTATTGTTTACCATATGAAGATGTGCACCTGGTATTTTCAACATTATTTGATAATTTTTCTGAATTTTACAGGTGTTTTTTTTTTTTATTTTTATTGACTTAGTCATTTTGGGTTCATGTCTAAGGTTTGAGACATAGAATCTAGAACATCTGTACAAAAATGTGAACTACAGCTTAAAACTACTCATTAGAACTAAAAAAAAACACAAAGTATTAAAAACAGTTTTTACATTACACAGGAGATAGTGTAAATCCATTTGTCCCTTGGGAGTAATGAGTGGACATGCATCCAGTTAAAGATTAATTAATGAGTTCAATGTGGGAAGCTGTTAGGGCATCTCTGATCAAGCAAGTCTTATCTGTATCTCAGGGGAATTGGGCAGAAAGAAATAAAGATCTCTGTTGTCTAAGTGTCTTACTTGTAATTTATGTCTGTCAAAATACATAGTTACTAAAACCAGCCTTTTATTTTTAAAATGAGTTTGATATAAAGGTATTAAAATCAATTTGATTTTGTATAATTAATTATGATATTTTTTTTTTCAACAATCAATTTGCAGAGTGTCATGTCTCACAAAGATGGCAGATAGTTGCAAACTATTTTTTCAATGTAATAAAAAACACTGTAATTATTAGTGTTGATGTTTTATTAGGCTGCACCTTAGTTTCATTCATTAAATAAAGTGCCCCACCACAGCATGATACGCTCATCAAATATTGTTAAATTATCATAAACAGTTTAGATTCAATTGTTCGAATGACATCTTAGCGAGACAAGGCAGTCTGCAATTTGTTGTAAAGATATAAAAATTCAAATAAAAAATATACAATAAATAATTAGTTTAAATTATATTATACAATATCATACAAGTTTTAATTATTATATACAATATCAAATTAGTTTTAATTACATCAAATTTATCTTGAAAGTAAGACTAGCCAACAAGAACAATTCAATACAACAAAAGCAATTAATTAAGAGACTGATTCCTTTTGCCCATTTCCCAAGAGATGTAGATAACACCTGCTTGATCAGAGATGCTCTGCCAGTTATCTCCTCACACTAAACTCATTAATTTATCTCTAATTTGACATGCAATTTTCTGCTATCAAAATTTTCCTTGACCAGTGCCTGATCATTACACCCATGGGAGAGGTGGAATTTTTGTTGTTACAGATTGCTGTAAAGAACATAATGAAAAAAATAAGACTAGTATTTTCTTGATTTAACACTTTTTTAATAAAGATACTGCAATACTCTGACATCTTTTGGGATTGTGTAATTTAAAAGTTAAAAGACATAGTTTTTTGATTCTAAGTCTAATGGTTTTCTAGTTATGATTTTTCCATATTTGGCCATAGCGTCTTTATTAAAGGTCAGAGCGACTTGGTTTTAATGTGCGACACACCTTCTACCCTTGATGTATCAGCTGACAAAGTTTGATAATTTGCCTTATAGTATTAAAGTTATGAGCCGGACATGAAAAAGCTAACGGACGGACGGACATGAACGCTATAACATAATTTGTCCCGTCTTAAGACGGACGTATAAAAAAATATAATGAGTAATTAAATTTTCACTGTAAATGTTTAAGGAAATTGTGAACACCTCTCACATTTAGAAAACATTAGTGATTTGGTACTTTCTCTGAAAAACCCAGCGGGGGGTATTTGTCCCTTTTGGACAGTTCTAGTTTTGTATTATTATTATATCAGCTTAAACCTTTGTTTTCAGTTAATTATGTTAAACATTCCATTTATCTCTGTACAGTAGGTACCAGGGATGGGTGCTTTTGCTACAGGTGTACGTATATGTGCTTGTCATTGTAGATACATGTATTACTTGATTATGGTATTCAAGTACAATCACGTATATTTTATACTAATGATAAATCATTTTATACATACTAGTAATGGTCCATTTCATGTAAATGCTATTTTTTCTCTATTTTTTTTATTTAAGGAGAAAATACATGCATGGGAGAACACACACATAATTAAGGTGCAATCATTTTTTTTTTAAGAATATATCTAATTTTGTATATACACACATACATGTATACTTGCATGATTTAGAAAAATGTCTCATTTTTACCAATATTATTAAGTGTTAAAACTATTTCTAATTAAAGTTAAAGATGTTTATATCACATTTATTTTTGTGGAATAGACATCTAATAGGTATGCAACTTAATTTCGTATCTAAGGTTGAATAAGTAGTAAAGTACTGTTTGTAAATTTGAATATATTGTAAATGCATGATCTCAGAAATTTTTAAATTTAATTATTTTTAAATGTATAATTTTTTTGCAATATTGCATCATGTCTTTAATGTTTCAGCTGAAAGTGTTGTGACTATATTATAAAGTAGATAGATTTGGATGTGTGTGTGTTTTTTTTTTAATTTTAGCGCTGCAGTATTTTATGCTGTACATATTTGGCCACCCAGTGAATGTGAGCAGGGCCAGTGGCATATTATGTGCAATTATTTTTGTTTGTTTGTTTGTTAAACAAACTGAAATATAAATTATATATTTTGTGATGTTTGTTTTTCTTTAATGTCCAAATGTTGAACCTTTAAAGCTAAGACACTGCCATTTAGCTTAAAATCCTCAAATCTGAGTTTGCCCATGAAATTGTTAACTTATTGTCTTTGCTTTATAATGCTACGTCAAATATTTATTCAGTCACTTGATCAACCATTGAGATTTAATAAAATCTTCAATTTAATCAGTAAAGCCTCATATGATACATACATGTACCTTACCATGTATTATAGAAATCATTTATAGGTTCCTGTCATATTGCTATCCATTCTCTCTGTTGTCCTTCATTGTGCTATGTTTAAAAAACTAATAATTCACATATTGCTCATCTGCACTACTGAACCAAATTTAGTTAAGGATCTGAATTCAATTGTGCTTGAGATCCCCACTCCTTTGGCCTTAGGCCGAGTGGACCAAACCCTGGGAAACATTGTAAAAAATAAATCTTCTCCTAGACAAACTGCATTTGAAATCCTTTACCAAAGTTGTGTTTTTCATTTCCCCTTCAAATCACAGATTAATGCCCAATGCATGGATTTTAATCATTATTGATACATGAATTGCATGGCCAAAGGTGAAGGTTAACCCCAAATGTGAACTAGTGTTTGTGTGTATATATATATATATATATATATATATATATATATATATATATATATATATATATATATATATATATATATATATATGCAACGTCAATCTGCCAATTTATAGTTTGAAGAGAGAAGTCGATCTTTGTTAACATTGGGTATCTTGGACATATACCTACAGGGAAGATGTATAAAGACGATGGAGTATTGAAGAACAAAAGTCACTGTTGCTTACACAAATGGGGAAAATGACTGCAAATAAATCGTTCAATTAATTTACCATGGCCTATTAGAAAGTACACTGTAGATTTAATTAATTTTAGAGTTAAGGTCAGATTTCTCCAACTGCATGAAAATGCCATAGAATCAGCAAAGGCGGATCCAGCGCCGGGCGTGCCCCCCCCCCCCCCCCGTTTGAATTTTTTTGGGAGTTTTGTTTGTATTATCCTAAAATCAAGGGAAAAACACCTCTTATATGTTAGAATTCGTCAGTTTCCGGGGGCTTTGTCCCCGGACCACCACCAGGGCTTTGCCCTGGACCCGCTGGGGGCTTCAATGCACACTCCCGCCTTCTACTGCGTCCCCCCCCCCGTTTTGAAATTCCTGGATCCGCCACTGATTAGAAAGTCTTTGGTGCATAGAGGGTTGTTAGAGGTCACAAGCAATAACGTGTAAATTTTGAATTGACTGGGTGAAGGAAAATACAAAATTTGTTTACCTCTTCTATTCAGAAATTCAAACATGAAAGTTAACATTCAACCTTGATCTGTCATGGTAGTACATCACAGGCATCCGTTTCTGTAATGATTTTTTTTAATTAACCCATGGTATAATAGTATTATTAGTACATGTATTAAATACTGTGGGTTAAAAACATTATTACTGAAACAAGTGCCTGTGAAATACATGTATTCATGGTATTTGAAATTTCACATCTTGTTATGTGCCATGTGAGTATGTGAAGTTGGAAAAAAATAGATGATCTGAATGGATCATTGTCATTGTAGTGATATTGTTAAATGTATTCTGACTTTATCAGCTATGAAACGCTAAGAATTCATGCATTCTTGATCAGTTCTGTATCTAATAAAAATTCTCAGAAGGGTTTTTAAGGGGTGGTGGTGGTTGCAATTCCGCCAAAGGTCATGAAAATTTCAATGGTTTTAAATTCCTAGAACATTTCAAATGTTGATTAAACCAGGGACCTATATACTAATAGTCCAAGTGCCCGTGTATACAGTCAGGGACCTATATACTAAGTATATAAGTCCCAGATACAGTTTATAAAGCTTATTAAATAAAATAGTACCAAAAACATAACGTTACATTTATATTGAGAGAGAAAAACATTAATGCAGCCCAAATAGTGAGAGGTAAGAAAGCTTCAAAAGCCGTAATATATTCTCCTAATTTGTTATTAAAAATTATCAGGGACCTATATACTATAGGTCCCCAGGGTTAGAAACTCCCTAAAATTACAACTCGCAAATAATTGCGAGTGCCAACAAAGTGAACTCGCAATTTTATAAGACTACTCGCAATTTTCATATAAAGTTAAATTTATATAAATTGAATACATGTAACTTAAGGAAAAAGTAACTACTGTACAATACACAAAATACAACTACAGTGTGACTTTTATTTAAATTACTGATTTAAATCAAAAGTATTAATGTTCTGTCATATTATATAACTTTGCTACAGTTTCAATGCGAAAAAAAAAAAAAAAAAAATCAACTCGCAAGTTTTTGCGAGTTACCTAATTTTTAACTCGCACTTTGGGAATTCTAACTCGTGTTTTGCGAGTTGTATTTAGTGAATTTCGAACCCTGGTCCCTGAAATTATCAATTCGAAATTACAAATTAAGCGTCAAAAATAGCTTTGAACCCATTGATAAAATATGACATCCTCGTCAATTTTTTGGTCTGAAAATAATAAATACATTTTAAGAGTAGCGCTTTTCTTCTTTTTCACATTGTTGATTGACACCAAGGAATACCAATATTGTCCGTTCACATCGATCTGAGACATTTCGGACCGTATCTATTTTTGTTGTTGTATTGTAGAGGGCGCTTCGACAAGCACAGACCGGCAAAATGGCAGCAGTAAGTTTATCAAGCAAATATCTTTGCAGCATTTCCACGTTTATCATAGTTTTTTGATTAATTTCCTAATTTTTTGAGTGAAATTTTTAATTCACCTTTAAATCGGTCAATATGGGTTAATTTCATGCTAGGTTCAATCTGTTAAGGCAGAAAAATTGGCAACACGTGCCTTTGTTGACATCATACTTTACACCTGGATATCGAACTTGCTCGAACAAACTCTTGTCAAAAACTAACGAGAGTGTAATATATTTTGAAACATCATTTGTGTTTTACAGAACAAAACATATAATGGTTAAGATTGTCCATCATATATTGTTTCCTCATTAAAAAAAATAATTAAAAAAATAAATAAATAAAATGATTTTATCCGGTAACTATGCATTATTGAACCAATCTACAGGTATTATGCCATAATAGATAACTTTTTTTTGATTTCTTAATTGTATTTCGGATTTGATATAAATCTAGAAAAAATTGAGCTTTGCATTCAAATTCACTTTCAACATCATTATTAATGTTAGGGCAATTTAAGATCAAAAGTTCAATGTCTTAACAAAAACAAATTCATTTAGGTTTCACCCCCCCCCCCCCTTCAAAATTAAAGGTGATGAAATGTTGAATTATTTGAAATTCAATCAATAAACAAATATTAGTATTCACAACACTATAAATGACACTTTTGTTACATGTAATGTATAAAAAGAATCATATATTCATACTTGGCAACTTTTGAAAATCTCCCTGGGGGATTTTACGTTTAACAACAATTTTCAAAGCTTTTAAATCACTGACCTTTTAAAAGATAAAGGATAAAGGTGACCACTATGACAAGTTTGACTAATTTCAATCACTGCCTTTTGGAAATTAAATCAACAATTTATTCATAGAAACATCATATGTAAGTTAAATTAATAAACCGGTCCGTCCAGGCAACAAAGTGGAACCTGATTTTTAGCTCTACTTATAAGCGACCAGAAGAGCTAATGCTATAGTTAGGTGTCAGTAGTCTGTCCATTAGCTGCAATAATGTAGCCCTCTCCGATTTTTTTTAATCTGATATTTTCAGGAGAGGGCTACAATTCTGCTGCATCTCCGTAATGGTGCAAATATATTTTTTAGATACGGGCGACTGCATGCAAAATAATTTTTTTGCATTCAACTTACTTCCAATAAGACGGAATTTTTATTTACTATCAACATCATAGCCCTTTATACGCGAAAATTAAGTAAAATGAATCTGCCTGTTTACCAGTCGTTCTCTTCAGCAGCCATGACAGTTCTCGCGTGATGTACTGAGACTTATGCTTGAAATTTAGAATCACTTGATAAAGTAAATGTCGGTGTTGATAAATGTTTGTGTTGTATAATATCACTAAATACCAATAAATAAAAGCATTCCATGGGATATTTTTCCATAAACAGTGATACTTATGCTTAAAATAAGGGAAATCCTAAATGATCCGCTCCCATAGATCCCGAATTCTCATTGATTGTCCCAAAATAAAATCTATCAAGGTCAGTAAACATGGCGGAAAATTTAAGTTGGGATGTTGACATACACGAAAAATAACCGATATACGGATTGTTCTGTATATTTATGGATCTATTCATGTCTTGCATAACTACATTTTATGAGTTCAGGTAAGAATATGTCAATAAAATACCCACTTACTGATAATTTGAGCCAAAATCTGTGCGGTAGTGAATCACTCCCACACTTGCACCATTATGGAGATCCTTAGGAGTTGTAGCCCTCTCCATAAAAAAAAAAAATCGGAAAGGGTTACATTATTGCAGCTATCTGTCCATCTGTTTGTCTAGCTGTCTATAAACAAATTTTCAAAATTATACAGTTTTGGTCTGATTTCAGTATAACTTGGCAAACAAGCACACTACACTTAGATGTATAATTCTCTGTATCCTTTTTTGGTTTCAACAAATGGTGTTGCCAAGGATACTACAAATAGGAATATCTATGAAATACTTTCAAAATGCTAAAATACATAATTTTTATGCCCCGCCATGAATATTGCCGGGGCATATAGTGTTTGTCATGTCCGTCTTCCGTCCTTCCGTCACACTTTGAGTTTAGCTCTGTTCAAAGCTCAGTTTCAAAGAAACTATCCAAGATATTTTTATCAAACTTCATATGCTGATAAATATTGATAAGAGCTATGCAACTGCATCAACATTTTTTGACCTTGACCTTTCCTTTGACCTTGACCTCACTTTTCTTAAATTAGTGTTTAGCTCAGTTTAAAAGAAACCATTCAAGATGGTGTAATCAAACTTCATATGTTGATACATACTGATGTAAGTTATTCAACTGCATCAACATTTTTTGACCTTGACTTTTCTTTTGATGTTGACCTCACTTTTCTTAAATTAGTGTTTAGCTCAGTTTTAATGAAACCATTCAGACCATATCAGAAAAATACTGATGAGAGCTATTCAACTGCATCAACATTTTTGACCCTGACCTTTCCTTTGACCTTTGACCTCACTTTTCTTAAATTAGTGTTTAGCTCAGTTTAAAAGAAACCATTCAAGATGGTGTAATCAAACTTCATATGTTGATACATACTGATGTAAGTTATTCAACTGCATCAACATTTTTTGACCTTGACCTTTCTTTTGATGTTGACCTCACTTTTCTTAAATTAGTGTTTAGCTCAGTTTTAATGAAACCATTCAGACCATATCAGAAAAATACTGATGAGAGCTATTCAACTGCATCAACATTTTTGACCCTGACCTTTCCTTTGACCTTTGACCTCACTTTTCTTAAATTAGTGTCAAACTTTATATGCTGATACATACTGATGAGAGCTATTCATCTGCATCAATATGTTTTGACTTTGACCTTTCCTTTGACCTTGACCTCACTTTTTTTAAAATTAGTGTTTAGCTCAGTTTTAAAACCATTCATAATATTTTTATCAAACTTCATATGCTAATACATACTGATGTAACCTTTTCAACTGCATAAACAATTTTTGACCTTGACCTTTCATTTAACCTTGACCTCACTTTTCTTAAATTTGTGTCAAACTTCATATGCTGATACATACTAATGTAAGCTATTCAACTGCATCAATATCTTTTCACCTTGACCTTTCCTTTGACCTTGACCTCACTTTTCTCAATTTGTGTTTAAATGTTGCATTACTAATATACCCTCGGCGGGGCATTCATGTCTTATGGACATATTTCTAGTCTTTATCATTTTTTGATTTCATTGAACAGTGTTGCAATGGTCTTTAAATATGGAAATTTCAGTGAAATTCTTTCAAAAGGCTACTCCTACAGTAAGTCTGATTGCAGTAAATTTTGCCACAAAAAGAGACTAAACCAAGTATCATTATTCTGTTTATTTTTGTTGCATAGTTCCAAGTGCTAGTTTTTCTTCCTTTGTTATAAGTACAAAGCAGTAGACCTACAGTCTCCTCAGAAACTTCTGGTTAATATATGTTTTCATAATTTTTCTGTATCATGATGATCCTTTGGATGATGTTTAGGGGGTAATACTAGAGATTTGTGTTAACGGAAACAGTGTTGCTACAGATCTACAGATCTGCAGCTGATGCATCTTTGAATGTACATGTAGTACATTTACTGGCAATATCTGCAATTAGATTTTAGGACATTTAATATTTTTATCAGATCCTGGAAAAGAAATACACTGTAGTCAACTTTTGACTATAACTTTATTTTTTTAAATTTGGTTGCTTGTAGACTGAATGATTTCTTGGCATTTTTTCCTCTCTAATTTGATGTCTTGTTATTTAGCCAACAGCAGAGAAAGTTCAAGAAATAAGAGAAGTGACAAGGATTGAAAGAATAGGTAAGAATTATAAAAGTAATAGATTTAAAAATAATTAGACACATGCTGTACATACATACATTGCCAAATAGTAAAACATCAGTAAGTTTTTGTTTTTTTTTTGTATTCAGGAGTCAAGACAATAAATGTACTGTAGACATGGCAGAGTTTTATAAAACTAGGATCAAAGAATTCTGCTGAAAGAAATGTTTCAGTTTGTTATTTAATTAAAGACAATGTTTTCCAACATTGCAGAATATGCATCATTTATTTGTTCTAAAACACATTAAGGTACACGTAAATGTGGCATCTTTCTTGTATCTAAAGTTTTAGGTTCAGTATTTACTTGAAGGCTTAAATAAAATTGATAGTTTCAGGGATTAATCTAGGTTTCTGTAGAAACTACCCCTTTTCTTTGGAGAAATTAAGAATCATCTTTTGTTGGACATGATATATATGTTTCATACTCATTCTAAAAAAACAATGTTAACAATGTTAAACAGTCTTACAAAGAATCGCGACAATACTACAAGTACAAATTGTTTAGTAAACATTGCGATAACAACTACTGTAAATGGTAATATGGTAGAACGTGATCAAAAATATTGTTTAAAATTTTTGATTTTTTAAGTGGGTAGAGGATTTTTCACTCAATAAAAGGGGAAAATGAGTCATTCAATGGGAATTTTCTCTTTGGGAAAAATACCCAATATCTGTAGTAAATATGGCCAAGATTAGTTCCCGAGTTTGCTTCCCCTCGCATGACCCCTCACATGACCAAACATTTCCACTGAAGGGGAACTGGATTCATTTTAATATGGCTAAAAGGACAGGTAGGGTTATATTACAATAGTAAGTGCACACATAAATGTTTTTAGTTTTCCTATGTTTGATATTTGAAAATGTTTATAAAAGGTGCCCATTCACACATCCGTGGTCTGGGTTTGGATGATGCTTTAGAAGCCAGAAATGTGTCACAAGGCATGGTGGGTCAGATGGAGGCTAGGAGAGCTGCTGGGGTCATACTGGAGATGATCAAGGTCTGTACTAGGGGTTCAGTTAGACAATCTAAGTTTGGAAACACTGGACATATCTATCCGCATGCTTTTTAAATTTTGAAAAAAATTAATTAGTGATATTTTAATGTGTATATTTAATTGAAAAAAAATCTCATAAAAATATGAGTAGAAAATAGAAATATATTTATCGTTTTTCTGTGATTATTGAGAAAAATTAGTATGTAGGGGGGAAAAATTATTTTAATTGGTTTGAAAAGATTGATGAATAAAAATTTCAATTACACACTACATTGTGTTTACTTTTGAAAAGTAAGAACTGATCCATTATTACTAATGCACAGAGTAGCTCAGTAGGGTTCATATCTTATAGTCAGTATTGTAAAACTCAGTTATAACGAAGTCACTGGCACCTATGAAATTACTTCGCCATATCCATAATTTGTTATATCCGTATAAGGAATTTCGTTAAATTTATATAGCTGGGGATCCAAGATAACTTCACTGTATCCATGAATTCGCAATATCCGTGTTCGTACTAAACGAGTTTTACTGTAGTATTTTGAATCCTTTTGTTGTAGGAGGGTAAGATAGCTGGCAGAGCAGTACTAATAGCAGGTCATCCAGGCACAGGAAAAACAGCCATTGCTATGGGTAAATGTCTTCTTTCTTATATTATGATAGTTCAGCATCTTATAGCAATCTTCTTAAAAAATGATTTAGGTTGAAAGTGTAAAGAGTATAAAATTGTGATTCTTGGATATTCAGTAATTTTTTCTTGGCAATATTACTAAGAATAATGTTTATTAGGATCAAACCTTCTTAGTATTGTACAGTTCATCAGATCTCGGCATTGATATAGAGTTGTCTCTTTGATTTTGAAGTCAAGTAAAATTTGACTAATGATTTTTCTTTTGTATGTTTTAAAAAATTCATTATTTTCGAAACTTGACTCTTACAGGTATGGCACAAGCTCTTGGAACAGATACCCCCTTCACCAGCATAGCAGGCAGTGAAATTTTTTCATTGGAAATGAGCAAAACAGAAGCCCTTACACAAGCTTTCAGGAAATCCATTGGTGTTAGAATAAAGTAAAACTGTGAATCTCATTATCATTTTAAGTGTATATTCATTTTATTTGAAATACTGTGTTCTTTTAACAAGAGGTAAAATCAAACATTATGTTTGTCATATTTTTTTCAGAGAAGAGACAGAGATCATTGAAGGAGAGGTTGTAGAAATCCAAATAGATAGACCTGCCACAGGAACAGTATGTAAACGAGTTATCTAAAATTTAATCCAAGCTTGATAGAAATTTATTAAAATTCAGCCAGAAATTAAAAAAAAAAATATGAGCCTGATAATTGGAGAAGAATTTTTACTGTTTACAATATAATATTTTTTTAAAAATTATTCTTAATAAGATACATGTATATCTTTTAGGGGGCAAAAGTTGGGAAACTGACTTTGAAAACAACAGAAATGGAAACAATTTATGATCTTGGTCAGAAAATGATAGAATCTCTAACAAAAGAAAAGGTTCAGGCAGGGTAAGTATACTTTCGCATTGAAATCGGATCAGATCTGAAGAAATCTGGTGGAATGTGCTTCTGTTTGTATCAATACTTGAATATTTTTTTTTCATACATGTATTTTTCTTTGATATTAAAGATGTTTTCAATATAAATGTGACAATTTCAGAGATATTATCACAATAGACAAAGCCACAGGAAAAATAACAAAGCTAGGAAGATCTTTCACAAGAGCACGTGATTATGATGCCATGGGAGCCCAGGTAACATTATATATACATTGAAGTGAATATATAATGTAAACTTTTGAATTTTTTTTGGACAGAAATTTGAGAACAGTTATTCTAGAAAGTATAAAAAAAGCAAACAATAAATACAGATAAAGATTTTAAATAAGAATTATGGATTTTCTGACTTTTTCCTGAATTCCAGACAAAGTTTGTACAATGTCCTGAGGGAGAATTACAGAAGAGAAAAGAGGTTGTACACACAGTGACGTTACATGAAATTGATGTCATCAACAGTAGAACACAGGGCTTTCTGGCTCTCTTCTCAGGTATCATGAAGTTCATTGGTTGTTTTGCACATCAGAAGGCTGAATTTGACACATAAAATGTATATTTAGTATAAATTTACATGTAAAAAATGGTGAAATATGATATGTTCTCATACAGAATTTTATTTAGAAAACTTGAATTGTGTATTTTTGATTTTGGATAGTAAGTAAATACATACATAAAAAAAATGTTGGAAAGTCAATTTACTCTGCAATTTTTTAGGTGACACTGGAGAAATAAAGGGTGAGGTCAGAGAACAGATTAATTCCAAGGTAGCAGAGTGGAGAGAGGAGGGGAAAGCAGAGATTGTTCCTGGGGTGAGATTCTATAATTTATATGTAGTCAGACCATGCTTAGACATCCTGGGGTGAGATTCTATAATTCATATGTATTCAGACCATGCTTAGACATCCAGGGATGAGATTCTATAATTTATATGCAATCAGACCATGTTTAGACATCTAGCCAGACCATATTTAGACATCCTGGGGTGAGATTCTATAATTCATATGTAATCAGACCATTTTAGACATCCAGGGGTGAGGTTCTGTAATTCATATGTAGTCAGATCATGTTTCCTATTGGAAATCATTTACATTGCTGATATCCCTGTTTTTGGTTTATATGTTTTTTTAAAGACATTTTTTAAACAGTTTAGAAATCAGAACATGATAATTATTATAAATGTTTTGGTATATTTAAAAGAGAAATTGAAGAACATGTCATCAGACCACAAATGAATTATTTTACAAGAAGCAAGAATTACCTCTCTTTCTGTACGATTTTATTCAAGAAATGGATAATCGAAATACATACCAAGAATATTAAAGGATCTTAAGTTAATTTTGATACCTTTCTGTTTTCTGCATGAATAAATAGGGAATTTTACATACTTAAAGATCTTTATTACATATACATCACACCTAAAATTTTTGTATTTCAATTTACTTTTTCCAGTAGAAATTTGCTTTTATAAAAAAATGTGGAAATCTCTGAAATAAAACAGTAATTTACATAATGTAACAAAAAATGTTTTTATTTTAGGTTCTGTTCATTGATGAGGTACATATGCTGGACATTGAATGTTTTTCTTTCCTCAACCGAGCCCTAGAGTCAGACATGGCCCCTATACTTATAATGGCCACCAACAGAGGTATCACAAGGTATGTTACTTCAAATGAAAAAGGCTGAGATTCCAGGACGTAGAGGTTTTGGTCTGTCTGTTTGTTAATGTCCACAAAAATGTTAACCTTGCCCATAACTTTTGAATGGTTGGTACTAGGGCTTTCGAGATAGCGAGGTTTGACTGCATTTGTATGGAAACATCCTTAGGTAATGTACATTCAAGTTAATTAATATCATGACCCTTGGGGTAGGATAGGACTACAGTATGTGATCAAAGTTTTACGTAGGAATATATAGGAGAAAAGAACAGCAGGGCTATAGTGACTCCCATGAGCATGCCCATGAGTCTCTTTTTTTTATTTTCCCTAATTCATGTCTTTTTTGTTATTGTATTGTATTAAATATTTTCATAAAAGTAATATGGAAGATACAGTTTATTATTTATACTCATAAAAAATATGCTTGAAATTTTCTTATAGCTTTCTTAGACATATGATTGTTACAGGTTCTTCTTGTTTCACTGCTTATAGATTAGGGAAAAATTGAGCAATATTAAATATGAATTAAAACACACTAGTAAACAGTCCTAGTATATACCAATTACCAAGTATTGGTACAATACTTACATTGCTTGGAATTAAAATCATATATGGCATATTTTTTATAAGTTCAGACTAATTAGGGCCCTGCAAGAATTTGTGGGTGCCCTATAGTAATCACTCTGTCTGTCTGTCTAGCTGTCCGTCTGTCATTCTTCCATCCACAAATTTTCTGTTTTTTTTCTAATAAATTTTTTTATAGTCGACCAATTAAGTTCAAATTTGGTATGTTGGTGGAAAATGCAGTAAGACATATTTTGATGCTAAGTTTGGTTCTCTGTGTCATCCAGTTTGGAGGTGGGGTGGTGGGGTAGATTTCTTACATTACTTTACATTAGAATGAATGCCAGGGCAAAGAGAGATAACTGCTGAGAATGTTCCTATTGTAAACTATGAAAGCTACAACTAGTCCTGTGGGATTAATTAACTTTCCTCTTGAAGAAAATCCAAAGCATCTGTTTCTGTCAAATTGAGATTAATTAACACTTTTGTCTGCAAATGAAGTTTGTTTTGAAGTTAAGGTCAATTCTGAATGATGTTTACATTCTCTGAAATGTGGATTTAAATAATGTTCATACTTTATTTTGGTAAAATAAATATACAATGGCTTATGATTTTATTGAATTCTAAAAACAAGATATACATAATGATATCTTTTTGTATTTTTTTTGTTTTCTTAATTTATTTATTTTATTTATTTATTTCTTCTTTTTTTTGCTGCCTTATGTAAATTCAAGAACACTATTAATTTTAACAGGTAGTCCGATAATAACCACATTCTATCATTACTGAAAAAGTTCTTTTGTAAACTTGGAAGAAAAGGATGAGAGAGCAGTACAATCCCCTGGGATTAATTATCTTGCCTGGTTCAGAATATTTTAGAGGCTTATCTTTATTAGTCACTTTAAGATAAATCAACACCTTTATCTGCAACTGATGTTTGTTTTGAAGTTAAGGTCAAGCCTGGGTGATATTTGCATTCACTGAAGGCTGGCATTTTATAAAACACATGCATAATTTTTTTGTTTAAATACACATTTAATTGAGTTATTATAGATATGGTGTTTTTTACTGCCTTGTGTAAATACAGGTATACTATTTACAGGTTGTTGGATATTTAGGAATTATTTTGAAATTTTATAAACACAGTTGTTTTTTTTAATTCTTCTTCATATATTTTTAAATTTTTGTAATCAAGTGAAATTCTCATTCTGTAAACTGCACGCTTATATTTCTACCCCTTGACGGGGCCCTTGCTGACTGGTCAGTTTTCTAGTTAAAATTAAAAAGATCTTTCCATTTGTTTTATTACTTTATATAAAGATGGGACTTTCCTGTAAATTACACAATTTAATTCAATCACGTTTCAAAGATGTTAGAATTTTAAAACAATAACCGATTTATTTACCGACTCCACATTTAGTTACAGACACGGTTTAAAATCAATTTAACTATGAAAACATGAGATTATTCAAGTTCAAAATTGGTGAAAAAATTTTAATTTGAACGTAAACAACATACATCATGTTTATCTGCACTCAATCTCGTATTTTTATTTTTTTAGCTCAGATACGGTATATATAGGTTTAAGAATTTTGGATGAGCTTGGCAAGACACTCATACATTATGAATGTACAGTGTGTATGAAATATTAGATTACAAATTAGTTATGCAGTGGTTTTTTGATTACTTATAGGATCCGTGGAACACAGTACCAAAGTCCCCATGGCATTCCCATAGATTTACTGGACAGACTGCTCATAATCTCTACAACACCGTATCAGGAGAAAGAAATCAAACAGATTCTTACCATCAGGTAAAGTCACATTTACTTTGGATTTAGGACATTTCTGTTGTTCTTTTTTGACTGAGATTGTGTACCTGTAAACTGCAAAATGAAATCGAAACAAAACGAAACCTACCCCTCCCCCCCCCCCCCATTTTTGCTATTATACATGGCACTAAATAGCTACAATTATCTAAAATATACAGGTGGTTCAGTAGACTGGGTTAGCTCCTACAGAGTCATGGTCTTTCCTATTTCATTCAATTTCATTTTGCAGTTTACAGATATCCTTTGAAATCATGCTTGCTGCAGAGTAAATGGTCACAGTTTTCTTTTGATTTAAGTTTTGATCAAAACTGTAAAGTTTGATTTCATTAGTTTATGTATATATTTGGTAGCAGATGTAACATGTGAAGCTTGGTTCCCAGAATCTTTCAAAAAGTTATAAAATTGAACTTTGCTTTCCTACAAAAGAAAGATTTAATTAATTAATTTTTTTTTTTACGTCTTTTGTTTGGTATAGGTTATTAATGATGAATATTCTTCTTGTGGAATTTAACATGTACAACAGATTTTTTTTAACTGTTCATAAATGTTTATTAATGTTCTTTGACAGGTGTGAGGAAGAGGATGTAGAAATGAGTGATGAGGCCCTGATTGTGTTGACAAGAATAGGAATGGAGACCTCCCTTAGATACGCTATACAGCTCATAACCACAGCTAACTTAGTGGCCAGGAAGCGAAAGGTTTGTCCATCATAGAAACTGTGCAAAACAAGAACAAGAGAAATATTTGTACTTCCGGATTTTTATGTATCATAGATGATATTAAAAGAGAGATTCAAGTTCAGCTCCATCATTTTTAGCTCACCTGAGCTGAAAGCTCAAGTGAGCTTTTCTGATCACCCGTTGTCCGTCGTCCG
>NW_026889769.1:1927500-1970000 GCF_033153115.1 Saccostrea echinata
ATTTCAAATTGTTTTGTCACCATGTTTTCTGCAACAGCAGAATATATATAAATCATAAATCCCTTCTTTATTGACTTTTTTTTTATCATTTGTACATTTATTTTTGATGGCTGTAAAACATAAAAGTATATGGGCATTCACTAATTACTTGAAACAGAAAAAAGAAAAAAAAGTGAAAAACTAGAGGACACTTGGCTACCTCTAGCATTCTGGTTTTTCTAGCTATATTATTGCATCTTTTGCAGAAGCAACACCAATTCCATCTTGGTACTAACCATGGTCATAAATTCTTTTAAGCATGACTGTGTTGTGACAACTGTGTCCCAATAACCTTAGATCAGATAAATACTAACCATGTGGTCATATGCTGCCTTTTTTGCCAATGACATGGGTACATGTACATGTTCAAGATTATGTCTGGATGAGAATTTCACGCTAAGGACCCTTTGCCATGTATAGATGAAATTGTTTTAGGGTCATGATATACCCTGTTTGTGTTTGTAATAAGGAAATCTTGTGTCTAGTAACAGTCAATATTTTTTCTGTACATGTAATGCCTGGAACAAGTGGGATGGTTGGACAGAAGGACATGTATAATTTGCTAATTCCCATATACATGCACTAAGGTATAAGAAGTCAATATGAATTATACATGTATGTGATGATTTTCTCAAAATCAAGTGATGAGTAATTTAGGGGTACGGATTGCCAAATTTAACGTCCCTTAGAGAATTTTCACTCGTATTGAGATGCCACCACCTGCCGGTGGAGGCCTGTACTCGGCACCTAGGGCTTTTGAGCAGTGAGGGATCTTTTTTTGTGACAGCACCTACTGTGACACGGGACCTCATGACACGGGACCTCAGTTTCTCCTGTCTCATTCGAAGGACTGGTCTTCACGTCCCGCAGTGGGATTCGAACCCGCGACGTAAGGAAAAACTCGAGAGCAAACACTCTAACCACTGTGCCACGCGGGCGACGATTGCCTAATATGAAGTGAAGATTTCCTATATTTTCTTCAAAAAAGGTTAAAGTTGAAGAAAACATTCACGCCTACTAGTATAGATTAAAATGAATAGCCCCTATCCTACAATTTCAAAGAAATTCATATACAAATTAACAGTAAATACGAGGATTGTCCGGTAAAATCGCGGATAGTCGTCAAGAGTGAAAAATAATCAACACTGCATCCTAAAAATTTCACTAAACTACTCATTTTGTATTTCTTACAAATATACATTGACTTTTGCCTCCAAATTTTTTAATTACAAAAAAAAAAAAAAAAAAAAAAAAAAAAAACAAAAAAAAACAAAACAACAACAAACAAACAACTCAAGAGTGCCTTGATATCGAAAGTCTGAAACACAATCCTCCAACGTGTTCATGTTCTTCGCCCAACAACTATAGTTTAGTTGGACACATCATTACTGGTGACGTAAATATAGTTAATAATGAGGACCTTAAATCACTTATTTTAAAAGGGTCAAATTTTCGGGAGCCCCGATCTTTCAACTGGCATCATAATTATACAAATATGATGAATTCTGTGGAAGATTTCGCAAGGCGATGGCCAAACCTTGGCACTTTGTCAGAATGGATTAAAAGTATCAGATGGATGTTGATATTGCATTAAGCGATTGAGGGGCAATATGAAAACCATCTATCCTTCTGCCTTCAAAAATTCCTACGTTTAAATGTAATTTAGAGGAGCTTGGATTTAAATATGTGGTAATCCAGCTTATAATCATAGCTCCCTTAGAATGAAATTCTTCAAAATCATGTCAGTTTTAAATATTTTTAATATTCCCAACAATCAAAATGAATTTGAATTACCATACCTGTACTGGATTCCTAAACTTCATAAAAGTTATTACAAAGATATATAGCGGATATTCTAGTAAATGTTCTACCAAGCCTTTTATTCCTCACAATATTAACAACAGTGAAGTAGAAACTTCATGAGTTCTGTACAACAATAATTCGAGAAAAGGTGTAAATCAGATGTGGATATTTAAAAACTCCAAAGAAGTTTTAGAAAATTTGAAATCACAAAATTTTACCAAAATCAATAACATCAAAACGTACGACTTTTCAATACTTACTAGTATAGTATACAGTATACAACCAATTTTAACTATAAATTAAAGTATAAGCTTTTTTTGACATCATAGACAGCTGCTTTTTCAATAAAAATGGAACTCATGAACTTACTTATCTTGTCACTGGTCATTTGCAAAATTGATTTGCTAAAACATTCTGATTGTACACACAAGTACTCTGAAGTTGATATTAAAAAGATGCTTGAGTTTCTGATTGACAATATCTATGTATTTTTTTCATGAGGTCTTTCAACAATCTGTCGGAATTCCCATGGGTACCGATTGCACCCTGTTATCAGCAGACAAGTTTTTTGTATTCATATGAAGCAGAATTCATTCAAAATTTTATACATGAGAAGAAGACACTTACTGTGGCCTTCAACTCATCATTTAGATATATTGATGACGTATTATCAATAAACAATAGTTACTTCCATTCATATGTCGACTCGATATATCCCAGTGAACTTGAAATAAAAGATACCACGGAGTCTGACACATCTGCTTCATATTTTGATATTTTACAAAAGAAGACATTAATGTAATCTGACAATAAAACTTTATGATAAGCGTGATGACTTCTATCGTCAACTTCCCTATGTAGCAATGTACCCTTATCACATGTATATGGGGTTTATACATGCATCTCCCAGTTTATTCGATACGCAAGAGCATACTCCACGTATGAATAATTACTAAAACGAGGCAAGCTATCGACAAATGAGTTGATGAAACTATGATATCAACAGTCTCGTTTAAAGTAATCATTTCGCAAGTTCTATGGTCGATACAAGTACGTTGTTAGCAAATACAATCTATTATTAAATAGATTGTTGACAGACGTTTTTCATACTATTTGTTTGGCCATTATATAATCACTGAATTGTCTACGGAATTTTCCGTTTGCCCGGTCATGACAAAGAGCACACGGCGGGAATGACCGCTCGACAGGGAATGCTTACTTCTCCATGACATCTGATCCCACCTCCAATGTTTTTAGAGGTCCGTGTTTGCTCTGCTCCCGATTTGTATTGTTTCAATGGACTTTTGAGCTTGATTACTGTTCGTTATCTCCATATTTCATTCAGTACATTTTTCATCAATATACATAGCGAATTTCAAATGAATAGAATCTCAAATAAACAAAATACGGGATCTATATGTTATGTGTGGTATCGCCTTACTGCGCACGGATGTTGACGTCAAAGTGTCTTGAGCAACGTTGTTAGAATAACTTTTTCTGAATTTTCTTTGGATTTGAGGTATGTGTCTGAGTGAACGATGACTTCAAAGTTTTGAGAAATAAAAAAAAAAAAAACTAGTACATGTATATGAAATACCAAATTGTTAATTGATAACTATTTAAATGTGATGAGGATCGTTACGACATGGGTCCAGAACGACCTTGGTGATATGTCCTTAGGTCACCCAAAGCCAACTAACTTTAGATTCATAGGAATTGTATACTGTGTGATCATTTATGGTTTAGAGGTTGAAGAAGTCTTGCCTCGGTTGAATGAGCAATAGCAAAGACATTGGCTATCTATGTTCTTCCAAAATTATGCAGGGAACATAAAAAATCTGTCTATGCAAAATACATGTAACTCTTTATTAATGTTTGGAAAAAATAAATATATACACTTGAAACACATTCATTTGGAAAAGACACGGATCATAGACTCAAATTGTCTAGTCCACACTGATGAAAATTGAATACACGTATCTGGAAACAAATCCTCTATGTTATGGACCTCGGAAATTAAGGAGTCGCTGCATTGGCATCATTAGCAGGTTTTTCTTTCTCTATTTCTTTGTTTTCTGTCGTATTTTCAGTAGACTCGTCATTAACTGGGGCCGTTTTAGGGCTTATGGCTCCCTTAATTATGAAGGCAGCTGCCACAGAATATGTCACTGTGGCCAAAAAAGAAAACACTAATGCTACAATTCCCATGTTAGCGGTTTTACCTAGTGCCATTCCAGATACAAGTTCACCATTAAGCATGACCAGAGCCACTAGTAACATGAGACCTGAAATTCAAAAAGATTTAATATTTATCTTACATTTGCAAATGGTTTGTCGATAACCATGCCATTAAATGGTTTTGTACATGTGTATGAGGTGACGTTTTGGTATTTATTGCAAATAAATGATATCACCAATTTAAACAAGTGATATCACTCATTCAAATTGAATATGTGATATCACCCCCAAGGTCAAGGTCAAAGGGTCAAAATTGTTTGTACCCAAGGGAAGGTCTTGTCACAAGAAATACACCTGTAAAATATAAAAGCTCTAACACCAACTGTTCAAAAGTTATGGCCAAGATATCACCTATTCGAAAAAATGATACCACTTATTCGAATAGGTAATGACATCTATTCGAAATAAATAGGTGAAATCACCTAGTTAAATAGGTGATAACACCTTTTCAAGTTGAATAGGTGATATCAACTATTCGTTTTGAATTGATACCCTTCAAAGTATGCAGTTTTGGTTGCCATTTCGTCAGAGAACACAGAAAGACCAAAGGAAGGATTACTGGTTCTGTGAGATATGCATGTATGTAGCTATATATTATCAAGTTTGATCCAAAGGAAGGGCTATAGAAACATTGGGGTGATAAGGGATTTCAGTTATAAGTAAAGAAAAACTGTACAACAACAACAACAACAAGAAACAGATTTAGATAGAACTAATTTTGACTATATTCTACACATCACGGGCACCATTTACGGAAGTTTTTCACATAATTAATTCATATGTTGTCCACAGCAATGGATACCAATAACTGTATTTGACCTTTGATCTGTTGGCCCTCCAATCAATGGGGTTTTCCTCTGCACAACGTATCATTGAAGAAAGATTGAATCAAAGAATCCAAACGAATCTCTTTAATTTGTGTCCACAACTTCACATTTCACACCTATCACTGTATCAATGTCACTGACCTTGAGATTTTGACTCAGGAATCGAAATGCTTCTTTCTCAGATCATTAATTTCTGTAGCATGTATTAGGCGGAAAGGTCAATACTTGGACATACACTAATTTTAATATTATATGAACAACTTCTTTTACACCTATCAGAATCTTCGACCTTTGACAATTTAACCTTTTTATTAGACCTGTTTCTGAAGTACAACACTGGCAGACTCGTACGGTATCTTTGACCTTGACCTTTGGATCCTTAAATGAATAGTCACTTATACAAAACCCTATAGCAAGTTTGAGACCATTGTCACATCATCGAAAAGAATGCCCTTACATTAATTGCCTTTTCCATTTGATCCTAAACTAAATAGCCTTGTACCAGTTACCTACAACATTTATAACAAGCTTGATATCGAAGGGCCAAAATATACCCCATAAATAAACTTTTTCCATAACACTGCTACACATTCGGGGGAACTAATTTATCTCCTACGTTGCACTATTTACATTGTGGAAATTAAAATTCTCACGTATATATTAATTGTACTTACTTGAAATGAAAGCAATTACTCCTGGCGTGAGGGACACGAAGCAGACAGGCTTGGGAAGCTTTTTCAGAAGGTGAAGTACAAGAATGGGTATTCCGCTAATAAAGGCGAGGCCAAGGAAGACTCCGGCCACTTGACCAACAGACTGGATCATCTTAACTGTATCTAAAATAAAAATTTTTACAAAAAAGTCAATTAAAGTCAGATGACACATTCCTCAATAATATATATTTCTATTTTCAATATAATCCTAATGGAAATCATTTATACCTATAGCTCCCTTTTTAAGGAGGAAATTCTTCAAAATCATTTGTCAGTTTTAAATATCTTAAATAATCCCAACAATCAAATTGAATTCGAATTTTCATACTTATAGTGGATTCCATGGCACCTGATCCCGTCTCTGATGTTTTCTCTACTCTCGATTTGTATTGTTAAAATGGACTATGAGCTTGAATACTGTTCGTTATCTCCATATTTCATCTACATAAAAATCCTTACTGACAAAGATACATAGGGGGTTCCAGTAAATGTTCTACCAAGCCTCTTTCTTTACTCCTCATAAAAATAGCGGCAGTGAAGGAGAAATTTCAGGAGTACTGGACAACAATACTTGAGAAATAGTGTAAATCAGATGTAGATACTTAAAAACTCAAAGGAACTTTGGGAAAATTTGAAATCACAAAATTTTATGAAAATCAATAACATCAGAACGTACGAATTTTCAACACTTTATACAACCATTGCCCATGATAAATGAAAGTCCAGGCTTTTTGACATCATAGACAGGTGCTTTTTCAATAAAAAATGGAAGTCGTAAATTTACTTATCTTGTAATTAGTTATTTGCAAAATTATTTTGTATAAAAATTCTGATTGTATTCACAAGTACTCCGAAGTTGATATTAAAAGATGCTTGGTTTTCTGATTGACAATGTCTATGTAGTTTTCTGGAGATCAAGTCTTCAAACAATCTATCGGAATTCACATGGGCAACAATTCGCCTTTTTATTGACAGACCTATTTTTATATTCATATGAAGCAACACTTATTCGAAAAACTTCTGCATGAGAAAAAGAAAACACTTGGTTTGGCCTCCAACTCGACATTTAGATTTATCAACGAGGTATTATCAATTCACAATTAATAGTTACTTCCATTCATATGTCGACTGGATAGAATTTTTTCCCATATCAGACACAAGAAATGTAAACTTCTTCAGATTGTGTATAGTCTCTTAGAAAACAGCAATGCATATGTTTTTGACCTCTTCTTTAAAATAATATTAAATTGAATATAGGTATCGGGTTTACTTTTGACATGATTTCATATAGAATTCCATGAAAATGATTCATTTTCTACATAATTCAATGATAACCGTAAAGCACGGGAAATAAATTAAATTAAATAATAACCTCTTAATGGATGTAGCACCAAGAAACAGTATCTAAAGCTAATTTACAAGATCTTGATTATATATTACTTCAAGTTTGACTATTACAATACAATTAAGGAATCACTGGTCGGCTCATAATTTTTATTGACCTAATGTACATATAACGATTATCAAAAGAGAATTTTTTTCTAATTGGAACATTATTCTGGTCCGAAACATTTTTTTAAATATTTCATTTTTCAAATCTGATTATTAAATGAGAACCTTTAAACCTGCACTAACTCTTTCAGTATAACATAAAGCAGAACATGTTAGGAATTTTAGTAAATTTTGAAACATCCGCTGCTATTAATGGGAATCAGTAAAAATTCGCGATGGCACACCTTCCAATCTGTGTTTTTGTTTAGCAGGAAAAAGTGAAAATGATCATCAAATTGAGCTTAATATCATTTATAGCTAAAATCATAGCTATTACCTCACTGGATAAATATAGGACAGTTGTTATGAGAACATGAGTTACGAAGCACGAAGTTTTAAAACTACAGTAAAACAAATACAACCAAAGCGTCTTATTAGCTATGGCAATGTGTTAGAAGCTCATTGCCTATTTATAGATGGAGCTATTGAAACCCAACATAAGATATTTTAGCTGCACAAATGAATTTGCACATTGCTGTTGGCTATTTAATGCTGACCAGTAAATGACTGAGAATTTCTTGAAAAATGGAGCTACGGTATCTCAATCTGCCGTTGATTTTATTGTCGGTGAAACCTAAAATTTTGACCTCTGCTTTGAACTGCGGAATTAACCCTTCTAAAATGTGCTCCACTTTATTCTGGCAGACTTGTTGCAAAGGAAAAAAGATGATCACTGATCTCCAGTAAATAATGTAAATATACAGTTTCAATAGAAATTCAATAAAGCAACCTTTCCAAAAAGAACTCTGTAGTAAACTGTTTTGGTACATGTATGTTCATCGTTGAAAGAATTTAAAATACAACTTTGAAATCAGATTAGGTGAACGTGGATGTAAATGTATGTCTGTCGATTATATTGATAATATAACTTATTTAGTTTTCTTATTTAGGTAGTTAAACCTGTTAAAATGTTTTCATTTACTATTATGTGTCTTGTTTTCTATTTTCATTTAACGAAGATCTTGAACTTTTGACAACTTGTAATCTTTAAAAAAGTGTGGCATCCCTAATCCACAAAAAGAGCTTAACATAGTTTTATATTTGATAAACTAGTTTAATTTTCGTAAATTAAAGTTGACATGCCTAACCTACATATGGATTGTTATTTCCTTTCGTTCTTTATAACTAGTTTGTGAAAACTATATAATTGAAAAAAAAATGCTAAATGAAAATTTATTAGTATCTGAACAAAAGGTTGATATGGCATGCAAAATTCACAAAAATCAACCAAACCACGTTTTACAGTCGATATGTTAACCTCTTGCAAGCTTATTAAAGACGTTTTTGATTTAACATGATAGTTCACGTATGAATGATAGTTCACGCATCAATTTGTGTTTCAAGTGTAAACTATACTTAACAGTAATAAGACATTGCTTTCAAGTGCAAAACATGGTTTATCTGCTAAGAACAGTTTCACCATTAGTAAAGTATCGTTAACAACTCTAAACTTTAATTAACGAATGTGTGAATTAAATACACATGTAGTTTCACGATTAGTGAAACTATCATTAACATTTTCAACTATGTTTAATGAATAAGAATTAATGTTCACATCTGAAGATTTATATTTATCAACCAAAACAATTATTAACGTTTATTCATAGGCAGATAAAAAATAGTTAGCATTCGTAATGTATGGTTTACAACACTTATATAGATATACAATGTAGTTTTACAGATGATAACAAATCGTTAACTGTATAAAATATTTTATAAACATGAGTTTGATGAATCTAGTCTATAAACTCTAAACTATGTTAAGCTCATTTCTGTTAATTTGGCGTGCCAAAAATTGAGGAAATATATACCCTGTATGTATTGTTGCTTGAAAAAATAAAACAAGCATTCGTAATAACTATTTTATTAATAATAGTTAATTAATAATAGTTATAGATAAATTATTTTTTTTATAAATTAACAAATTAAGATATAAATTTGGTCAGAGATATAAACCATACTTGGCATTAAATTTACAAACAAGATTGAATATTTGTAGACTTCGATTCACCCAGAACTGTTAAAAATAGTTCATGGATAGAAAGAGCTAAAGATCATAATTTCTCAGTGGATATATGTACAACTCACCAAATCCACACAAACGAGTGATACATAGTTTTTTTGAATTTGAAATTCCAGGGTTTCCCTTAAGTAACGAAATATATTGATAACATTTTGCATGAACAATTATGGCTTTAAAGCGTGAAATAAAATTTTTACGTAATTGGGTGGCGCCAATGCAAAACTACGATTCCTTAAACTGATTATGTAAAACATAAAAACACTGTTAATCAATATGTCTCGAGAAATTGGCGTTCTACAGTATAGAATTGTTTAATTTATTAATTTAATGAGTTGCGAATCTTTGTTAATAAATCGTAAAATTAACTATATTTATAAGATAAACCATTTTTTGCACGAATTTAACAGTAGAATATACCGGTAGTTTACCATTGTTAAGCAGAGGACACAAACTAGTTTACAGATCTTGAATAAAGATTAACTTCGTTAATTTAAGATCATCCCCACTATAACTGATAACCTAGCATATAAATGTTAATTTTTTTTTGGCATGTCATATGCAAGATATCCAACCTTTTTAATGAATTTTTTTCCGACTTTTTTTTTCTTCGATTTTTCACTTTTTAGGAGTAAGCATCAATTGTCAACTGCTAACACCCACCGTGAGCCCTTTGTATTGATCAGGTAAAGGAGTAAACAAAGTAGACATTAATATAAACAATGGCCTAACGATGGGTATGAACCATGTCAGTCAAAATACGACCCAACGTATTTGCAAACGAGGTTGTTGCAACCACTATTGAAATAACGTTCACAATTGAAATAATTATTTCAGTAGTGGTTGAGAGTGCATTTCAAAACTAAACATAGATTGCAACCACTATTGAAATAACGTTCACTATTGAAATAATTATTTCAATAGTGGTTGAACGGGCATTTCAAAACCCAACACAGGTTGCAACCACTATTGAAATAACGTTAACTATTGAAACACTAATTTCAATAGAGGCTTTGAATGCATTTTAAAACCTAAACCAGGCTGCAACCACTATTGAAATAATGTTCACTATTGAAATAAAGATTTCTCTAGTGATTGAAATAAAGATTTCAATAGTGATTGAAATAAAGATTTCAATAGTGATTGAAATAATGATTTAAAAGTTGCTGACAATGATTGATTTCAATACCCAAACCACATTGCAAGCCTTATTGAAATAACCCCCTCTTGAAAGAAAAATATATAAAGATAAATTCTTCATTATTTTTCCAAACATAATGAATTAATTTATTTAGTTTAAAATATGATATGCAATTCTATGTTTTAATTTCTGTCTAGAAATACTATTAATACACGGATATCTTTTTAAGTGATCTAGTAATTTTAAATAATTTTGTCATATAAGGTTCATCATTGCTATTAATTGCGGAAAGTAAAAGTTTATAAAAACAGATAGTTTTAGAAATTAGAATATCTATATTTTATAAAAAAGAAGAAGAAATCTATGTGACATCTATGCGTAAAAACTTTCTGATGAAAATATGATTATTTTTAATCAATAGGAAATAGAATAAAAGTAAATTCTCGCTTATATATACATTAAAATCAACTATTCGGGAAGACTAAGTATAAGCATTATAACATAAGAGGTTGTTATTTCAATAGTGGTTACACGTATAAAACCGTTGTTGAAATAATATCAACTATTGAAATTACTATTTCAGTAGTGATCACTATTTCAATAGAGTGTACTTTGTTGCAACCACTATTGAAATAGTGACTATTGAAAAAATATTTCAATAGCATATATTATTTCAATATCGGTAGTATTAATGCAACCGATATTGAAATAACGATCACTAATTAAATAATGATTTCAATGGTGGTCATTATTTTAATAGCTGTTCTATATGTGTGACCACTATTGGAATAACACCCACTATTGTAATGCATGTTATGCTTATACAAAAGTCCCGTTAAGTTTTGTTTTTTTTAATGTCTTGAGGAGTAGACGTTGGATTTACTATCAATATTTGTAGTGTAGGCAAGCCCATGAACATATGCGAGAATTTACCTCCATTGAATATTCTTTTTATTAAAAATAACCATATTTTCATCTGAAAGTCTGTGCACATAGATGTCAGTCTTCCTTTTAATGTAGATATTCTAATTTCTACAATTATGTTTATTTATGGTCCTTTCCTTTAAAATCAATGGAAAAGATGAACAATATTTACCAAAATCACATAAAACCTGCATATACTGATTGATTGTCTGTTAGTTTTTGCCGAGTCGGCAAGATTTAGCGAAAGCTTGCATATAACATTTGCATGCTTTGTTTGAATTTAAGGTACGTCAGTTAAATCAAAAATGTCCGTGTATTAATTGTAATTTATAGAAAAGAAAGGACTACATAAATTTACACGTCATATTTTAAACTCAATAAATATTAAATATTATGTTGGAAAACGTAATGAACAATTTATCCTTATATTTTTTGCAATAGTGGGTTTATTTCAGTAAAGCTTGTAATGTGGTTTTGGTATTGAAATTATTGCCAGCAACTATCAAAATAATTATTTCAATCACTATTGAAATCTTTATTTCAATCACTAGTGAAATCTTTATTTCAATAGTGAACATTAATAGTGGTAGCAACCTGGTTTAGGTTTTGAAATGCATTCAAAACCTCTATTGAAATCATTGTTTCACTAGTGAACGTTATTTCAATAGTGGTTGCAATCTGTGTTCGGTTTTGAAATGCATTTTCAACCACTATTAAAATAATTATTTCAATAGTGAACGTTATTTCAATAGTGGTTGCAATCTGTGTTTAGTTTTGAAATGCACTCTCAACCGCTATTGAAATAATTATTTCAATAGTGAACGTTATTTCAATAGTGGTTACAACCTGTGTTTGGTTTTGAAATGCACTCTCAACTATTGAAATAATTATTTCAATAGTGAACGTTATTTCAATAGTGGTTGCAACACGAGGTAATTACAACGACGAAAAAAATTGCGAAATGCTGACTTTAAATGAGATAGTTGAAAGCCTTATAACATTTACTCATTTGTCAGTAGCCTGCATTGGTTTAAAATTGATTTTGCTCTGAGCATGCTCTTGCGCACTGAATCAACTGGTAGATAAACACCATATGCAGGTGACGGTGGAATGATACTGCATAAATAAGGGAAGTTGACGATAGAAAGGCTGAAGTCGTTAGCTGTTAGTTGGCCATGAACGTTTATATGTACATCTTTCGTATATTTGAAGTTTTCCTTCCATTTTTGTTCATTTGATTTAGTTTAGTTACGCGTTAGGGAATCAATGAAATTTGATTATTTCCTTCTGCTGTTTTGTATTTGGCATTTTCTAGACTTTCAAATTTCTTGCAGTGGGCTATTTGTAGTTTTTAGTAAAGGTTGCAGTTGTACTTAACGTTAGAACCTTTCCTCTGGAATGAATTTTACTTTTATCCTATTTCTTATGACAACCTTGAATTTTTTGTATTTTCATTTGATTTGTCTATTGATCTATGAAATTAATTTGGTATTTCTCGTATTTCTAATTCTGTCCATGAGTTTTTCTTAAGGTCTATTCAAGATACATATAGTACGTAGATGTATTTATTTTTATGCTCTGTTTTGTTAATGGCCATGTTCGACAGGATAACTAATTTTTAATCTGATAATTTTAGTTTACAGTACCACAGAAAAATGATTTTTTTAAGAAGGCTGTCTTTCGGTCATTTGGAATTTTTTTTGTATTTTTTCAATTATTTTTACTTTTGGTATCGCTTCAATGTCATATATTTTTCAATGAAATTCCACATTTTTTTTTTAATTTTAGTTCAAAATTAAGTTTTTGGTAGCTGAAAATTTGTGATTTTTCAATTTATTTGTAATATAAGTGCCTCAAAGAGAATGTAAATATATGGCTATATTTATTCTTATATTTTATTTGTCCTCTAATCTGAGTTTTCAGTTTCTCTGAAATTTTATTTCTCTGCCTTCAACTTTAAGCATTTTATTCTTTCATTTCTTATCTTAGTGTTAGCATTGCTAGTTTCCTTTAACCAAGTATTTAAAATATATAGTATACAGCTGTGGCTAAATTAGGTTTTATCTGGTAAGAGATTTTTATATTTCTGACGTTGCTTATTTTGCGTCTAGCTTGATCTTGTTCAGCTAGTTTTTCTGAATCCCATTTTGTTTTCTTCTAGTTTTACTGAATGTTTCTTTGGTTTATTTTTATGGATTTCTTAGAATTATGGAAATTCTCACTTTTGCAGTTGATTCCTTTTTTTTTTAAGAAATAACCATTTTCCTTTGAGTATTTTTTCTGACTAAATTTAAATGATCTTCAGATTAAAATACCCATATTTGTGTGAACATTAAAATACGATTCAATTCAGGAAAAGAGATTGGAAGTAGGGATGTCAGTTTGTAATCGGTTAACCGCTTACTTCGGAACGTTGGTAATCGATTAAAAAATCTGTAACCGGTTAGTCGAAAAAAAAATTATATATGTGTAAATTTGAACACAATATCCTGAAAATTCAATCAAAAAATAAAAATATATGAAATATTAGCATTTTCACCTATCTATTTCTTAGGCTGGTCTGGAGATAATTAAGACTCTCCAAATTAACATCGTGGGGGGTAATTAGTCAGCTTTCGAGATGTTAATTGCAGTTTAAACACCATGTCGCTACCCAGCCCGGTCCCGTGTTTCTTTAATGATTGATTCAATTGAATGATCGCTGAGTACCGTGAAGTGATTATAATGTGTACCTTACCCCTTTTATCTTTTGCAGCTACAAATCAAATTATGTTATTAAACAAACATTGTAAATTAAGCGATAGTTCAGACTTAATTTTGATTATGTGAAAATGCAGATTGAAATTGTAAGACATCTATTCTGAATTTTTTAAAATACATGTATATCTGATTCTTCAGGCATGTTTCATAGGTTTCTTAATTTTTTTTCTTTTTTTTCTTTTCTTTTGCTTTAAAATTGAAATGAAAAATGTACTCGTATATATTGTTCTGATAACGTACATATTGTTCTGATAAACATAATATTACTACATGTAACATCTTTATATCTCTCTATTTAAGTAGAACTTACAATAATGAAATACGTCGAGAATTTTGATTCGGTTAACCGATTTATCGGTCGGAACGTCTTGCGGTTAACCGATTGGTAATTCTGCATTCGATTGCCACCCCTAATTGGAAGTGATCTTTCTTGAACGGGTGGAAAATATTAAGAATTAATTCAAACCTCCATTAATGTAACCAGTGGTAGCAGAATCCACACAGGCGTTTGTATTCAAATTGGTGGTGGTGGATCCAAAAATTGAAGTAACGACGGTGGTGGTGTCAATGTTGTAACAGGTGGTGAATAATCCAATATTAGCTTTGGCCACCGCAGTTACAGTTGCTGGCATACCACTTACAGTAGCTGAAGTAGTTGTGGTAAAAGCATAGTCAATCCAATATTCACCAAGCAAGCTTGCTACCCCGACTCCAAAGGAAACAGCCATGCAAACAACGCCCGACGCAATTAAGGCAATGATAATAATCTGTATTTTATCCATATTTTTGTGAATACTTTCGTTAGGGGTGAACACTAGTAGAATTTAAAAGAAACCAGATAAAAAGGATATGATACGAGAAACAATAATAGGAATACGTAGATGCTTGAAGTAGAGTCTATATCATCGAAACTGGTGTTATAAAGTTGGAACAATTGTTTTTAAATAGTATTATATTTTTCAATAAAAGAATCTATGGTGACATCCAATACACCTGTCATTATCCAGACTGTTCCTACAGTACTGTTGTACCACAGACAAAGGGATAAAGGTAATAATAGGTTAATATAGGATCAATGAGACCTCTCTGTTGACTTTTGCTTTTGTCATAGCATTTCATATCTTATCTACAAAACTGTGTATTTAATTTAAAAAAATATTTTGTTCGTATCTTTACATCCCTTTTAAGTAATAGGTTGAATTACTTGATCAATCCATAATTCCAATCCAATTTTGATACAATGTAATCAATTACATGTGTGTTTTCAAAATTCCCTAAATTTATCTTATCCAAAAGTTATAAACAGTTCACAAGTATACACGTGTACATTGAGTTAAATCATATTAAAATCGATGAAACCTTATTCAAGTTTAAATGTTCGTTATATTTTTATTCATTTATTTATCTTTTGCCAAAAGTTATCTAAAACAAGTAACAAAGGGATTCAGTAAACTAAAAGAAAAGCTGTACTTTAAAATTCTGAGTCGATTTTAACAGACACTGCCTTCTGGTCGTTTAGTGAGTAAATGAGGGATCGAGAAAAACAATGTCAAGCTGCCTTCCGTGAAGTTAAGTTCAAGAATATTTATCATTCAGTAAGACTTATTAATTGAATTGTTCTAAAAAAAAAAATCGTGTCTGCAACAAGAGGCCCAGGGGCCACATCGCTCACCTGAGCACTGTGGCTAGGAAAAAAAGAAAAATCAGTTTAGTATTGAAAAACTTAAATGCATAAGTGGTCCCAACCACAAAATTAAATCTACACTTACTAATGATGCTTACATAATTTTTTGACTAACTGTGACATTTTTCTCTACAAGTTTGAACTTTCATTGTGGCACCACCCTACCCCTAGAGGTCATGATTTGAACAAACTTGAATCTACACTAACTGAGGATGCTTCCATATAAATATGACAAACAGTGGCTTTGTAGATTTTTCCTATATATTCCTATGTAAAACTTTAATCATTCATTGTGGCCCCACCCTTCCCCTGGGGGTCATGATTTGAACAAACTTGAATCTTCACCACATGAGGATGCTTCCATATAAATATGAACAATTATGGCTTTGCTGTTCTTCATCAGAAGATTTTTAAAGATTTTTCCTATATATTCCTACGAAAAACTTTGATCGTCCATCGTGGCTCCACCCTACCCCTGGGGGTCATGATTTAAACGAGCTCGAATCTACACCACCTGAGGATGCTTTCACATAAATATTACCAATCATTGCTTTGCTGTTCTTGATAGGAAGATTTTTGAAGATTTTTCCTATATATTCCTATGTAAAACTTTGATCGTCCATTGTGGCCCCAACCTACCCCCGGGGGTCATGATTTGAACAAAATTGAATCTACGCTACCTGACAATAATTCCACATGAGTTTCATCTTTCCTGGCCCATTGGTTCTTGAGGAGAAGATTTTTCAATAATGCCATTTTTTATTTGCTATTTCGTAATTATCTCCCCTTGGAAGAGTGCGTGGCCCTATATTTGAACAAATTTGAATCCCCTTCACGCAAGGATACTTTGTGCCAAGTTTGATTGAAATTGTCCTAGTAGTTCTGGAGAAGAAGATGAAAATGTGAAAAGTTTACGACAACGCCAACGACAACGACGACAGACAACGGACTAATTTCGATCAGAAAAGCTCACTTAAGCCTTCGGCTCAGGTGAGCTAAAAAGGGAACTGTATTTCTATATTTTTAAGACAAAGGCATAATTTTTCCTACGTATTAAATCTGTAGAAGCTTATTAAAAAAAAACCCGAAAGAGGCTTCATCTTTAATAGAAAAATAGTCAAATACATGTACTTTTGCTAAAATCATAGATTAAAAAAAACCCACTCAGAGTGTACACTTTGTTTTGAAAATAGAAACATAATGTCTGATATGATTATAGAATACGCACAATGAAATGTACACAGATATACAATGTACAAGAGTTTTGTTTAAAATGTTGACAATGAACTCTCAATTTGACGAGGGTGCTATTGATGGATTTTCATGCAACATAGTTTGTGCACAATGAAGTAATCTTATTCTTTATTAATGATCAAAGCTAGACTTAATAAAAATAAAATACATACATATTAATTAATCTTTGAAGGAAAAAATTCTTCATGACCTTTTTATTTGACTTAATGATGCATACCTTTTTCATTTTCATGACAAAAGAAGACACACATTTGAATAAATAAAGTAATCTTAACCTCATTGTTAACCAAATCGACATAAATCATGAAACAACACTATTTGAATCTTCCCATCACAATTTGAATCAAAGATTGATCAAACTTGAGAACTTAAATTTATTGTCAATATTAGGCCATCGGTAAAACTACCGTTTTTTGACGTAGAATTTTCTTAAAACAATATATTCAATTGATAAAAAGTTTATATATTTAAAATATCACAGCATAAGTTAATAAATAATTGACACTAGAATATCACAGTAGGTTGCTACGAACAAGCACCTCACTTCTCGTCTGTCTGAGATTCTTTAACGTCGTCATGCGGAGTGATTTTCGTCACCTTTGTTTTAGAGGCATCGATGGCCGATTTAATGATGAGTGCTGCTGCAACTGAGTATGCTACTGTTGATACGAAAGCAAAAACAGTGGCAACATAGCCATAGACAGCTGTGTCTCCCAAGGACATTCCGGTAACCAGCGCATCATTAAGAATCAGAATGGCCGCCAAAATCATCACAGCTAAAAAAAAAATTAGTCCTTCCTATTATATGATTGGGTTTCACAAGTAAAAAGATAGATTTATGTTATTTGCTATTTCTATTTAAGAAAAAAGCAAACATTAAAGTATACACCTTTTAAACCAAATTACACAATTCTGTATTTTTTTAGCCATTCAGGTGACAGATTGCTTTCCCGTCGTCGCGGCGAATCATGCGTCATTTTTGACAAAATCAAGGTTATTAAAGTGAGAAATATGAAAAACTTTTGTTTATTTACTTCAGTTATTAAGAATAATTAAAGGCATATTGTCGACAAAATGAATTGATAATATTTTTTAAAAAAGTGGGTTACTTTAGCAAGGGAACTTGAAGATCTTGTATTCATTTGACATATAGGTGACTTGTATCTTCATGAGAATGATACTCCGGTGACCTATCAATGCCCGTGGGTCTCTATTTTGTTTTCGAGGCTACTTATTTATTTTTTTTATTCATTATGATTCAATTATTCACCGTTTGTTATAATAGATATACATGTACATGGAGATACGAGACTTTAAAATACTCAAAATATACTAGTATGTGATTTTCCAAAAATTATTTTACTTTTATCTTAACAACACAACTGTTTAGTTAAAAAATAAAATTAAAATTACAAGCATTCCATTACTAGTATCTAATTTTCTGTCTTTGTGTGTGTGTGTTTTGTTTTAACCTTCTATTGACCCTTTACAGTTTAATTCCTCATCAAACATTTACATTTAATGGATTATAATTCCAAACTTTTACATTTCTAATAAATTCATATTTACAGATATCAGCTATATTCGTAAGTACAAGAATCTGGAATATGAACTTACTAGATACTAGAGCTAAGACAGCTGGTGTCAGGGAAACGAAACAAACAGGTTTAGCGAGTTTGTTGAAGAAGACGAGAACTAAAATAGCGATTCCACTCAGTAGGGCCAAACCAATGAGGGCAGCTGCAGCCTTTCCCACTTCCTGTATCAGAGTAACCGTGTCTGTAACAAACAAAATACAAACCTTACATGCTTTTGATAAAAAAATATAATGAACACATCTTGAATTTCATTCATTATTTCGTTCAATGATGACTGAAAATGACACAGAAATTATCTGTAAGCATTCATGAACTCAAGGCACAATAAACTATTCTGTTAAAAATTGTCAACAACACAGTCAGACAGATAGAATTTATTTTCATTACACAGGGACGGAAGCAGATAAGGGGTGAAATGTGGTAAACTGCTCTCCCACGAAAGATTAGTTATTATACGTACTTTTAATCAAACTGAAAAAAAAACGTGACCATTGAAAAATGGTAGGGGCACAGATTGGCCCAAACATTTAACACACCAAAAATTTCTGACATCTGTTTTTTCACATTAATATGCAATTATCTTTGCGAAGCTCTTTGTTCAAATTATGACGATTTAGTCCTAGAAATTAGAGAGAATTAGAGACGTCACAATATACCAGTGAAGGGCTTCAAATTTAGTCCTTTACTCGGCACTTAGGGCCATTGAGCAGTGAGGGTTCTTTACCGTGCCAACGCCTACCGTGACACGGGGCCTCGGTTTTTAAGGTCTCATCCGAAAGACCTGCAACTTTCACTTCAAAGTGCCGAGAGCTTGGCGATGGATAAGTTACTATCTATTTTTTTATCGACTTAGGTCAGTCGCAGCCGTGATTCGAACACACGATCTTCCGATCATGGAGCGAGCGCTTAACCTACTGAGCTTCCTTGACGGTCGCAAGGAAGACTTTATCTCTTAAACACAATTGTGTGTGGGCGAATTTAAAATAGGGCAAAATTGTTTTTGCAAGTGTGAAGGGCAAAAATATCACGGAGCGAAAATAACCCCGTATACAGTATTTGATGGATTGTATGTATGTATAAAAATCTCAGATTCGTTCAAATCATGGTGTTCAACTCAATGATGAGACACAAAAAGGAGTGTCTGTATACTTGAATGTACATTCTATGGCAGCAAGCTAACATAATGAACTTTGTATAGTCTTTTTGATCTTTTTTATCACCACTACTTCATTTTATAGGGGTATATTTGGATATGATTCTGGCCTATTATCGTTTGTTTGTTTTTAAGGGTCCGTATTTCTGGCCTGTTTTCGTTTGTTTGTTTTCAGGGGTCCGTGTTTCTGGCCTGTTTCAGTTTGTTTGTTTTTCAGGGGTCCGTGTTTCTGGCCTATTATCGTTTGTTTGTTTTCAGGGGTCCGTGTGTTTGGCCTGTTTCAGTTTGTTTGTTTTCAGGGGTCCGTGTTTCTGGCCTATTATCGTTTGTTTGTTTTCAGGGGTCCGTGTTTCTGGCCTATTATCGTTTGTTTGTTTTCAGGGGTCCGTGTTTCTGGCCTATTATCGTTTGTTTGTTTTCATGGGTTCGTGTTTCTGGCCTATTATCGTTTGTATGCTTAATAGGAATGATGAGATTAATTCACCCTCTTTAGTGTTTTTAAAAATATAATAATAGCCTATAAAATTGCAATCACCAAAATCAAAATTATATAACCACTTGATGTTATTGGTGAAGATAATGAACAGTGATCAATCGATTTCATACATCCAGTGAACAAAACGAATCTTGAATAGGATCTCATTGTTTCCCCCAGTTACAGTTTATGGCCAGTGTATTTTTTACAAAGTTTATACGTTTTTACCGTAAATATGTAGGTCTTGATAATCAAATATCATCTAGGTCATTTTATTTTTCGTTTCTTTTCAACAAAGAGATTTAATATTCATCAAAAAGCCGTTATAATTTGCTTAACCTTTAGCTATTATCAGATCTCTCGCGATATACTTTTTTCTTCAAGAAAAGTAGGAGGATAGAGAGAATTTTCCATTTAATTAAAGAATTCCGATGAGGATTAAATACAGGTAAGAGTCAATATTTGAACATTAATTTTGAAAAAGAATTAGGCCGGCATTTAACATGCTCTTCGTGTTAATAGTCTTCAACATTTTTTTTTATCAGTTCCTCCAATATTAAAAACATTCTGACCAGTGACTGTTGAATGGAATCCTAAGGCAAATAAAATTAAGCAAGACATCTTAATGTCAAAAATTTCGGGACCAATCTTTGTTTCAAAGACTGTTCGTGAGGATTTACTCACTAATTTTGCAATACTTTAATAATAATAAAATCTTTATTATTGTATTATAATAATACATTGCTGCGGACAAATTTTTTCACCAAGTAAAGTAAAAAAAATTCAATATATGCCATTAAAAAACAATTAAGGTTTTCTTGGAATCAACGGTAGTTAATTTAATATGCTGGCATTAAAATTAAAATGTTCACATTGTCTTCAGTGCTCAGAAGCGACTGACGCCTGATTATTTATCTAACTGAATAGGGCATTTTAGGAACCTTCGTGAAATACTCTCTGTTTCAGTGCTATAAATACCTACGAATGACCTAGACAAATTGTTGTTTCCCTCTTTTTAAAATGAAAATGTCCTTTCTTATCCCCTTTAATGTTCAAAACCTATAATGACTATTCTGTATCTCACGTTTAATAGATGTATTATATATACTTAGAATTAAGTATTTCTGATTCATAAATAATGTAATATAATTTTTATCGAACATTTAGAAAAGACCAATATTTTAATTCATAATTCCAAAAAGCAAGATTTAAAAGACAAATTCCAATAAGGAAAAGAAAATGAATACAAACTTAAGTTTTGATTCTTAGAAAGATAGAAGTTGGATAGATGAGGGTATAATTCACAAACTTCTAAAATCTCCCATCTCCAAGGCTGAATGTAAGGGGAAAGGCGGACAAACCATAGCCAAATGTTCAGCATTTAAAAGTTAAAAATAAATTAAAAACTCAACAAATATTGCAAATGAAGGCGATCCTTATGCAGGCATTAGTTCCCAAAATTCAAGGAGTATGTTTATTGATCTCTGTAAAAAGTCCTAAGTATTTATTTAAGAATTCTGTGTCAAGGAATGGCACTTTTGTACAATAATGCACGATGTCAGATTATTTAGAATTTTAGGTACATAAAGGCACCACTTTAATTTTCTCAGATTCTCACTTTTCTCTGACATTTTATTTGGTTAAAAATGTTCTGTGTTTTATTTACAAATTTATGTTTAATGCGTGCTTAACTGCAAATAGTAAGGATTAACACCTGTCAGTGGTCTTTCATTGCTTTGGTTGATGCTTAACACGGGCATAACTGTTTCATAATTCAAATTGCTAAACAACAAAATGTTTGCTTTGACCACGCAGGAGATCACTAAAGTAAATATTTCATATCGAGACCTTTATGATTAATTTTGCTACAGTTTTCACTAAGAATTAGGTTATCATATTCTTCTTACAAAGGTTTTTAAGTTTTAACAATGCAAATAGATTAAACTGTATTTACAGAAAGCCTTAACATAATTCCTTCCACATGAACGTCTACACACTAAGGAAGTCAGCGACCCGTCTTGTACCATTTTGGCAATTGTCTCGATTGGCAATCTAAGTTATTAAAATGATTTTATTTTCTGAAATAGATTGTAATGCAAAAGAAAAACATAGATCTTTTTTTAGTTACCCATGCATATACATCTTTGACTATTAAATAAGAAGACGATTATTCTTTCAGCTATGAAGCTTTTTTCAGAGGCTAAGGTATTGGCAATTAAACATTTAAATTGACCGTCTGGATCACTCCATAAATTTAGAGACTGATTTAAAGTTGAGTGACGGACCTCTTTACACTTTGTAATCATAATGATTGCAACCCTTTGAAGAAGCCATACTACGTGTATCAAATACTTTATAGAAGGGTTTTTTGTATGAAAATTATTTTTGCATTTCTTTCCCATGAATACCCTAGAGCAAATGAGAACTATTTTGATGTTAAAAAAAACCCAATTTATTTTGGGATGAAATGCACTGGAAGCTATTGGCACTTCGTTATTTTCTTTAAAAGACAATAATAAGCAACTTTGCTTATTTTCAAATTCTTTTTTTCATCAGATTTTTGTCACATTCTAAGTTTATCAGTATTAATGTCGTTCATGTAAGATATAGGAAAAACTGGGTGGAAAAACTTATTACAAACTATACAGGCGTTTGATTGAAGACATCTGTAAAATATCGAATATTTCAAAACTAAATTTGGGATAAATTTGACCCTATTTAATAAATATTTTATAAACATTTTGGAGAAACTTCTGAAGTATTACTCCTTTAAGATATTAATAGCAATGAAGGAGAACCTTCAGGAGTACTGTACAGCAATATATCCTGGAAGTTGTGTTAATCAGATGTATATACTTAAAATGCCAAGGAACTTTTAGAAGACTTGAAATCACAAAATTGTACCAAAGTTAATAGCTTCAAAATAGATAACTTTTCTACAACCATTCATTACAAAAAAATTAAAGAGCAGGCTTTTTGACTTTACAGACAATTGCTTCTTCTTAAAAATGGAACTCGAAAATTTATGTACTTTGTCATTGGTCATCGTTGAAGAAACATTCTGATTCTACACACAAGTACTCCAAAGTTGATATTATTAGCAGACCAGGTTTTGTATTCATAGAGAGCAGATTTTATTCAAAAACGTATATATCGTATATATCGACGACGTTTTATCAATTAACAATTTTCATTTTCAATTCAACAATGACTCGATATATTCCTTTGAACTCGAAATAAAAGGCAACACAGAATCTGACACATTTGTTTCGTAATTGGATGTTTCACTAGAGAAAGATATAATGTCAAACTAACAAAGAAACGTAATGATAAACATGATGACTTCAACTTTTCCATCGTCAACTTTATGTAGCAATATACCATTATCGCCAGTATAATCAAGGTAGTAACATTTTCAAGTTGATTCGATATGCAATAGCACCTTCCAAGTTAAACGAGACAAGCTGATAAATAAGTTGATGAAACAAGGATATCAGCGCAGTCTCGTTTAAAGTACACTTTTCACAAATTCTATGATCGATACTATGACCTTGTTTGCAATTACAATTTATCGTTAAGTCGAATGTTGACTGACGTTTTTCATACACATTGTTAGGCCATTATTAGTTTCCTACTGGTGAAACGGGAGGGGACTATAAATTTTCTCCTCGTCTTTCTGTCTGTCTGTCTAACTGTCAGCTTTTCTTACTTGATTTTCCGCACTTTTCTTCTAAACGCTTACAGATATTTTTGGTATGCAAGTGTTTCTTGATGAGTTACAGATCAAGTTTGGTTTTTTGTTCTGTTAGATGAAATTAATGGGTTTTTTTAATTTTGAAGGGGAATTAGATTTTCCATTTGGATTTCCGCACTTTCTTCCTAAATGCTTGCAGATATTGAGCTGTTTTTGTTTTGGTATGTGAGTCTACCATGATGAGTTATAGATCAAATTACGACCTTTTTAATGTTTAAGGGGAACCAGATTACACTTGCCAGTAGGGGACGAGTATTGCTTATGCAATACTCTCAGATTGCTTGTTTTCACACTGCATTGTCTTTTTTTTCCGTTTACCCGATCATAACAAGGACACGGCCAGGAACACGTTAAGTTCCTAGACAGTACCGTTGTCAGAAACCTTTAAAGTTAAGCACTAAAACTGGTTCGTTGTCATGAACATACAGGTGAGGTTATGAGTGTCATGACTTTAGAAGACAGGCTGTGAGAAGTTTTCATTTTTCAAGTTAAATTATCTATAACAATGTCTGAAATTGCAATGGGAAATAGGACTGACACCCTATTTGGTGCTGTATGAATTTCAGCGTTAAAAACAAGTAATAAAAGAAGAGTTTGCGTTGGCGACATTAACTCTGTTGAAATCACTTGTGGATTTGATTCGTTTTCCTACTGAGATGTTATATTTTTCGTAAATAGAATATATATACACACCAATTGGTGCAGACAGTATCAAGAAATGTTGTAAGCCTTTACAGAAAAATTGAGAACAAATTAAAACTGAAAATTTTGATTTATTTCAATTTTTGTCCGTTGTCATGACAAGATACGAAAATTCAGTCCGTTGTCATCGGTCCGTTGTCGCTACTGTATTGTATACAGTACGTTCTTATGGTGTTTCAGGTATCGTTAAGCATGCCATCAAAAAGAGGGGTGTGACGGTACATACTGTCGTTTTGTACATATTGTCGTCGGCGACAAAATGTACCTACCCTGACTGCACATATCGTCGTCCACCGATACATATTGTCGCCGGTTTCTACCGAGACGAGCCTTTTTTTCCTCCTGCATAATGGAAGACAAAATGTACAGTCAAGCATCGGCACGTTTTGTCGTCGGCGACAATATGTACTGTGACCATTGGCACATTTTGTCGCCGATATATTGTGTTGAATATTTACTAAGGTCGTGAAGAGAGAGAGAGAGAGAGAGAGAGAGAGAGAGAGAGAGAGATTGACACACATACACAGAGAAAGAGAGAGAGCTAGACAGACAGAAGGATAGACAAAGTGGTTGGCTGATAAATAAGTAAACAAGTTGTACTTATGTAGCATTACTCGCAATACTGTAGGGAGAAATGGTTTTGCTCAGAAAATTGTGTCCAGCATTGGTTTACATGACTATGATATGTCAAAATACCGTAATTCTTGAGATATCTGAAAAATTCTTTATTTTTTTCTCGTAAAATATAGAGGGATTTGAGATTGAAAGTTATTTGTTCCGTAGAAATTTATCTGGAATTCATTTTTTTGGCTTAATTCTCATACGAGTGCCGATATAATTGGTGTAGGAGTTGACATTTTTTGGTCACCTGAACTGATAGCTCTAGTGAGCTCTAGTGAGCTTTTCTGATAACATTTCTTGTGTCGTCCGTCTGTCTGTCGGTAAACTTTTCACATTTTCAGCTTCTTTTCAGGAACTACTGACCAATTTCAATTTCAACCAAACTTACCAGAAAGCAAACGTGGAAAAAGGGAGTCAAGTTTGTTCAAATTAATGGTCATGACCTCTTTCCAGAAAGTGCATGTATAGTCAAGAATTAGTGAAAATTTAGTAATAACATCTTTAAATAATTTTCTCAAGAACCATTGTGTCAGAAAAGTTGAAACTTATGTGAAAGCTTTATTATAAAGTGTAGATTCATTTTTATTCAGATCATGTCTGGGAAAGGATGGGGCTACAATAGGCGATCAAAGTTTTAATAGAATACGAGGGTTGTTAGAAAAGTTCGCGGACACCTTGATTTAAGGAAAATATATTGTAAACTTTGAAGAATGACGTATGTCTAATTGAATTCTTATCTTTTGTTTATTAGTATGTAAAAGATCATGTCCATTTACTAACATTTTGAAAATATACTTCGATTTTTACTGCGCGGTCATCGGATTCACGGAGCAATCACTTGACGTTTTATGACGGTAGGTGACGTGACAACCTGATTCCAGACCTGTGAAGATTTTTCACAGTTGTAAATATCTTTCATATCTATAGACTTTTCCTGTCCTTTTCTGACTTAAAAATTAAATAAGTATATCAAGACATGTTTTATATTTTTTAATGTCTTTTGTGGCGTATCGGATATTAGTGAGATCTTTAAAACAATGTCTACGCAGTTCAGCGATCAGATATGAGAAACAATGCAAAATCCATTGGCGCAATGTCCATGCGATGAGCAGGATATTGGGGTATCGCAGGAGTTGATAATCAAAAATGCCCATCCTTCCATTAATTCTTACAAAGTTGCTACCACTTGAACACTTTGGTACTAGATACGTGTAAGCCATCCCCAACAGCATTTGAAAACATTTTAGTCTCTTTCGGGCATTTCCCTGTCTGCACACATATTTTTAATAACTCGGTGCTCCAAGACGCTCAATGACGTTACCATTTCTTGGCTTTGTTTTTAAGCATTGATCATCTATAATTAGTGATAAAATAGTCATAACTCCTCCAATTTAATTCAAAATTTCGCCAAATGACGTTTCTTAAATATCTTAGCGAGAGGTGAAATATCATAAATCTTTATGCGCTACAACAGTGCAATTTTTAATTTCAAAATTATGTCTCTGAAATGTAAAAGTGCGAAAAAGTAACATGCTCCGTGAAGCATATTTTATCTAAATAATCACGCTGTTTATTTTTTACAGATCATCGGAAAACACCAAATTTTTGCAAATAAATTGGAAAATACGTATAGTTTTTACCTGCAGAGTTTTACTGATATCATGCAAATATCGCGCTCACAATAAAACTTGTCCGCGAACTTTTCTAACAACCCTCGTATTTAAGAATAATTCTTTCAAAATTTTCTTCTCAAGAACTTCTGGGTCAGAAGAGATGATACTTATGTGAAAGTACATACATGAAGTGTACTTTTAATTTTTCAGATTCTGACACGAAAAAGATCCCACACTTTTCAATGGCCCTGAGTTCCGAGAATAGGTGTAAATTTTGGCCGTACACCGGCAAGTGGGATATTAAAACAACAAACAAACAAACAAAAACAAAATCAATTTTGTTCAAATCATGACCCCCATAGGTAGGGTGGGGCCACAATTGGTGATAAAAGTTTTCCGTTAGAATATACGGTATACAATTACTAAAAATCTTCTCAAGAACCAAAGGCGGATCTAGCACCGGCGCACCCCACCCTCTCCCCCATCCCACCCTGCCCCCTCCGTTTGATTTTTTTCATTTTCTTTGCTTTTGTAAATTCTGTTTTTTTTAACCTGTATATACTCTCAATTTTGTCCACAGGTAATATTTCATGATTAAATAATATACTGAACTTATACAGTAACACTCCTTCACACACAAACGATTTTTTTTTTGGGATAGTAAAAAAAAATCTGAACCGCACCCCCCCCCCCTTTCCCTGTTCTGAAATATTGAGAACAGCAGTAGGCCCGTGATTAGAGATGTTTATATGGAAGCATCCTCAAATAGTGTAGATTCAAGTTTCTTTTAATCATGACCCCCGGGCCTAGGTTGGGGCCACAAAGGGCGATCAAAGTTTTACACAGGAATATATGGGAAAATTCTTTAAACTTTTTCTTCTCAACAACAGCAAAGCAATGATAAGTCATATCTATATGGAAACATTGCCATGCATTGTCATGCGACATGTACTAATGGACGACAATATGCGCAGTGAGTGTATACATGTAAACATTGTCGCCGGCGACAATATGAACAGGACGACAAAATGTACCGTCACAATCACGCTGCATGAATAGCATACGATTTATAAATCCACCAAAAACAAGAGGCCCATGGGCCACATCGCTCACCTGAGCACTTTGGTTCGGAAATAGCAGAAACCAGTTCGGTATTCAAAAGTTTAAATATTAAAGTGGGGGGGGGGGGGGTATGATTTGCATGAACAAACTTGAATCTACACCACCTAAAGATGTTTTTGAACTAATATGACTAATAATGCCTTTGTTTTCTAAAGAAGAAATTTTTATTGATATATCCTTTATAACCCTTTGATTAACTATGATCCCTCTGTGGGACCATGATTTGAACAAATTTGAATCTTCATTACCTGAGGATGCTTTTATTTTATGATAACCAATCACGTTTTTGCTGTTCTTGAAAATAAGATTTTTGATGATTTCCCCTATGTATTCCTATGTTAAACTTTGATTTGAATAAACTTGAATGTACACTACCTGAGGATGCTTCCATATAAATATGACCAATTATGGCTTTGCTGTTCTTGAGAAGAAGATTTTAAAAATTTTTTCCTATATTATCCTATGTAAAATTTTGATAGCCCACTGTGGCCCCATCCTATCCCCGGAGTCATGATTTGAACAAACTTGAATCTACATTACCCGAGGATGCTTCCACATAAGTTTCATATCATCGGCCGTTGTCTTGCCCGATTTTTTTTCGTCGGCCGACCAATTTTATGCATGTCAGTCGGGTCAAGTTATTTTTTTTTGCCTCTGTGGCCGATTCAATTGAAGCACTCATTGAATAGTCCACCAACCTTCGATCATCGGCCGACCATCGGCATACAGTTTTTAAAGTCGGTCGACATTTAGGAATTGGGTTTTCGTACAACTGTCGGCTGAAGATGAAAATCAAACTGCGGCCTAGCGAACGATGATCGGGCGACGTTTGGCCAACTTTTAAAGGTATCGGTGTTCCTAAGAATTAATGTGACTACTCTGCGTCGCCCGATACTAGTGTCGGCCGATCATGTTTTTTCTGCCGACGATACGAAAACAATTTGGTTGCCCGACCATCGGCTTAAATGTGACCTAAGCATAACATTTTAATTTTGTTATACTGATGATATACAAGGAATTGTATATGTTTGCATACTAGCTAGGATGCAGGTTCCTAAGAGAAAATGAATTGAAAATAAAAACATCACTGAATAGTTAGCACGTTGGTGTGAGCTGCTTTAAGACGACCCCGAGATTCAAATATATTTGCAATATGCTTTGTATTTTTTAAAATAAAGCATACATTTGATTTCTGTTACATTTTATTGATTTACTTACATGTTAAGAAAAATGACACCGGACCAGATAAACTTAACATGTACTGACAACGGACTTTTTGCTTATAAATTGCGATTTCTTAAAACATGTTAGCTACAAAAGGCTGTCAGTTGCCTACTACATTGAAAATGAAAAAACGTTAAAATTTAGGCATTATGTATAAATTCTTGTATCTTTTGCATGACACCGGACGGATTTTATCATAACCTCACCCGTTGTTCATGACAACGAACCAGTTTCAGTGCTTAACTTTAAAGGTTTCTGACAACGGTACTGTCTAGGAACTTAACGTGTTCCTGGCCGTGAAGGAGCACACGGCAAGTGTGACCGGTCGTCACGGAATGCTTACTCCTCCATGGCATCTGATCCCACCTCTGATTTTTTAGGGGACCTGTTTGCTCTGCTTACAATTTGTAAGGTTATTTCGATGGGCTTTTGAGCTTCATTACTGTTTGTTGTTGTCGTATTTTACGTATAAAATATTTCTAAAAACGAATTTTACCTCGACATTGAAGATACTCTTTTGAAAAAGGGGATAAATATATTGCATACCGTGATTAAAACTTGAAATTATCGTTCGTGAGATCATTTTTGATTTTTGAATTTTCCCTGTAACTTTAATCATTATATAACCCTATTATGGAATGATTGCATAGTAATGTAAATAATTGTGAAACTGTTGTTCTTTAGGAGATATTTAAAAATTCTACCTATACCTGTATTTTCCAATATAAAACTAAGGACCGGGGATACTTTTTCATATACATGTACATGTAATATAGATGCTGCGTTTTTTTTTCTTCATTTTTAAAAAGTTCATGTTAAGTGTTAAAAAGATATCTCAAAATATTAATATTTTGAATCAGAGTTTTGTAAATGTTTGTGCCTTGGATTTAGAATAAATCGGCTGCGTTAAAATTGCACCAGGATAGGCAAAACTATGTCAGGACAAAGAAGTAATGAAGATTGTATGAAGAAGATTCTGATTGATATGGTTAAGGATGGTAGGGGAAAAATTAAAGAGACAATTTATGGTGATTATACAATGTACATGGATTTGCTAGGTGTATTTCTTTCAAAAACAAATATACGAGGGTTGTTAGAAAAGTTCGCGGACACATTGATTTACGGAAAATTTATTGTGTACTGTGAAGTATGACTTATGTCTGATTAAATTCCTATCTTTTGTTTATTAGTATATAAAAAATCATGTCCATTTACTAAAATTTTGAAAATTTACAATTTTTACTATGCGGTCATAGGATTCACGGAGCAATCAATTGACGTTAAGTGACGTGACAATCAGATTTCAAACCCGTTAAGCTTTTCCATAGTTCTGAATATCTTTCATTTCTTTCGACTTTTCTTGTCTTTTTTCTACTTAAAAGTTAAATATCTATATCAAGACATGTTACTTTTCTTCTATAATGTCTTTTGTGCTGTTTCGAATATTAGTGAGATCTTGAAATAATACTCTACGCAATTAAGAGATCAGGTATGGAAACGATGCAAAATCCATAGGCGCAACGTCTATGCGATAAGTGGGGTATTGAGGTATCGATGGAGTTGATCACTAAAAATGTTAATCCTTCCATTCTTATATAGCTACTACATTTTGAATACTTTTGTCCTTTGTACGTGAAGGCAATTTCCAGCACAATTTAGAAGCATTCTAGTTTATTTTAGACATTTTCCGTATGCACACATCATTTTTAGTAGCTCGGTGCTCCATGACGTTCCATGATGTTCCCATTCTTGGCTTTGTTTTTACCCGTTGATTATTTCTAAATGGCTAGAAAACAGTCATACACCCTCCAATTTAATTCAAATTTCGGCAAGTGACTATTCATGAATACAGTAGCGACAGGTAAAATATCATAATTCTTTCTACGCTACAACTGTGCAATTTTTGATTTCAATAAAAAGTCTATGTAATGTAAACGTGCGAAAAAGTAGCATGCTCCGTAAAGTATGTTTTATCAAAATAATATAGCTGTATAATTTTTAAGGATCACCGGAAAACACCAAATCTTTGTATATTTATTGGAAAATAGGTAAAGTTTTTACCTGAAGAGTTTAACCGCTTTCATGGAAATAGCGCGCTCACAATAGAACTTGTCCGCGAACTTTTCTAACAACCCTCGTACATGTATATAATAATGCAAGAAAAAGAAAAAAAAATACTTTCATATTTTTCGTGTTATTGTTATGTGGTATGGTGAACAAAAGTAGTCTGAGGAAAGTTATAGTTAAAACAACTGAAATATTTAAGTATGGATTGATATATTGCTTATAATGTGAGGTGTTTAACTAAATCATAGACGCGCTGCGTCAAACCTAAGACAAACATAGGTAGTGACTGTTCCTTCGCCGATTGACCGGCAATGAAAATGAAAGTCAGAGTTTTTCGTTTCGGATGAGAACTTAAAAACCGAAAACTCGTGTCACGGTAGGCGCTTTCACAATAAAGAACCCTCACTGCTCAATGGCCCTGAATGCCAAGTATAAGGTCAATTTGAAGCCCTTCACCGGCATACGGCATATATTCTATATGTGATTTTTTTTCGAATGGGACGTTAAACAACATATAATCAACCAATCAATCTTTCCTCTTTAAATTCATTAACTTTTAGTTTGTTCAAAATACTTTGATGCATGCCAAGTATTGAAAATAAATATTTGGTAAAGAAAGCTTATTAATGCTATATAGTCAATATGAAGTCATAATTTACGTAGTGAATGTAGTTAATATGGAAAGCGATGAAAGAAATAGCTCAACAACGATCAAAAAAGGCACTGCTATTAGTTCTAGATTTTAAAAAATTGAATTATAAGATTTTTTATTTGAAGAGAAAAAGTGGTTAAATTTAATTTTGTAATAATTTTTTCAAGTTACAGATACATGCATATATGTCATTCAAAGTTTCATATCGCTTGTTATTCAATATGCTTATCATCGCCACTACGGTAATTAAAGCTCTATAATATAATATATAATAGATATAAAACTTCAAACATTTCATCAATTTAGAATGAAATAGTTCACAATTTACATATTTACACATTGATGATTATGTGATAACAGTGAAAAGTGCGGGGAATGTTAAGGGAAAAAAAACTTTCTTGAAAAAAACTGGACAAGAATGCATTGCTGGTAAGCAGATATGAATTTTTATCATATAAAGATCTCAGATGTCTACGCCTGACACCGGTCTTATGAATATAATTGAATATTGATGTTTGACAAGGTTTTTGAACGGTGTTTTATTTCACATGGTTTGTAAGGTCAATATATGTAGGTCGAGTTGTCGGGGCTGCCACACTGCATTTTATTTGACTTTATTAATTCCCACTTTCCCTTTGAAAAATGTTTGGCTTATTACATGTATCAGAATATCAGAACGTTGGATAATAAGAAAAAATAAACATCTATGTGTCAAGATTTTTATTCTCTATTGAAATATAAGCAAAGTAATGGGTTATACCACATAGATATATATACATGCCAACATTTTTTTCTTAAGAAACACAAGACATACTTTTGATGTTCATAGCCATTCTCACATTATTTAATCGTACTCACTTTAGTAGTTATCATATTTCAGTGCCTTTTGTTAGTGTCCGCTAATTCTAGAACACGCTAGTTAAAGTACATACCGAAGCTTGGCCCCAGATTATCATTACGCTTTTCGTTGATCAGGAAGTTTGCGCTGAGGTTTGAGTGCGCACTGATGTACGTTTACAGTAATTTTTTTTTTACCATTTCCTTTCTCTTAATTTTTCTTTCAAAGTAATTAATTATTCATTGATCAACACGACATCAATTGATTAATTGTTTGTATGTTGTTTAACGTCCCATTCGAGAATTTTTGATTCATACAGAAACAGACCTATACTTGGCACTGAGGGGCCATCCAGCAGTGTGGGTTCTTTATCATGCAAACGCCTACCGTGACATGGGACCTTGGATTGCAAGGTCTCATCCGATCCGTGACTTTCACTCGCTTGACGAGGAAACAGTCACTCTGTTTACGTCTAAGGTCTGACGCAACGCGGCGAACGAGAATCGATCCTGCGCCTCCCTATCACGAAGCGAACGCCCTACCGCTAGGCTACCGTGACCGAAAACAGTTAGAGTGTAACATTTTATCGTAGATTTGTTTGTGATGAGTCTACTGTTTTACTTCATTCTATGAGCTTTATGGTCATCTAAGCGCAAAAACGTAAAGAAATGAATGCGTAGACATTGGCTTTATGATCCTTTTTCCAAGCAAAAATGTCCTTTTAAACATCTTTTGATATTTTTTTTGCACATTTCTGAAACAACATTGATTGATTGTATAATGTTTTAGTCCCATTCGACAATTTTTCACTTACCGGTATATGGAGAGCTCACCATATACCGGGGAAGGGCTTCAAATTTAGACTCGGCACTTAGGGCTATCGAGCAGTAAGGTTCTTTAATCGTGACAACGCCTACTGTACGCTTGATACGTGACCTTGGTTTTTAAGGTCTCAACCGAAAGACCCGTGACTTTCTCTTCTTGTGCCGTTTGGCGAAGGAAAAGTCATACACAACAAGACTAAGTATGTTTACGTTTTAGGTTTGACGCGTCACGGTGAACGGGAATCGAATCGGGGCCTCTCGATCACAAATCTAAAATAAAATTTTATCTTTCAGAAAGTTATCCTTTTAAAAAAGAAATAATTCTAACAATCGTATACCTCTTTATCGTAAAGCATCATTATATGCTTATTTTTTTTTTTACCATTTTCACAAAACCGACATCGAAATCGATTGACCAATTTCACAAAGAAATGAATTTAGCTTTTTTAATGAAACTATTGGTTAGTGCATCATCTGCACATTTTTCTAAACGGATTTTAAAAATTGTTTAGAACAATCATAATCTTTTGGAAATTTTGCTATTCAAATTTTGTTTGCCATTACATGACGTATTGCTATGGGCAAATAAAAATTACTGAAAAAATTGAGAAAACAATTGATTTAAAACTTTTCGTGCTACAGACTACACAGTTTTAATCTTCAATACTACATGTGTGCAACATCTCTAGAAAAGTTTAAATGCTGAAATAGAAATCTTTGGCCTTTATCTGTAATACTGATATATTTCCCCACAATTGACTGTCTTAACGATTTGTTCACTGTAACTGAATAGTTTTTAAGAATTATCTAAAAGAATTACTTTCCAAGTTCAATTCATTTTCTGTAGTGAAATAGTGCACACCGTTTGTACTTGCAACAATTAACACCTTTACTCAACATACAAGCAATGGAAAATGTTTTTTTTCGAGCAGAAAGTTAGAAATTGTTTTTACAAACCTTTACTGATGTAACCCGTAGTTTCAGAAGCAACACAGGCATTGGAGTTCTGGTTGGTGGTGATTGTACTGAAACCTGTGCTGACTGTGGTCGTTGTATCGATGTTATAACACGTAGTAAACAAGCCAATGTTGGCTTTGGCCACTGCCACCACGGTGGCGGGCAAACCTGACACGGTGGTCGACACGGTGGTGCTATAGGCATAATCTATCCAGTAATCTTCTAGCAAGCTCATAATACCCACCCCTAAAGACACACTTACACAAACAATCCCAGAAATGATTAGAACAATTATAAGAATTTGTGCTGTTTCCATTTTGTTTGGCTGAATACAGTTTACTGATTTTTTTCTCTATATCTGTATCCTTTGAACCCAAAATAAAAAATGGCGTGTGAAATGAAATTGGGAACTAGTTTTGTTTATTTATTAGACTGTTTATAAAAGGAATCAGAGATTTCTATTGAGTTCTATAGTGACATCTTATTCAGATGTCTTAATGCACATAATGCGATGGGTACACACTCGCCTCTTTTAACTGCAAACACTATACGTGAAAAGATAAGCGGCTGTTATTTTTCCTATGAAAAATCAGATTTGTAATGATTTAAGTAAACAAAGATTTCTTGTTTTTACACTATGGGGACTAACCTCTCCCCTTTGGGTAGCTCTAGAATTCAAAAGATTCTTTTAAGTCTTAAGACCTTAGTCAAGCAATTTAGATGGTTCTTATTTAAAGAGCAATAAATGTAGATGTTGTCATTTGCAGATAAGTGGAGGTTGAAGTACTTAAGGAGTTTTATATATATATAAGAAACAGTGAAACCATTACAGATATAAATTACAATGGTTTTAGCTAGAAGTACCCAAAATTTATTAACAAACAAACTCTGTAATATGTGTCAGCTAGAAAAAAGTTTGATGACGGAGCCTATCTCTTCCTTGTGAACTCAACAGAGCTATTTACAGGGCTCGGTAACAACTCACATTACAATTAATGGTACTAAATTCCATTGCATTTAACCACACTTGCAACACAGATAACATAAAAAGTGCATATTCCTCTCCTGTGTATATTAGTTTTGTTGAGGTATGGACACACACTGAGTACAAATGTGACTCAACACGAACTTGACTTGAACTTCTTGTTGATTTATTCATATTCATAATCTTATAATGTGATGGATCTCATCATATCGTATCAAACATAATTAATTTACTTTTCAAAACTTGTTTATGATGTTTTTGAGAAACAAATATGTAAACCAAGTAAAAAGTGAGGCATCTAAATGTCTTAACTGATAAATAACTACGATTTTAACTGAGGCGTGACTATTTTGTAGAAAAAATGAAAATCGTGCTCATACTTTAGGAAGAATAAATTTCTATTTTTTCTTTGTGTTTGTGTTCTCTATGCTTGTACTAGATTAAAAACTCAGAAAAAATTACACTGTTTGCCACGTTTGACCCTGGAAAAGCGTGAAATACGAGTAAGTATGGCGTCTGCAGGGGGTTCCTTTGGAGAAAATTGTAATGAAACTTAATTTTATTTATAAAGCACAATTTCCAACAACTTTTAAACTAATATAACTGCCCTAAGTGAAGAAATATTAATATATAAAACACAAAGAAATTCACTTTTATAAGGATATCCACTTCCGCCCAGCCTGGGGTTGAACTTTCGATCTACGGAATCTGTCTCCTAGCAGTACAGGAGCAGCGCGCTAGACAGCTCGGCCATCTAGGCAAGTCAAAGTAACTCATTCTGTATCTCATAACTGTATCCATTCCCACTTCTATTCTCAATGACCATGTATAGTATAGGGCGGCGCCGCAAGAATTCCATCGGCATCGAAAGCAAGTTTTTTGACTTGCCTAGATGGCTGGGGCGGAAGTGGGTATCCTTAAAAAAGTGAATTTCTTTGTGCTTTTTATGTTAATATTTCTTCACTGAGGGCAGTTATATTAGCTTAAGGTAGTCCGATCCTCGGGTTCTGAAAAATCAGCTTTTAAGTAATTTGAAAATGCTCACAACAATGTCTCTGTTTTCACATAGTAACATGAATTTACCCATGGAATTTCTTCAAAGTTCATCATTATAGTTAATCATATTTTAAAGGGAAAATTATCAAATCTCAAATACATTTTCAGGAAATGCGAATAAAAACACCAGCTATGCATTTTCTAATTGAAAATGGATCAACAAATATAACTTAGGGTAGAAAAATATAGTTATCTAGGCATTTGGAGAAAATTGCATCTTTTTTATGCTTGTACAATATTTTAGTTCTTCTTTTTACTTCAATTGTCATATAATACATAGTGTAAAAAGCTTGTGCTATCATTGATAGACATTACATCTAATTTCATATCATGCTAATAAGCAGTGGTATCTATAATGCTAGAATAAAGGAAATTCGATTTCTCTAAAAATAAATTCATCTTTTTTCTTTTATGGGGTACAAATGTTAACTTTTTACAAGACAGTTTCTAAGAGTTCAAAGAACCTTGAATCATATTAAGATGCATAAAATGGAAATTGTCGCACGAAAAGATCTCAATTTCAAGCTTCATTTTAAGACTTTTTGAATAAAATAATAAATTTAAGAGTTATCCTTCCTGGCTGAGGATCGGATACCCTTAAGAGTTGTTGTAAAATGTGCTTTATAAATAAAATTAAATTTCATTACAATGTGTATCGGTAACGATCCTCTAATAAAACTAATGTCCAAATAACTGTATCTCACTTCCATTCTTAATGACAGTGTAGTGTAGGGCGGCGTCGCGAGAATTCCATCGGCATCGAAAGCAAGTTTTTTTGACTTGCCTAGATGGCCGAGCTGCCTAGCGCGCTGTTCCTGTATTGCTAGGAGACAGATTCCGTAGGTCGAGAGTTCAACCCCAGGCTGGGGCGGAAGTGAGTATCCTTATAAAATAAATTTCTTTGTGCTTTCTATATATTAATATTTCTTCTCTTAGGGCAGTTATATTAGTTTAAGAGTTGTTGTAAAATGTGCTCCATTATGGAAATTGGAAATTTGCCGCCTCCAACCGGAGGCGGCATTCTCGGATCGATTTTCGATTTATCGAATTAAATGTCTCACTCACGTCTTATCATCAGTACAAGGCTTCTAGTACTTACCAAAATCGCTTTTATTGTTCCTTTGTAATAGAAAGTTTCTGGTGAAAACATTTTATCAAACTGTCGAGGCTTATTTTGATTTCGTGCATTTTAAATCTCGTGAGACCTGTATCGAAATATGGAGCGATATTTTCGTAAAAGCCATATTGGTGAGAACCAGAAGCATTGTGTTATTGATATATTATGAGTTTGACATTAAATTTGATTTTTAAATATCAAAAATCGAGTTCAGTCGGGACGGCGAAATTTCCATTTTTCACAAGGGCGCCGGTTCTGACATTTTCCTGGCACGTCAAATATCACCATGTGAAAATGCCTGGAAAACGTCAGATATTTCGGACAATAATGAGGCTTGATCCGAAAGTAATGTCTTTAGTGCCATAAAATCTTCAATGATAGGAAGTCAACAAATTTTTATACACTTATACCTCTATCTATTCAATTCAGATATAGAATACTTTTTAGAATTTAGAATGAACAAAAAGTTCGTTTACGTCTATCGCCGCACGACAACACGTTACCGACGTCCAGATGACGTTATTTTTTGTTACTTAATTATTTTCAGTTCATCCATATATCTTCTAAACTCTAACACACGTTTATTTCGATGATCTTTACAAATCTTTACTGTCTTAACCATCTTGCTTTGAGTTGTTTTGTTAAAATCGTTTGAACTTCCATTTCAATAGTCATTCCTTAATGCAAGAGAAAGTGTGTTAAATGTTTACAAATCCCTTCTTATCATCTTCTTCCTGTGTTAAAATGTTGTAAGGGTTTTATCCCGACTAAACGCTAAAACGCAACGTCAGACACTTTTACTACGGTTATAGTAATAAACTTTATAAATATAAAAGGTTACATAGATACGAAGAAGAGCTCTATGTCACTTACTCTTACGGTGTGAAGTCAACGAACAGTGATCAATGAATTCCAGTACAGAAAAATAATCGTGAACAGGGCAAAAACACGGACCTCTCTCTGAAAACACCAGAGGTGGGATCAGGTGCCTAGAAGAGGCGAAATAAAGCCCATCTCAGTGTCGATACGATTTTCGTTTCCGTTATACCTTTCGATTTTTCCCGTAGTTTGATCCCAATAGCTTTCTTACTTTTTCGGACACTTGCTGAAATATGATATAATTAGAAGCCTTAGTATATAAGCTATTGTCACATGAATCAAAACCTCAAATGTGCTTAATTTTGAGAGCTGAAAACCAACTGTTACTGCTAATTTAAATTCACGACGGGGCAAACATTTTTTTTGGATTGAATGCGTGTCGTTCCAATCAAATTCTGATTGGTAGCAAAGCAAGCACATACCTTTTAATTATTAAAGTTTAATTATAATGATCGTATTTCTATTATTGTCATGTAATGCTAGATCGTGACCACCTGTCATTGTAAATCAGTGCATTTGAAATTTTTATGACGATTATGGTTTCCTTTTGTACTGTAGGGTTCTGATGGATCTACGTTTGTGCATAGAAAGTTTGTGCAAGAATACTAACTGAAGAAATTTTTCTTAGTGTCGATAATTCTATTTATACTGATAATTTACTTTTAAAATACTTTCTTCATTAAACTGGAATCATTCAATTAATTGGAATCAATAAAAACTAAACAATGTTCTTCTTCAGAACGGTATTATGTCCTTCTTCAGAACTGTATTTTATATATATATATATATATATATATATATATATATATATATATATATATATATATATATATATATATATATATATATATATATATTACTTCCACCTTCTACTGAGCTTCTACTACTTCTACTACTATTGAAAATTAAGAAAAAAGGAAAACTGTGTTGAAATTCCGTCAAAATGTCCACATGTTTACCTTATTCAACCTTAATCCACTCAACTGGTTGACAAGATTTTCAAATATAAAATTTAACAATTGGTCTTTAGCGTTTAGAAACTTCTTTTATCTGGAAATTATTAAAATTACGAATTTCGGGACGCGTTAGATGGACCAACATTCTTGCGCTTTTACGTAATAAACTTTATCCTTAATATTTATTTAAGAAAAATAATAAATTTGTTGTGTATGAATGAAAAATATTAAAACTTTAATCAAGTAAATTCAGTAGAAATGTGAGAAAGAAAACCAACTCACCAGTATTGTCAGTCCATACTAGTGATATGTGCAGAGTAAACAAATTTTACACACCCGGAAAAAACATAAACATTAACAATAGCATGGCTCATGCCCGTGTTTTAAAATACAGATGTTTGACGTGATGTTATGAAGAATGCCGTTGTTATTGAATTCTAAGAATTTTCATATAAGTTCAATTCATTAAACTAAAGTTGTTTTTTTTTTTTGAATAAAAATAGAAATTTAAAATTGTAAACAAAAATGCAATACAACTGTGTCCAAGTGCACAATGTCACCGTGTTTTCTTTCTTCCTATTTTGTGATCGGCTTCGGGCGATCACTGCTATTTCCATATCAGATATCCGGCAAATGTAACCATTTGCATAGACATGAGCGACGGACTACTTTGTTTACTATGCACTGACAGCTTCATGTAAATCGATAACACGTTAAGTACTATGTTGAATTAGGTTTAAGCATTCACTTGGAGATTCATTTACATGGTGAATAGACAAATTACGTTTTTCTTCATATGCGAAAGTATTTCATTAACTTCCGGAACGGAAGTACACCCATTTCCTTTAGAGTAAACTTTCTTCGTTCATTTGTGTTTTCATTTATTAGTTAATTGACTGTTCTGTTTATTCTGTACCATTACGTAGGACACAAGATGACAACTGAATATTTTACTTCCCGATCAGTTATGAAAGGAATACTTTTTTTTCTTTCTTTGTTTGTTTTTTTTAATTTCTGTCTGTGGAAGTTTAATTTTATATATTGTTTTTGGCTTCATATGAATTTCTGAAATATTTGTCATAAAATATTAGTTTTACTGTTTATACTTCTCTTTAATATCAAATATGTTTGAGAGTAAACTTTGAAAATATTGTACCTATGGTGAGGACATTGAAAAGGTTCCTGGCTTTCTTATAGAATTTTTCAAGAACTCTTGGGTCGATGTAAAGTACTAAACATGTTATAATTTGGTACATTTAACCCACCAAGCCACCCTCCCTTTTTAGATTTCGTCAAATCAATGTTTTTACTATTTTCAATGCATTTCCTATGTAAAATGTTGATAAAAAGGACCTACATGATTTTTCATCATAAGATTTTCCAAAACCCTTTTATTTTAGAAAAAGTTTAATTTTTTTTTACATTATTGTATCCGCATTTCCTATGGCATCTAAATAATTTGGCTGAAAATGTAAATATAGAAACAAAACCAGATATACCAGCACCGTTCTTTATTTTTGAGTAACTTCCCTTAGGATCTTACTATTATTCATGATGGTAAAGTTGATGGTTGACTGTTGATATAAAATTTCTATTATTAAATTTACTTTATTCGAAAAAAATTATCAGAAAAATATTGGCATAGATTTGTTTTTAATTTGTTGCAATAAATGCATGGTACCTCGTTCACAAGACCTTTAGGAACTGTTCTCAGCATCTGTTACATCTTTGCCCGTAGACCGCGTGGCGCAGTGGTTAGTTTGTTGTTTAACACCCCTCTCGAGAATTTTTCACTCATATGGAGACGCCACCGCTTGCCAGTGGAGAGCTGCAAATTTTGACCTATACATGGTACTCAGGGCCTTTGAGCAGTGAGGGATCTTTTTCGTGCCAGCATCTACTGAGACACGGGACCTCGGTTTATACGGTGTCATCCACGTCCCACATCTTTGCCTTTCCCAGCATAGCTACGTACGGTAAATAACAATCTGTTGACTGTCTTCTGGACAGTGTGCAACAAAGCAATTATGCATTTTTTTTTATCTTGATGTAGAGATGATTCTACCCGTTGAAGAAAGCACACTTACTTTTTTTTTTTTACCTCTGTAATCTATTGGTTTTCACCGCGAGGAGAGTTCTGCAAGGGAGATCACTCTCAATCACCGATTTATAATTAAAAAAAAACCCATGTATTAAACTATTTTTCTCAGGAAACCGTGCCTTGCAAATGAGAGGTAAAGAGGTTTGTTCCTGAGCTTTTGAGCAAATTTTTGTCTGGACCCCTATTAAAAAAATTCTGCATAATGTTTTAGTTTTTGCAATAAATTTGGATTCTACAATGCTTATGAAACTATATTTAATTAAAACGCCATGATTAAATTCCATATCGAAAGAATTAAGTGAGGAACTATATCTTGTGGCAGAAGGTTTTTTTTTTAAGAAGAAAATGATCATTTTTTCTTTTTGAAGTATTAATAGTATTGTTAAATTTTGATTCTTTTTTTTTACATGCAGCCTGCACACAGACTTATTTTGTATAGTGAAATGTTTTATGTTGGTCTTAAATTATATATTAAATTAACTGACATGAATTCTATAATCATATTTGACAAATATAGCAAATATCTTGAGAAAGTCCTGGGAAAAAATAGCCTAATTTAAGCTTAAAATTAACACTATTTTAGTAATACCTAGAAATTAACATCACAGACCCCCACTTTTAATTTTCTTTTCTGAATATATAAGACAATTTGAACCATTCTGCTTAAATTCAGAAAAACTTCATTACTTTCAAATGATTTTTTTGCTTGTTTAATTTTTAATGCCAGAAAAAATGTCACGAATTTTAATGTGATTATTTAAGATGAAAAAAGCTGTTTGTTCCTATAATTTATTTGGATAAAAATATTAGCGGAAAAAATTTGAAATTTGATTTATGTGTTAGACACATTAT